>NW_021939718.1:12517778-12728789 GCF_001715985.3 Manacus vitellinus | reverse complement strand
CCTTCCCTTCCCAAACCTTCCCAACCTTCCCAAACCTTCCCAAACCTTCCCAAACCTTCCCTTCCCAAACCTTCCCTTCTTTTCCCTTGTCTTTCCAAACCTTTCTTTCTTGTGATTTTTTTTTTGTAGAGTTGGAATCCTTTTTCTGTTAAAGTCTCCGTGTTGAAATGGATAACTCAATATACTTTTTAAAAAAGTTTTCTTTTTTTCAAAATAGGTGGACAGTAGGATGGCAACTCCTATCTTTAAATCCCTACTGTGCTTTCAGAGAGTAAGATTTAGGAAACTGATATCCTATGGTCTGGATTTATTTACTATTTTCTGTTTCTGTTTCACTGCATTGGGTCCTCCATCCTGGATTATATCTTTTCAATACAGATTTTGTCCTTTTTTTCTGGCAAAAATGGACTGCTTTTGCTCCTTTCCCAAAAGTACTCAAAATAAATACTATGTGAATGTTTAGTGGATTTTCAAGCGTACTGGGTCTGAGCCCACTTAGGCAATGAGAACCTGCCCATCCCTAGCAGTAATACTAACAGGAAATTACTGTTCCACCCAAATCAAGTTTCAACAGCTGCAGATAGCTTGTCCTAATGCACTTGACAACGGTGCCAGAAAAGTTTGTTCATCCTTCACCTAGCAGCTGCTGTCATCACAACAGTCCAGCTTTCACTAAGATGGCTAAATATTTCTGCAAAGCTTCTTGAGCATGTTTCAGGAATCCCAGGAAAGAGGGCTGGAGGGGAAGGTGCTGTTTGAACAGTGAACTCACAAGTACACCAACAAGGGGAGCAGCAAAGTATTGCAAACTCCATTCTTCCCCAGCTCTTCAAACGTACTAAACCAATTGAAACAATCAGTGTAAAGATTAATTTTGACCACATGAATGTAAGTGTGGGAAAAATTTGAATTAAAGTATGCTGTGTTTTGGAAAAGATCATTCAAACACATGACTGAACACATAAATAGGAGAGAGAGAGAAAGATATCTCAACATCTGAGCTTGATTTACTTCTATGCTCTTGAAGGTACAAACTTCACATATATCCTTCAGGAACCTGGTAGAACAGGAGTTGTAGTATTTTTACTGCTGCCAGAGTCCATGTGTACCGGATTGTGCTGTCATCCCACTTCATGTTAGAGATGGGACCTATGTGTGTGTCATTGAATTTCTGTCTGAAAACACAAGAACCATTTTTCTTCAGTAGGAAAAGCATACATAAGCTTCTTCAGCAGTTTTGAGAATTTCAGCCTAACTAATCTTAACTGATCAGAAATGAAAAGGTCATCTTACTTGAGACAGAATCAAACTCACCGATTTCAGGTGAAGGGTTGGATGTTCAGCATTCTTGAAGTGTGGCTTCTGAAGGGACAAAAGCCCAACCATTCAAGAAAATCCTCTCAATTATGGAAAACAAACATCCCCAGGAGGAAGGGAGGCTTTCAAAATGCTCTTTCAAGAGGAGCTAAAGGAACCAGGTGAGTTCAATACCAGCTGGGGTCTGGGAGCATGTTTTTTTAAGTAGCACAAATTACAGCCCCTTGTCCACTTTGGTTTGTGGTCATTCCAAATTTTGAAGACATTTTCCCATCCACCTCTTCTTGATTCCTCTGTCACCATGAAATGCATGGCCATGAGAGAAACATCTTCAAGTTCAATAACCAGAAGGCACCACAATGCCCTCATTACCAGAGGGTTCTAACTAGATATTATTTAGTGAAATCCTTCCAAACACCAGGATTTTTTCAGCTTTCTTTTTCAATATTTTCTCACAACCCCAGAAGTTAAGGGCCAGATCTTCAAACAGAGTCTGTGACTGGCAGTATCTCAATTTGCTAGATGGAAGAGGAAGGGATTCTGTCTCCAGGGGGAGGCAAAAAATGGGAAGGACTTAAAGGGCATTTTGAAATAACCCCTGTGCCTAAAACTCTCACTTCTGGGCTGAGCTGTTAGCAATATTATCACAAAATTGTTCTTCAGATGAAGGGTGTGATTTTGTTGGCTTTCCTTCTGGTGCCTGTGGAAGTCACCAGAGGATTCACTACCAACCGACAACAAACAGCAATTTAGTTTAAAGCTTCTCATCATGTGAATCTATCATTCAGGGCAGCAAGAGACATGGGTTTTGAAAAATACAACTACAGAGGCATTTATTTATGCATTTAATTCAAAGGGAAGTTTTTAAACAAGTGTATCTATAAAAATCAAGTGGCTGATTCTCAACAAAGCCAAAGCCTTAATTCCATGATGAACCCATTATCCCACTCTCAGCTGGTACACAATTCCTGGTTTTATATCAGAAGAAGGACATTGTACTTTTCTTAAGCCCCAGCCTATATGAAATCCTATTGTTACAGCATTCACCACAACAATAGCCCTTTGGAGCACTCAAAATGCCTGGCTGTCAATTAGGTTACTATAAGGAAGGAACAGGGCATTGTTTACATCACAATGCAGCATCAATGAAGGTATATACATTAGACAGATGAATGCACTCCACTGTGTTTCAGTAAGCTCAGTGCAATGACGTTGATACAATGAATATCAAGCAGGTCTCTTGCAACAGACCTTGCAGGTATCAGCTGTACCACGTCTGGGTGTCCAGCACAACTCAACAGGTGGTGTGCTCTGTAGACTGGCAATGTTTTGGAGCATTATGCTTCAGGGGAAGGCTACAGATGGGAGGAGGGGTTCAAAGATACCTAACAGCCTGGCACTGACCCATTGAAAATAAGGAAGCAGTTTCATACAGCCTCACCATTTGCCTTTGTTATTAGGAAATAAATCAGCCTTTGTTTTTTCTGGACAAAGTGAAGGAATGTCATTATGACTTATAAATTGTGCAGTTACAAAACAATCAGGAAATCTTCCTATTTAAATCTGAATAACTTTAATTGTTGGGAATTTAAACTTTAGTCTATTGAGTAAAACAAATGCATAAATAGAGCTCTTCATTGAAATTCTGAGTTTGAGCTAAAATCCGCATTAAAAAAAAAACAAAACCAACTGTGAGTCTAGTTAAAGACTGAAAAAAATCTTACAATTGCATCATTTAATGGCTTTTGACCAAAGATGAGATGAAACCCGGAGATTATAAAGAGGCAAATTAGTGTGGTTGGTAGTGCTTTATTTATGGTATTGTAAATGCATTCAGAGTGTTATTTCCATTTCATGTCACCATACAGTTCCCTCAAGTCTGTCTGGAGTTTCAGTCCTGAACATAGTGGTGCATTAGTAGTTAGTACATGAAGACAAAACCATGAAGTCAAACATACACAGAGTTCTTTTTCTGCTCAAGAATATCATCAAACATTTTTATACAGTGCTTGTTCCAAAGTTATCAAAGTTTGTCCACAGAAATTGTTATGACACTGAGATAAACCTCTCTGACTTGATGGCAGCAAGATGAAGAAAATCTTAGCAGAAGAAATAGTACAATTCTTGAGAAACAGATAGAAGTATTGTTCTGACTTTGCATATGCCTAAAAGTAAATGCTCCACTTAAACAAATGCCTCTCTGTCACTAGGCAGATGAGCTGGCAATTGGAGCTGCAGACGTAGAAATGATCTGTGAATAACTTCGGCACTCTCATAGCTACGATTTTATTGATGCTTTCATGGTGTAAGTGCCTTACATTACTAGAATTTCCTTTTTCTAGCCTTTATCTTCAGCTAAGCTCCACCCCTCATGGATTTTCACACTGTCCCCTCTCAGGGATGACCTCTCTTCCACCTCTGACCTCTTTCAGAGTTTTCACCCTTGCTTTAACAATTGATTTATGATGTGCCTGTGAAAGGGTCAAACCTACTTTTACAGTTTGCTTAAAATATTTCTTTTTTGGGTAGATACAGAAGTGGTGCTTAATAAGTGCTAAGTAAATAAACTAAGGATTGGAGACAGCTTCCTTTTTCTACTAACTACTAGATGTCTCTAAAACTCTTTGTAACAAGTGTTTACCAAGTCTTCAAACAAATTAACTGATAACTGTAATAATTTTGTGCCTAATGAAATGTGTCAAGAGTTTAGGATTTCCAAAAAGAGTAATTTCAAATTAAGTTGTCTCAGTTCAGTGGAAAGGCAACTGCTAAAGATAATTCAAGGACTTGTATATGTAATGGACAGGAAGACTATTTTTCTTTTAGTTTGAAAGATCGATCTTCCACGGGGAAAAAAAAAAAAGGCTAAAAGTCTACTAGGCATAAACTTTCTTTGCCTTCAGCCTCCCTGTGCCCAAACTCCTTTTAACCTCCCTTCAGGTGGTGTCAGGACTGCAGGATCAACAATCACCTCAAAGGCAGATTTTTTCTTCCATCTCACTTGTCCATTATCTTTCCATGCACCATACTTTATTATGCAAATTCAGTTGTGGGTTTTTTTTATGTGGTCCTCATCATTCACTGTGTCTAAATATCATAACTACCTATATTTAGATTTTAAAAAAATCAATTGGACACTTGTGCTTGTATTTATGAAGCTCAAAGTAAATACTGACTAGATGGCAATGCTTATCCTTCTTGCCACAGATCCTATCATACATGAAGTAATTTGAAAATATGAAGAGTGTGTTTTGTGGCTATTTCAAGCTGAACCGCACACTAACATTTTCTCTATAAACTTTGTCACACGTGTCTCTACCCAAGCTAAATGGTATCATATGATATTTTTACAGATGCCACAAGATACATTCTCCTGGTTTCTTTAAATTTTTTTGCTGTCCATTAAAAACTTGATTTACTCTCCTGATAATTTTAATAGGGAAAGAGGCATTTTTGTTTATTGCTAAATTTCCTTGAAATGCTACCACCTAGTAGAAGTGGAAAACCTACCTACCAGCTAGCACTCTATTTGGTTTGAAAAGGAAAGCTCGGGGAGGACAAATTTAGATGGTATTTCTCTCTTTATAATTAAAAAAAATTACTAAATTGTTATAGCGCTTGCATGGTTTCAAAACACAGCCATATGCCAGGAGCTGGAATGGGGAGACAACGGGTGAACAGGAACCACTGGTACAGAAACAAAATGTCCAATTCGGTCTGTGTCATGCTTGCTCCCAAGCTGAAGTCAGAAAGGACAGGGATGCAGTTTTGTTCCTATCTACCCTGTCCAGGAAAACCACAGAAGGATCAGATGGAGAAGAACAGAGGGTCTGAAAGAATCATGTCCCAAACACAAAGACTGCTGTTAGGACTGGACACTGTCTGCCTTGTCACCATCTACCTGTGTAATCACCAGACACAATTAAGCCTATTCATTAAAGACCCCACTCTGGGCTCCTTTGGCATGCCTAATACTTCTGCAGACTACAAGGATCTTTGGAGTGTTCAAAGGATAAAAGACTGAAAACTATTTATAGTTCTGCTGATGCTGGGAGGATGGCTAAAATCCTAAATTAATTTCTCAGCCCATGCTCAGCTTTGAGCTGAATGAATAGCAAAAATAAATAAATAATAACCATGAAAAAGATGACTCAATGAAAGCACTGCCTTTGTTTCTGTCCTAGATGTGGAGTGGTGCCACTTGTTATATGTTGTTGTACAGAAAATGGCTTTTGATCTTGAAAGCTTTCTACCAGTTTTAGTCCTTTTACATTAATCACCCCTTAATTTCATTTATAGGATGCAAATTACCCTTACTCCTGCTCAGATCATTTAAGCTAGCAGATCAGTGAGCTGATAGGCCAGCAAGCAAAATAGTTGGTAAAAAGTTTACCAGAAAAAAAAAGAAAAGGAGCTGAAAATACTTACAGATCTTGACTACACTTGACAAAAACCAGAAGTGGCCTGTAAACTATCCATTAGCTGAAACACTGGTATAGATCAGTGTCACTGCATTGAAGACAATGGTGGTTTGTCAGCTGAGAAGCAGGCCAACTAGACAGAAGGAAAATGGTCTTTTCCTGGTAGAGAGTTAAACCAGCTCACATACTCCTTTCTGAAAACTTCTTTCCAGTGCCTTCCATGGAAAGCTTTGATTCTGGAATATTTTGAGTGTTGGTGAATAAATGCTTCAGATACATTTCTGTGTAACTGTGTCAATAATGTACTGACAGTGTTACAGGCTAACTGCACAGGTTTAATTTCATCATTGTCCCTTTTTTATGCTATAGCTGCTTTTCAACAGTACTTTTAAAAAGAGAAATTAAAAAATCATATTCTGAAACCCTGGGATAAGGGTTTGTTGAAAGGTTTTTCCCTCCATGCCTAGAAGGAGAAGTGACTGAAGTTTAGTCATCTTCTGAACTGGGGTTTCAAACTTCCCTCCTCTGAACTCTACTAAAATCTCTCCCTAACATTAATTGTGTGGGAGCAGGACCTTTTCTACAGAAAACATGCTGAGCCTGGTGCCTAACATGAGGAGCAGTGTGTGTACATACCTGGGAGACCAATGGCAGCCATCAAGTCTCTACATCGAAGGAAATTATGATTGTCTAAAAGCTGACTTGATCAAATCTGTTAGGTATCCTAATCTGGAGAATTACGAAAAATGAAAGCAGAAGAATATAACAAAAACAACGGGACGATCACAGATACCAATGCTGTAATATGCATGTATTAATTGCAGCAATAATGACACACATAGCGAGCTTCTGCTGTGCTCACTTGTGCCTCTATGAAATATTCTTAATGGATTTTGAAACCTTCATGCAAAGGAGCAATCTGTGCAATGGACAAACCCTGTAGAGTTAGGGGAAGAATAAAGACTTATAACACGAGCAGACCTGGTCTTTAAAGTCCTTCAGGGTCAGAGTAGAGCCCTATGAGCAGCTCAACCCCACCTATCAGGCAGAGGTCATCAGCTCTGCAGTACTGCAGGTGGTGGGGATCACATGGCCACTTCTACTCCTGCCTTGGGCAATCAGCCAGAGCAGCTCAAACTACTTCCACTACCAGTTTCAGGTGCCCTGTCCTATTTTACCTGAATAGATTACTCTCTAGTTACCTTTCACAGACAGTTCTTGTAGTGCCCACCAGCCAAGACATGTTATTGATTGCAAAGAGCCGCAGTCTTGTTTTTTGAGAAAAGGAGGCACTTTGCTGCTGTTCCTCCATGCGGTGTGAAGACACTAGTTAGTTTCTGCTCCTCCATCTCCCTTCAGAGGAGATGGTCCCTGTCCTATAAAAAGCACCTGGCCATAACTGCTGAAGGTGGAGGGATCTCACGTTTTACAAAAACATTATAGGAAATTACAAAGGGGTTACAAACAGCAGCAGGGACAGCAACTCCCCTCAATTCCAGTCATCTCACCTCTTGTGCTGACAGAGCATACAGCTTGCCTGATCCACTGCTGCAGAAGCAGCTGCCACCACCATGGATCTTGTTTCCTCTTTAGAATTCACTAAGGTAACCTGGGATCTGGCACAGACACAAGACACAGAGACACTATCAATCTCATGACAAATGAGTGGTGTCCTGAGGAGGCTCTGGGAAAGGCAAAGATGACACGGACCTTCAGAGCAAAGTTCTACTGTACTGCTTGTGACACCACTCTGAATTGTACTAACTGTGGGAACACTACATTGCATACCAAAATAATCTGCACAGAAATACCAATTTTCTCGTGGATTTTTGATAAAAAAATACCTCCCTTATATTTTGGTCTTTCCCTATATAGAGTATAATTTTAGCTAAAACAAATAGTTTTGTTTTCTAACATTTTTTTTTTCCCAAAAGTGAGACTCATAGAAATCCCCACGGAAATCAACTGTGGACCTAGAGACAGCATTGGATGCTGGCAGCAGAAGCCTGTAGTAGATCTTGGGAACAAAATTCACCAGAATTTGGACTATCGTAAATAAAAGGAAAACCTTTATAAGTAAGGGAAAGCCCACAGATTCTTTTTCCCCTCTTCTGCCTCCTGCCAGTTTTCCCACATGAGAACAGAAGACCTTGAAAGCAAAAACTGTCCCACTGCTAAGACTGAATGAAGACTGCAGTTTTGGGCCCATACTGTTATTATTATAGGACCAAATTCTGATACCACTGACACTCAATGAATCCATGTTTATTTTAGCTGTGAGTATAAATCAGGTCAGGAAGTGGCATATAAGGTAAAGCTAAATAGTGATTTTGGCTTTAGTCCTAAATCTTCCTGTCTTTTTTTGCATAGCTTCACTATCATGATAAATGGCTGATCTTTGTGGAGGAAAGAATTTAGTTTCCAGTAAGATGATGAGAATGAATTATCAGTTCAACTATCTCTGCAGCCAGTTCCTACCTGAATATCATTTCAGTAAAACATAAGGATGTGTTATGTCATGACCGTCCTGCTGGAATGAATTTTTAAATGTGAAGAAAAAAAAATTGTTTTTAAGTTTGGGGGTAGTGTAATGTGAATTTCCCCTTAAAACATTCCTATCATGCCGCTTCATATTCATTAATTAGTCTGAGGTTTCCCTCGTGTTTAGTTTACAAAGCCACTTAAACCCACGTACCCATTTAACATATTTATGACCCCAGTTTTCTTTCTTTTCTCTGAGACTGTACCGTAATTGTTCTCTGGACTCAGGGACTGCAGAGTGCCTTCACTGATGAAAGGAGACAACATAAAGAAGGAAATGAATGTGTGAGGGATGAATACCTTCCACAAAACAACTGGGTGCAATTTGGCCCATGGCCCCGGGGGTCACTTTAATAGAGTGGAGCCTCAGTCTCTATTGAGTGTATGGGAGACTATTAACTCTTAACAACTCAGTCTCAGGTTATTTATTTATTGCTTAAATGATTTGTTATTGCTACTTGAATTTAATATACCCTCTGGGAACTAAGATGGCAGCATCAGGTTACAGAAAATATACAAGTTATTTTAAAACTGTGATTGAATTTTTATGAGCACCATAAAATCTTTCTGAACAAATAACTTACCATTAATCAGAAACTTCAGCAGAAAATCTGTAAAATTAAGTATTTATTAGAACAGCACTGTATTTGTGTGTTTCTCTGCAAAAGAAGGATTAAATATTTGATTCTTCAAGTAGTTACTATTTGAATATAATAATACTTAAGTAGCACCTGATACTTTCAAAAGGTCTTACAGATACAATATTAACAAAACAAATCATTCCTTTCAGCCTGGGAATACCTGATGTTCAGGGATCTAGACTAGTGCACACCTGTTCAGGTATGAATGTTTTTTCAAAAAACTTGAGGGCATCTGCAAGGAACAGTGACAAATCTTCACATCAGTTCTGCTAAATGGACTAGAGTTTCAGGTACTTTTGCACAGTTAGTGGTTTTCTCCATCCTTGCCTATGAGCTGCTCTCCCCTCTGAAAGAGTGTATTGGTATACTTCTTTAAATCATCCACTTTCCCTTTTGCTTTTCTAATCCTTAAAATCATTAGGAGAATTCCAAACCAAACAGCATATTTCAGAGGGGGATAGGGGAGGTGGGGAGGAGAAAAGGAAGGGAAGGAAAATGGAAGGCAACATAAAAAGCAGAGGCAAAAGGAAATTCTCAGAAAATTAAGGGGGGAAAATAGTCCTGCATAAATAAGGTTAAAAAGCAGGTTTAAAACCAGAAAGAATAAAAGTCATCTTAAGTATTGCTATAAGACTGGTCTGTGTTCCCAGATATTTCTAATAGTGCACTCAAAGGTGTTCACCAGAAACACTGCCGAACTAAAGAGATCTCCCATTTTAACATCTTATTACTTGCAATCCTGCCATGTCCTTATATAAAGAACGATTCTATGTTAGATGTTCTCTTCTGGAAATAGAATGATCAAATCTGAATACAATACAGATGTTCAGATTGTGTGATTGATGCACATAATCCCATAAAAATATTTATATCATACACTTTTCCATCCTTATTATAAATTGGATAATCATAATTTCTGATTAACGTATTGTTTATGTATCAGTTACTTGCAGAAAGTCTAAACACATATATATAACACACATAATCATTCTCCTTCACCCTTTGGATTCTACAAGTTTAGAAAAGTATAATTTGTATTCATGCTGTTGTTTTCAACATGCCCAATTCTTCTTGATCTCAATGGACAACTAAGGAGCATTAAATGATTAGGTATTAATTACTTTCTTGCAGGACTGTTGGCTGTATCATCTTAAATCTTCTTTCTTACATGTCCAGTGACTAAAGCATCTTAGCTAAAACTGCCTTGTAAAATGAAATTCAGTTATTAATTGAGTTATCTTTCAAACTTCCTCCCAATATTGAGAATTATAAATATTCTAATTTTAGTCTTTGGTAAGTTATGCTTTGACAAATAAGAGCTACAGCATGGTGTTGTCCACTTACTTTCCATTATTCTTAAGTTGTTGGTCCAATCTGATCTTTCAGCAGTCTTAAATTTTCCTTGCTTCTACTGACCCTTG
The DNA here is from genome assembly GCF_001715985.3 of Manacus vitellinus. NCBI lineage: Eukaryota > Metazoa > Chordata > Aves > Passeriformes > Pipridae > Manacus > Manacus vitellinus. The sequence goes on along the minus strand of NW_021939718.1, from coordinate 12,718,448 downwards.
CTGGGACTCTAACTTCCCCTCACTCCTGCCATCATGTCTCTTGGCATGAGATTCATCTCATCTGATATCACCTCCTCAATGGAGAATCCCTGACATTTCTTGAGGACACTTTGTATCAGTTGTCTTAGGTATGTGGCAGTGGAATGCACCATCTTTCAGATGTGCCTGTACCTGAATCAATTTAAGTGTTAGGCCTTTCTTTTACCTAGAGTCTCACCCTATATATATTCTATTTTTAAAGCATTAAAATGGAAAAGCAACTGCTTCTAACTTTTCTACAGACATTAAATGAAACAACTGTTCTGCTAATAAACTTCCTACATCACTTAGGATTCAAGGTGCTGGTACCTTCCACCCTCCTCTCTGCACTGTGTTTGGTTAATTCTGAAGATACCCAAAAACTGGAGTAACATCTCATCCCAGCAAGCATGTTGTATGACTTTGCCAGTTTGACAAAGCACCTTTCAACCTCTCACCTTCTTATTTCATGCCCTTTCCTGTGGCACTTGTGTCACACACCTTGCAGATACTGCTTGAGAAAGAACTGCAGAAATCTTGTCAGATATAGCATCAGGGTATTATTTTCATAAAGACATGCTGTTCTTTGTCATTTCACCAAGAGGTTCAAAGAACTAAACATTTCATTTCCTTACTGTGTTTATGATGCATAACTCAAGGAGAACTGTGCTTCATGAACTATCTAAAGTCCTAATGGGCCAATGTATGCTAGTTACGACTTTGCTCTAAAAGAACACAGATTTTGTAACTGTGTACTGTTCCTGAAAAAAGAAAGGAATGTCATAAGGCAAAATGATGAGTGCAGTGTCCTCCTGCACTCTACAATAGAGCACACCACAGCATTACTTAACCCTGCCACTTGAAGAGCCAGTAAAGTTGCTCCCTTGCCACCCCAGTGCCTGTTGCGAGCCATGCAGCACTATGAAAAACTGATATCTCAGGCCAGGGTGGAGAAATACATAAAGGCATCAGAAGACAGAGAAGACTCTTATGCCATGTCCCAAAAGTTGCTGTAATTAACTGCATAAACACAAAATAAAAACCAAAACAAAACACCAACAAGGCCTTAGCTAGATTTAATGGCTGTTACTAACTGGCTATCTGCTTTGTTTGGCCAGTTCTTCACTCTTGTTGCAGTGAATAAGAAGAGGTGTTTAAAGGTATCTTGACAGAAGTACAAGTCAAGTACAGTAACAATCCAAAACTACATTATGTATACATCTGGAGACAAAGAGCCTCATGTCACTGCTGGACTGACTGCAGGACTACACTTTGTTGAAGAAGTTGGCAAGGGATAGTCAGAGAGCATCTTCTTTACAAGCATTTCGAAGGTCACTAGTAAGTTCTGGTTTATTTAAATACATCTCCATAGTGAACCTGAAGTAGCCTGAGGTTTCTAAAAAAGTGCAAATACCAACAGCAATGTAGGGAATAAAAAATCCGGTAATTCAGTGTGTTCTCTGAAGACTGTTGTGATGTTATTAAGCTCTGTGTGCATGATAAGTACAAACCACTAAAGAAAACAGTCTGAAGGAATGTTAAAAAATGGAGCATTCTGCAGAAAAAAAACTGTCTTTATTTTCTATTGGTGTGAAAAATAGATTTTTCTCAGCACTATTAAGCTTACTTCCCTGAGACAGACTTACTGAAATGTTTTATAGTTAAGTAAACACACACACTATTTTTTTTTCCTAGAATTGATGTTTCTAACATTACAATGTCTCATAGTGGGTCACATTGGGTCACAGAATAAGAGCGTAAACTGCTTGTAATGAAATATGTAGTTTAGAAATGTGATGTCAAATGCTCTGAGTGTAACAAGCTGATGAAAAATAATTCTAAAAAAATAGATAATCTACAAAATAGAGATGTGGAAGCTTCCATGCATGTGTAGTACAGCTGCCTCCCAGAAACTGCAACAGCAGCAGCTGACATTTATAAAACTTAAAAAAGACATCTGAATTAGTAGAAATGCTTATCAGAGCCAAGGGAGAGCATGCCAATACACATACACAGGGAGATAGATAACGCAAACAGACAACCAGCCTTACATAAACTGGAGTTCTGGAGGGTACCCTAGCTCTGAAAAATATGGGCAAGCACATCTAGGTACGTATAGGTGATACGCACATCCATGCACAGTTCTTTAGATCCATGTCTAAAGAATAGTTTGATATGTAAAGGAGTTTGCATGCCCTACCTCTGGCTGATACAAACTCCAGAGGCAGGTAAAACTTCTAAATCCTGAAAACTATGGAGGAATTTTTACTTTGAATAGTCACTTCTGGTATTTATCATAAATAACAATTTAAAAGATTGTCAGACTTTGGCAAAAGCAGACTAGCAAAAGCAGACACTTAAGAGCATTAGAGGATTCATTGGCCCAGTCTTCTAAGGCAGGGGTTTGCTTAACTAATTCAGACATTCAGGTTCCATACATAAGTTTCACTCTGATCTCAGATCTTATTTCCATCTATCACTTTATTTCCATCACTGCCCGTGAGCTCATGAATTTTTTGCTTTGCTTTAAGTTACTCTATACTTCCTTCATCAAAGGAACAAAATGCATGTTGTTGCTGATAGATATGGAAAGTTTTAAGGACGTGAAAATCACTACTACATTGCTTTGAATCCTCAAATTGCCAGGTCACTTAGTATCTCTGTATTAAAAATACGCCAATTAAGAAATACTGCTGGCCAAGGAAATCAAGTGCTTGAAGAGGAGTCCAGACAAACAGCTGGAGTAAATCAGATATTATAGTAATGGCAGACAATGGAAGGATGCTGATTTACATCCTCTGTGAATTCTAAACCCAGGCATTCTTCTTGTAAATCACAGCAGTTTTTCTGGGAACATAGTAAAGAAGTGTTTTATCTACACTTCCTTGTAACACACAGGGCTTTTTTATGATTTCAAAATTGTTCCAGTTTTATTAGTATGAGTTTACAGCTCTTTGTTCCCTGGACTGTGTGAAGAGTGGAAGCAGGGAGACTCACTGCTACTTTACTTTTAGCTGATGAATCACAGAGGATGTCTCACATTTCATTAGTGTTTGAGTCCTTAACTCCTCATATTTCTCAGGTTCTTTTCCCCTTTGCACAACGGATACGGGGACAAAAATGTGTAAGTGCCTCTGCCACCCCATTCAGACTTTCACTGAATTGGTGTAATTGGATTTTGCACCTCAATTTGCAAGATACAGTTCCCCTGAAAACCAACACATTTCGGTAAGCATAAAAATAAAACGAAATAAAAATAATAATAAAGACGAGACAGGCCTCCAGTTCTCCAGGTCTCCAGATTCTTCAGCTGAGAGACCCCAGATTTCAATGTACCCTGAAAAGGGTGATTAATTTAAAGTGAGTGGAGTCTGTTTCTTTAAGACAAGCTCATAAATCGTGAAAGATCACCACTTCTTTTCAAAAGGCTCTCCACGGTCTGAGTTTCCCTTCTGGGTCAGTAAAGGCATTGAAGTTTTAATGGCATGCCATGGCAGATTACACGATACAGCTGTCCCGGCACCGTGAAAATTAAGTTATGCCCCGTGTCAGCAAGGTTTTTTTCCCTTTTCTTTCCCTACCCTCCCCCCTTCACTCTCCCTCTTTCTTTCTCTCTCCCTGTCCCCTTCTTCATTCTCCTTTTTGCTGGGAAGTGCGCATCCAAGGAGGAGGTGGGAGCCCGGCAGGAGCTTCTGCCACGCTGCTGTTGAGCCCCAGCTATTGAGACTGAGTAAATGGAGCTGATGGGTGAAGAGGAGCCATCAAAATGGAGGGATTTGTTCCTCCTCCTATTCTCCCCAGCGCCCAGGGGCAAAGGCAGCCCTCCCTGCTCAATCACACGCAAGCACCTACTCTGCCTTCCCAGCGCTGCTCGCTCACACGATGCCCCTCTCCTCGGCATCTCGGCGGATCTGCACTGCCCAACCCTCGACTCCTTGGCTCATGCACCAGCCAGTCCCTTGCGCTGCTAAACACTGTCACAGGAGGCTTACGCTCCCGTTGTCGGAGATGCCTTTTCCCACAGGTCAGGGTCTCATGTGTTGGTGCACACCACATGCACAAGCATGCCCAAGAACAAGTGCAGCGTTCTGCATTTAAAGAAATAGCAATCCTCGCTGTCCCTCTAGCTCCCTTTCTTCACTCTGTAAAGAACGAGAGAGCATAGAACTTATTAAATCATGAGAAATTAACTACATTAGTATTTAGTCTGGCAGAGCAGGGATGTATGAGTAGAAGAAAGAGATAAGGAAACAGAAGGGACATAATCATTTGCAAACCTATCAATATTCTGGGTCACTCATTTCCAATCTGCTCTTGATTTTTAATTCCTTGAAAACTCTAATCTCTGAAGATTAATTTAAACATGATGATCTGGGACTTGATGGTTTGATTTCCTTACGAACTACCTGAGGATGCCCACAACCACATAGTGTAAGTGGGCAATGGTTGAAAATTATTGTTCCATATCATATTTATAATACCTCAAGATACTGAGTTATGACAGGAGATAGCACCTATGCCTCTTCAGTCAAGTCAGAGTTGTTTGGCAAATCTTTGTTTTGGAAAATTAGTAAGTTAATTAAGACTTCAAATAGAAATTCCCCATTCAGATATGAAGCCAATATGTTGGCTAGTTTACCTCTTTCTGGTCTTAGCCTATCTTTATTAATGAGTACATAGATATACCTTACATATAAACAATATTGTCCATCTGAAGTACTTGCATTACACCATATGCAGTAACTTAGCCAAAAGCTTCTGGCTTCAGACTTGTACACTTCGCAGTTAGCTTTCTATTCTAATCCAGGCCAAGGATTTCAATGGGATTATTTGTGCCTGGGCTTACTAATGCAGGGATACTTTGATTAAGCTCTTTATTTGTTCCACTGTTTCTGTGTGTATTGATACTAGAGGATGAAGTCTGACTACCAGCATATTCAGCTACTTCTAGCTTCTGAATGCTTGATTAAATATTAAGGTATTCTAAATTGAAATTAATTTGCTAATAGGACTTGGCAGTTTTTCCCTGCTTTCCTCAGTTGTTTCTAGGTACAACCTGCTGTTCACAGGACATTGCTCAATATGCTTAGAAGAATGTTTGCTAACACAGCGCGAGCTGAACTTCCCCAGCCTACCAAAAAGTGTCTAGAGCTGGGACAAAATGAAATTTTTGCCATTATTACTGAACGGTTGCTTGCAATGTTCTTCACAGGCATGAAAAGTTCATGAGTTCATGAGAAGAGAGGACTTTCAGCCAAAGGATTCTGGACCAGGAAACCTTGTCTAAGAATGCTTTAGCAGCCATGTGTCTCCTTATGTACTTTCTGTTTGTAGTTGACACAAATTATTTGATAATGGAATTTGTAGGATACCATTAAATGGGGGCAGAATAAGGGTCTTGCAGTTTATCTTCTACATAGGTGATGCATAAACATTAAATAAGAACCACTTTTTATTCTGCTTGGATAGTAGCAGAGACAATGATATCTGAGACCAACTCGGCCTTAGATTTACCATTGCAGTTGTTTTCCTCCATACCTCAGTCTCCTAATACGTATCAGTGTGTTGGGGAGAGGTAGTTGCTATTCTTATTTGCGTTGCTGCTATTCACAACAAGTAAATCTTTCTCATGTTTTTTGTGAAAAGTTCAGGCCTTTATTGAGTGAGGAGAGCTGTGAGCTGCCCAAGAGCTGTTTTGTTGGCAGGGAGTTAAGGAAAATTGTCTGTCACATCAATTATCTGCCCTTGAGCTCTTAGAAAGAAGGTGCCTAGAGACTGGCCACTTCTCTTCCTTGTACATCCACACACATGGACACCAAAACAGCTCACACTTTGATTGGAAGTTGCACTCCCCCTCTCTCAGCAGTGCTGCAATCCATGTTAAATCAGCTCATTCCTCCTTCTCAGTAAAACTAGACAGGCCCCTGCTTTGAATACGCTGGACCACACAAGGGAGAGGGGAGAAATATCTTTCCCTCAACCCTTTCTTTCCTTCGTCATTTGGAAGTCTGTGTTCTAATAACAAATGGTGATTTAAAAAAAAAAAAAGACAAGCCTTCCCTTCTTCCTTTTTGGAGTGACAGCTCTGAGCCTTCGTCAGGGGAGCCCATGAATTGGACTTGCAAAGGGCCCGGGAGGGGTCCCTATAAATCTTCTCCACACAGAGGTGGCTGTCTGTCTAATTCTGGGCTGTTGCTCATTGTAACTAAAGTTTAACTGCTTTACTTTGATTCGGGGGGAGATGGGGGGGAAAGTCACATAAACCTGAGGTTTATGGATATTGCCTTATTTCCTTGTAATTTTCAAAGGCATTTGTTTTCTTCATTATTGTCCCTTAGAAAAGTAACAGACATATTTTTTTTCTACTGACTTTATTGCCTAATTTTCTTTAGTTCTCTCTCTTATCCTGCTGTCTGTGGAATGGAAACTACATTAAGTCACCAACATTTGAGAGAATATGAACAGACTTCCTTTAGCTGCTCATCCTAGAAAGACCGAGACAACCAGTATCAAAATAATAAAAAATAAATTTAAAAGTGATTATGTCTAAGTCCTGTGTTTCTGTGTGTATAATTACATGCAGGCATACACACAGACACACAAGACACAGAAATAGACATACACCTGATGGTTTGCAGAAATGCCAGCTGTAATTGCCACATACTAAACATGGTTTTATACTTTCTCACTCATGCGTTTACCCATCATATTCTGCCTTTCTGCTCATGACTTATTTCTTGATCTCATTTCATGGGTCACAGGGCAACATACCAACTCATTTAATAACAGTACATACATACTTTTTGGATACAGTTTGAGTATGATGTCATCAAAATTACAAGAATATAGAGTATTGTTAAATATCAGCAATGCATGTGAATTCTTATCATTGTAAGAATGCATCATTCAGCTTTATTGCTGAAAAATGTAATTTTTATCTCCACAAATTGTCCTTCCGTGTAATCTGAATCTGAGAGCATAACAAACAATTTCAGATTCTGAAAATTAAATCAGGATAATGGAATAGCTAGTTTTGGCTTTCATGCACTGCAAATTATCCATGGTCTTTCCACATTTATCTTAAGGAAAAAGTTGTCTGAAGACTGAATCAAAGACTAGGGATTGTATTATGAAAGTGAAGCAAAGACATTTTGAAATAGAAATCCATTTTTAAATCATGTTAAAGGTAGACAGTGAATTGCACCATTCACTACGGTTACTATGAATTTTATCCAGTTTTCAAAATCATTTGATCGAATAAGAAAAATTAGATCTGCAACATAAGGGGAGAATTGACTGGGGATGTGGATGTTTCTTTATATGAGAAAGAAGGGGGGAGAAAGATGTTTCTTCATTCTTAGACATTGGCTTGTTTGCAGTACTGTTTGTGAGCAAAGCATTTGTTTGCTCCCCGCATGTGTGTGCACGGGTGGGTGAGGGGAGTTTGAGAATTCCTAATCCAGCAGCTCTCAGGACCTGGAGAGTTGTACCCCATCTGGGGTAACTGGATTAAAAATCTTTTCTCATTTCAAAGGTTTGATCTCAACAAGGGTTTGATGTGATGAAATCAAAGTGGCAGCTTGGATTTGAAAACTATTTGGATTTGAGCTTCCTGAAGTCTAGATCTGAGGGAATGGCTGCAGTGGATATGAATGTGTGGTAACTGCACTAATGCCTATATAAAGCAGAAAATTCAGCTTGAAGAAATAGAAAAATATCCCATTTCTAAAATAATACCTATTCCAGTGAGAATAACCATATAGTAAAATAACTTGTCAACTAAGTGGTTCTTGCACTATCTGATTTTAACACAGATCCTCAGTGATAATAATAGAATATTTTGTCTTAATGTAGGTGAAACTAAAATAACAATAGCTACAAAATGATGTATTATATGGTAATTCCTACTACTATTTTGTTGTCCTTGTCACTACCTAGTGTTCAAGGACCCCAAAGACTTGAGAGCAATACATTGACCTATCCCAGAGAAAGGTAGATTCCACATAATTTTGAGCAAGTGGCCTTCCCTCTTTCTCAGCCTCCATTCCTAACCTGCAAATTGGGGGTAGTAATAACACACTGTTTCACAAAGTCTTTCTGAGGGAAATGGGCTATCTACAATGCTTCAAGGCATTCACAGTCTTTGCAATGAAAGTTGCCAGTAGTTCATGCATTTTTTAAATCAAATACAAATCAATTTCTCCATAAAAGCAAATAATAATCTATGTCTCCGGGTGAAATTTCATATGTACCCTTAGAGAGAGAGTTAATAAATTAAGTTATAAATTTTAAAGAAACTATACACAAAGAAATTGTGCATATAACCCATTAAAAGGTAGGTACTCAGAATGAAAACACACTAAATGTCAGTCAGTCCTAAAATTTATAGGGCCAAAATACTTCAGCATGAAAAGGTTACAGTAGAGACAAATATGGCAATCAATGCTGCCTCTTTTGTAATCACCATGCACTATCTATATCACCCATGTGTCCTATTATACACTGACTAAAATTGACTAGAGTTTTCAAATTATACAAGATCATAACACTTACACAGAAGAAATTATTTTTGTTACATGGAAAGACAAAACATCCTCAGATTCTCCCTTCTTATAGATATTTTCTGTTCGACTGGGACAAAAACCACGTGCAGTATAAAGAATTCCTTAGAAGAATTGATTAGAAGATATCTCTGAGGCATGAAAGAAATTTATGTAGGTTTATAATGAAAGACTTATAAAAAAAGCTCACTACTTATAAAATGGGAACGAAATACATCATCAGCAAATCTTCCCTGATGACACTTTGGGGTCATCTACTGAAAGAGTGAAACTCAGCTTTCCAAGCAACAGACTTTTCTCAAATACTGGTGCCAGCCTGTAGAACCATGCACTGCATATATCAGTTAATTAAAAAAACCCAGCACCTTCCATTCTAACTGCAGATTCACTTAGACCTTTTCTTGCTAAGTACATAGCATATAATACGTATATCAGTATCTGTACACTTATAAATACATATAAGAAGATAATGAAAAAAAAGTATGTCTTCTGCAAAATTCTCTGTAAGACGAAGACTGAAAACTACACACAAGGGATGCCACTCAACATGTATTCTTGGGAAAATCTGGGACAATTCAGACATACTTCTTCAGATGTCTGAGATACAGGCTTGTGTTTTAAATATACCAATTATTAAATTTGACTTCAAAAGAAAAAAGGAAGAACAGTATACAAAAAATAGTAGTGTATTATGTGCATCTATAAACAGAATACAACATAACAGAACCTGTGCAAGGTGATATGAAAAAAGGATGGAGAAATATGATGTAGCATTAACAAAATATTTAAGTTTTACAATTCTGTCCTTCAATGGTCTTTTCTTCTGTAAACACCAAATTTGGACAAGTCTTAACTTTTCCAGAGTGTCTCTGAATATTCTGGTTCTGTCCTGTAAGACTAGTTGTCTTGGTTTTGGCTGAGATGGAGTTAATCTTTCGCATAGCAGCTCGTATGGCGCTGTGTTTTGGAACTGTGACCAAAACAGTGTTGACAATATATTGTTTGGGCTATTTCTGAACAATGCATACACTGTCAAGGAAGGCTTTCTCTCTTTCTCCAACTGTTCCTCTCATGAAGAAGTCTGGGGGTAGACAAGAGACTGGGAGGGGAAAAAACTGGGACAGTTGACCTCAGTTGACCAGAGGGATATCCTATGGCATATGACACCACATTCAGCAATAAAAACTGAATGGGTGGAGAAGAAAGAGAGTGACATTCATGGTTATGATGTTTGTATTTCCAAGTGCATGGGATGCAAGATGAAGGCCTGCTGTCCTGGAGATGGCTGAACGCCTGCCTGCAGATGGGAATTAGGGAATGAATTTGTCCTTTTGCTTTACCTGCTGAACTGTAAACTGTCCTTATCTCAAACCACGAGTTTTCTCGCTTTTGCCCTCTGATTCTCTTCCTCGTCACCCAGTGAGGAGTGAGGAAGAGGCTGTGTGCATTTCACTGCTTACCAGGGTTAACTCACAACACTAGTCCAGACCAGCAACGTCTTGTCAGATGTTCTTAAAAATTGTCAGTGAGTGAAGATTTACTCCTGAGTAGTTACATGTCTAATTCTAACTATAACAAATAACGTATTCTCTTCTTCCTTGCAATAACCTTTTATGTGCTGGAAATTCCTCTCCTCGCTATTTCCCTTTTCCCTTCCCTTCTCTACCTTTTCCCCTGCCTTGCCTTTGCCCTTGTCCTTCTTGCCCTCGCCCTGTTCTCTCCACCATTTTCTCAATGAGTTTGTCTTGGTTTGGTTTCTGAAGTTTCATCTACTCTTTATAACATCTTGGAAATAATGACTAAATATTCTCTCTGAAATGGCTTCATCCAACTTCGTTAAGTACTACAGGATTAATCTCTTACAGTCATATAAATATCTAGTAGATTTAACTAATGTATCAAACATTATTTCTCTATTCTAGCTTGAGTTTCTGCCCTTTATTTACTGATACACTGAAATAATACTGTTTGTAAGTGATCTTTTTAAGGAGTAGTTTGTAACTGATGAAAGTAAAAATGGAATTCTTATCATCAGATCCCCAAATCTGTTTAAAACAACTAAAAACCCATTATTTTCCCTTTGTGTTTCTAGTAGCTCTATGAGAAGGCAGGGCAGGGTACTGAAGGATGTCAGGTAACACTGTAATTCATAAGCCACCCTGAGATCTGTGGTTGAATTTCTATCAGGGAACTGGTGTCAATAAAAACTCTGAGCACCTGGGTTTTTTTGAGAATTAAACCCCAGTTAATTATTACCTTAGTATTGTTAAACACTATTGTCTGTGCTAACTACGCTGTCCTTATCTGCATTTTGAGAAGCTTTTTGACAATAAGCTGTAAAAACAAATATCCTGATTTCATAAAACTTTATTTCTTCATACGTATGACATCAGTAGGTTAGATCAGGTGTTCTAGACCTGACAAATTTGGTTCAAAAGGCATCTGTGGCTTGGTAGGAAATTCCTTCTGAATATCATTGATCTTGTGTCATAAGGTGCATAAAAATAATACTGAGTTCATGATGAGTGGATGAGTTCTGAGAATGTACTGCAAAACACAGCACTGCTTTAAATACTCCTTATGGTGGGAAATCACACGGAAAGGAAACTGAAAACGCTACAACCTTTTGGCAGAATGCCAGGGTGCTATAACAAAAGCTGCAAGCTTTTGTATTTAAGTAGGAAGATCAGGAGTCTAAAACAAAATGATAACAAGCAGTTCTGGACATCTTATGGGTAAGTACATTGTGACATTTCTAATTATGAGAACAGCAAAAAACTCCTTCAAAAAGAAAGGTAAGAGATTAAATTAGATTTTGTCCTTAACAACTAGTAGTGCACTACATTTCTTTCTTTTCTAATCTATGTCATGCTCATCGAATGGACTACCACAGCAGCAGAAATCCTTGACTATATTGGTTAAAAAAAATGGAAATGTATATAAACTGGGGAATGTGCAGTGCAATCCTTTCCCTAGTAAATCTTCCCAGTTACTGGACATCAAAAGTATCACAAAAATCACTGAATTTAAATTTCCATATCTGCGTAGATCACAGTGTGTTTTCCACCTTTTAAAGAAATCAAAAGGGAAAAAAACTAAAAGACCTGCCTGATCATGTAGTGAACTCTGACAGAAATATAAAATCTAACCCTCTTGCATTCTATCCTCAACTAGACTCATCCACTGCAAACTGAACTGAGACACCCAAGTCATTGCATTTAGGGCACTAGTAGCCATTTGTGGTCATTACTTTTCAGGTACCCCAAGCTAGAAACACTGTTTCATGATTAATTCTCTGAATCATTGAGTTCAAATCTATGTCCATATTCTTGAGCTTAGAAACCATCTAAAAGAAGGAGAAAGAGCGTCTTCCTATAGTTCTGCTCCTCTTAGCCCTACCATGTTATAATAAAACTCTATGTAGTACAGAAAAGAGCAGGAAGAATGATCAGAATGATAGAAAAGGAAGCTTGAAAAGGGATGTGGAAAAGAGCTATAAAATCACTGTGGAGTAAGGGAAAGGTCAGGTAGCAAAGTCCACCAAAAAAAGGAAAACCTTCTTAAAACTGTGCAGCTAAGTAGTGTTAAATTCTTGCTGCAGGCTGTTGAGAATGCAGAAGGTGTAGCTGTAACATGGCAAACTGAAGGCAGAAAAATCCTGCAGTACTTCCAGAAAAATAGAATCCTTAATACTCTAATTCCTATATTGTTTCTTCATCTGTCATATATGTGAAAGACAAACTGTAAGAGTATCAGTCTGCTGAAATCTAAATAAATCTTTGTTGCTTAGGTCATAAACAGACCACTGTGAAAATATGGGTATATGTGTGTCTGCAAAGTCCTCCTGTTCCTGTTGAATAACAGACATGCAGTGATATTGTGGCAGCCAGGTTTCAAATCACATAGACTGATTTGTTTATATGAGTTTTCCTGTCCGTGCCAGACTGGAAAGGGCTCCTGCAGTCCAACCTTGCTAAAGGATAACCATGTGAATCTAGCAATTACTTGTTAACATGTCAAACGGAGGCATCATGCTAACATGCACCACTCCAGTCTCAGAAGGAAAGGCTGTGTGTGTGCTCAGGTCAGCACTGGAGATGCTTAGCCTGGAGGCCTTTTAGGAGGAGTGGGACAGGGATAGGAAAAAAAAGATGACTCTGACAACAGAAAGCACATCCAAAGTATCATCTCCTTCTTCAGCAGCTTCCTCATAACCTGTCCCTGTGTGGTACCAGCCTCAGCAGCTTTCTTTCCTAACTCTCTATGATGCTCTTTCTGCCTTAGGAGTAGTGGTGAGATTGAGGGAATGGTAGCAAATAAGTAGGTGCTTTTTTTGAGCACTGAGCAGAAAAAAGACAAACCACTCCTGTAAATTTTCAATACCACTTCAAAACAGGGAAACCAAGACTGACACAGATATTCAATCTTACACTTTAAATGCAGCCTGAGCCTTTTCTGGGGATTAGTATAAATACTTGATTATAACATATGCTAAGAAACATAAATGCTAGTGTTTTGTAATGAGCAACAATTCATGCCTCTATCCGAGCTATATCCTGACAGGAAAAAATATTTTGCAGGTTGTGGAGAGATACGTCAAGACAAAATCAGACAGCACTTATTAGCAAAAAAGTATTAAGTGTTCAGCAGTGTTTAAAAATACACTAGAACCCACATATGTGTCAATTTTATTTACATATAGTATAGCCAAACATTTTAAGACAACCCATGGCAAAGTGATATGCATATTATCAAATCAATACTAACTTCAGTTTATTATTCTACTACTAAACGTGTGGGTATATTTAATATTAAAATGTCTGTGTCTCTATTTGAATGTGTAATTAACCCCAAGCCTGTTTTACTCTCCACAGGTAGTTGTTCAAAAGGGCAGGTTTTAATGGTAATACTTTCTTTAAAAGATCTGGGAAAATCAGTTCCTACAGAGTCAGTTCCTATAGAGATTACAGAAAGTGGTTGTCTGAAGGATAAAATTTTGCTTAAAGTCTCTTTAGTCCTGCCTCTTATTTAGTAGTCACAGTTATGCCAAATATCTTACTCTTTTTTCATTAGGGAGCAGATAATAACTCAAAAGCCTCAGCCAAAACAAACTCTTTGAAAAGATCTTATGAAATCATTTCTCCTTGCAAATCCATAAAAATCACCTCGGACTCCTTATCAATAGAAAGGCTTAAAAAGGGTGCAGAAGTCGTTGAATTATGATGTGCTTGTTTTAATGAAATTCCGCTCCTGCTGGGATGTTCCCTGCAGATTTTCCATATTTCAGCATGGGAAAGGTTTGATGCTTTCCTGCCAGTGCCAAGAGTTAATTGAAAACATTTCAGGATAAATTCAGCTTGGGGGCCAACGCTCCCATTCCTTCATTATTCTTAACAATAATAGAGGAGTAATACAATTATTAATAGGCATGTTGTATCCTCTTAAAGTGGCAGTGTGTTTCTGAAACCGTGTCTTTCACATTCTTTTTCTTAAACAAATCTGAAACAAATGGAAGAATAGAAATCTTAGGAGAAAAGCAAGTCTGGCTGGTATATTATACCATTCATCACTTTTTCTCCAGAGTGAGTATTTAGCTATTGTTAAATACAGGTAGTTACTTAAAATATTTTTTTTTAAAAAAATCTAATAAAAAAAATCACTCATCTAGACTAGAATTTCCTGAAGGTCTTCATGTTTAAAGTCTCAGCCCTGTGTGATATTAAATGGTTTTCTTTGAAGATATGTATATCCTCAGAGCTATTTAAGGAAACTCAGAAAAAATGAATGCAATTTTTAATAAAAATGCCATTGTTTTAAAGATTAAATTAGTTTTGAAGTGACATATTGTTCTTAGGATTTATGTTTTCAGTATAATGTATCTAAAATAATGGGGTTTTTTTAAACCAGAATACATTAGATTGTCTTGCTGGCTCAGGGCTACTTATGTGTTATCTTCCACAGTAAATGATTTATAGTACAACCTTGCAGCTGCAAGGTTGCAACTTTTCATTTTAATCTTTTTTTCCTCTGAGCTAGTCTCTTGATACATTTGTATCAATTTTGTCAGTATTTATGCGTTCCTGATAACTTTAATGTTGAAACTTGTAAAAGCTATAAACAGTTAGGGAAATATTTTCAAAATAGTGTTTTCACTTAGCTTATTATCATCGATGAAAAGCAAGGAAAAAGGTTTACCATTATTCCCTCCAAGTTTTAGGCGAAGTTTGGAATACATTTTTACCTCTTCTCCATACTACTTCTCCCAAAATAGACAACATAAAATATAAAGCAGCACTAATTGTTTGCAGAACAATTTTGCCATAAAGCTTGTCCACTGAAGGATCACAAAAATAGTCAAAACAAATGGAAGTTAAACGATTTCAACAGACTATGAGCCAGGGACATGTTTATACGATTCCAAAAGGCTGTATCTCATTTACTACAGTTACTCCCTTTTTTTTTTTTTAACAGAATCCTACTGGCAAAAGTCTTTGATGGGGTCCTTGCCCATTCTGGCAGCAAACATGATATTTAAGAACTGCCCCAGTGTAGAAGACTCTCTAGAACAGAGCTAATTTAACCAGCCTTCTGCACCCTGTCTTAATCTCCTCACCCAGAAGGACAGCAGGGGTAAAAGAGATTAAAGCTCAAACTCTTTTCCAAACAGCAGTGCCCTGCTGATGTAGCATTCCAGAAGATGACTGAATGGCAAGTGGAGTTTAAAGTATTTCTATACTCTGGGATGAGGGTAGGGCCTGAGTAGAATCAGGGCAGGGTTAGAAACAGTTTCTGCCTCAGTTATCCCTACTGCAAAACAGAAACATCTTTTGAGTCAGAGCTGCCAATGTGTAACTATCTTCCTTAATTTACACAGCAGAGTATTGTGACAATGCTGAGCTGAGCGAGCATCACCACACAATGCTCTAACTTGTTCTCATAAGTTTAACAAATTTTCCCTATTAAACCACTTGAGAAAATCAAATTTACTCCCACGAATATCCTAAAGGCAGACTTTAGCCAGCTTATACATACAGCTTACAGGACAGGATGATTCTTAATACAGAGGAGGCGCTTGGTTGCTATACCTCTTTCCCTTGCTTACTGAACACAGATGTGAGCCAACCAGACAATATTCTGACCAAAGTCTTCTAAATGAGATCTGAAAAAAGTCAGAATTGTTTCTGAGTATATTCAGACTCTACATGGAATCAGTGTGTTCTAAGATTAAGCCTAATATTGCCAAAGACTAAATCATTCAAGATTTGAGTAATCCAAAAGGGAAAAGATTCAAGTTCCTCAGATTTCCATACCATTCTTATCTACTGGTTTTACAGATATGTCCTCTCCACACTAGCAATACCTTTTGCATAGTAACATGTTCTTCAACACATCCGAGCACACAGCTTTATTCACTTCAGTAGGTTTTAGGCCAACTCTTTCAGCTACACCAGGCCAAACCCAAGTGTTAGTTGCCTGTTAAGTTGATTCACATAACCTTGTGCCTTTTCAACCATCATTTAGCTGAGTAATCTTTCTCTCTAAGCATAGAAATACAGCCATAGGCTAAATACTAACAACAATTATACTACTGCAAACTCAGACTACCTCTAACAGGATTCAATGATTTGGAACTATGCAAACAAACCTTTACATCATAGAAAGGTGAGATGTTTTGCACAAGCTACTTGGCAGATATGTTCTTTCTATAAAATCCACACTCTTATATTACATTTTTTCCATGGCCTCAGTTCCTGAGATGCACAGATCAACACATATATCTACACTTGACTTTGCCATGTCCTTTAGACTAATTTGCAAACATATGGTATACACCTGAATACACTAATATGAAAAACAAGACAGCATAACAGTTTTCTGTGGACTGCTACTTTATTTCCTGCTATATTCCATTTTTACATGGCATAAAAAATGTTTGAATGAGTTTAGAATGATGCTGTAACTCCTGAAAAGAGATAACATAAAGAACATCGCTACTGAGTGTGATGGCGATTCCTGTAGAATTGTAGAATGGTTTGGGTTGGAAAGAACCTTAAAGATCATCTAGCTCCAACACCCCTGCCAAGGGCAGGGAACCTTGCACTAGACCAGGATACTCAAAGTCCCATCAAGCCTAGTCTTGGACACCTCCGGGATTGGGGAGCTCTCTGGACAACCTGTTTCAGTGCCCCCACCATCCTCACAGTAAAGAATTTCTTCCTAATATCTAACATAAGCCTGCCCTCCTTCAGCTTAAAGCCATTCCCCCCTTGTCCTATCACTACATGCCCTTGCAAAACGTCCCTCTCCAACTTTCTTGTAATCCCCCCTTAGGCATTGAAAGGCTACTAAAAGATCTCCTCAGAGCCTTCTCTTCACCAGGCTGAACAACCCCAGCTCTCTCATCCTGTCTTCACAGGAGAGATGCTCCAGCCCAGTGAAAAGCTTAGTGGCCTTCCTCTGGATTCATTCCAAGAGGCCAACATCTTTCTTGTGTTGGAGATCCTAAACCTGGATGCAATACTCCGGGTAGGAGTACTCCAGGTAGGGTTTACAAGAGTGGCGTAGAAAGCCAGAATACCCTCCCTCGACCTGTTGGTCATGGCTCTTTTGATGCAGCCCAGGATGTGGTTAGCCTTCAGGGCTCCAAGCACACATTGCCAGCTCATATCAAGCTTTTTGTCCACAAAGACCTCCAAATTTTTCTCTGTAGGGCTAGTATGGCAGCCTGTACTTGTACTTGGGATTGCCCTGACCCAGCTGTAGGACCTTGCACTTGGCTTTTTTGAACTTCATGAGGTTCACACAGGCCCAACTCTCCAACCTGTCAAGGTCCCCCTGGGTGGTATTCCTTCCCTCCAGCCAGTTGACTACACCACACAGCTTGGTGTCATCTACAAATTTGCTGGGGGTGCACTCAATCCCACTATCCACATCACTGACAAAGATGTTAAACAGCACCAGTCCCAACACCTATCCCCAAGGACAACACTCATCACTGGTCTCCACTTAGACATTGAGCCAATGACTGCAGCTCTCTGACTGCGACCGTTCAGCCAGTTTCTTATCCACTTAGTGGTCCATCCATCAAATCCATGTCTCTTCAGTTTAGAGACAAGGATGTTGTGTGGGACAGTGTCCACTGCTTTGCACAAATTTGGGTACATGACATCCGTTGCCCTTCCCTCATCCACCACTGCTGTAATCCTGTCGTAGAAGGCCACTAAATGTGTCAGGCATAATTTGCCCTTAGTGCAGCCATGTTGGTTGTCACCAATCAGCCACTTATTTACCATGTCTCTTAGCATAGTTTCCAGGAGGATCTGATCCATAGTCTTGCCAAGCACTGAGGGGAGGTTGACTAGCCTGTAGTTCCCTGGGTCTTCCTTATCTCCCTTTTTAAAAATGGAAGATTTTTAAAGTCAGTGGGAACTTTACTGGACTGACATGATTTCTCAAATACAATGGACAGTGGCTTAGCCACTAACTCCACCAGTTCCCTCAGGACCCTCAGATACATCCCATCAGGTCCCATGGACTTGTGCACCTTCAGGTTCCTGAGAATATTCTCGACCCTGATCTTCTACTACAGTGGGCAGGTCTTCATTCTCCTAATCCCTTGTTTCACCTTTTGCAACTTATGAAGTGAGTCTGGAGCACTTGCCAGTGAAGACTGAGGCAAAAAAGTTGTTGAGTCCCTCAAGCCTTCTTCATGTCCTGGGTGACCTGATGTTCTGTATCCTTCCTGAAGGGACCCACATTTTCCCTTCTTTTATTGCTGATGTACCTAAAGAAACTTTTTTTGTTACCCTGGATTTCCTTGGCTAGATTTACTTCTGCCAGTGCTTTAACTTTCCTAACCATCTCCCTTGCTGTTCAGGCAATTTCTCTGTATTCCTCCCAGGCTACTTTTCCCTGCTTCCACCCTCTGTAAGCTACCAGTTTTTCCAGAAGCTCCTTGTTCATCCATGCAATCCTCCTAGAATTCTTTTCTGATTTCTCTTTGTAGGGACGGACTATGTCAGAATGCAATAGAATTACAGAGGACAGGCGAGTACCCTGTTAGAGAAATTTCCAAATATAAGTGTTAACATGCTAAAACTACAAAGGTCATGCTAACAATAGACTTCCTCAGCTGCTATCAATATTTGAATTAGAAGGCTTAGAGTCATTGCCAGTGGATGACCAGAAATTACAGTGCTTGTATTTGTACTGTTTAAACCACCTAGCTTCCTATATTTTTTAAACAATTAAAAGTAAGTAAACCAAATATACACTCACACCATAAAGTAGCAAGTGATTGCATTATTTTAGTATAAGACATTATAAACAGGTGAGGCTTGATTTTGTATTAATAGATGGCATCTAGCAAACTATATTTATTTACATGAAGGTATGTGTTTTGTGACAACACTATTGTATTGCATTGTCTATATTTACATGCAGACATATGTGTAAGGGAGAAGATTCAGTGGTCTTTTATTTCTGTTGTTTCAAGGCAGCAAGATACTGTGGTGACAAGTGCTCAGGATATGTTTATAAACAAGCATTTGTCTCTTGCACTCCCAGTTTCCTCCAAATTCTTTTCCCAGATTTATCCTTCCCTTTTTTAACCAAAATGCCCATTTTCCAATTTATAAATGTTACTGTCAGACACTTTCATTTTCTTCATTATATTCCCTTATATTTCACTATTTCCCTTGTGTTATAGTTCTTCTCTCCCTCTTTTCTCCAGGTCCTGGACTAAATTCTATTTCTTGTCTCCACTCTCTTCCTAAATTTCCACTGACCCCTTATCAACTGTTTCCACCCTCTCTGCCCTTGTAGGAATGTGTAACAGCCACGTCCTCTCCTCAATCTCCATGCATCACCATCTCCATGGCCATATGCCATATGTGTTCCTGAGACTCATGTCACTCTGTATCTACCCAAAGACCCTTCTGGATGTCCCATCATCAGATCAACATTACAATCACAGAATTATGGAAAGTTATTTAATGGGTCCTCCAGAGATCATCTACTCCCAACTTTTTCTAGAAGCTGTATTCCAGCCAATGCTAGATGAAGCCAATGTTAGCCAAGTCTTGAAAACTTCTAACAATGGAGGTCGCAGAGTTTCTCTAGGAATCCTGTCTTGGTGCTGCACTACCTCCTTCACCTCCTGGCAAAGTTCTTCCTAATGCTCAGTCTGAATCTACCGGCCACAGTTTGTGCCTGCTGCACCTTGTCATACCTTCTTTCTAGCACTACCAAGAAGAGTCTGGCCCTGCAGTCTTTACAGAAGTCCCTTCCTATGGCTATAGGCTACCATTAGGTTCCTGGTAGCCTCTTCTCAGCTAGACTAAAGTTCAGCTCCCTCATCTTTTCCTTACTGGTCACAAACTCTAGCCATTCTGGCAACCTTCCACCAGCCCCTCAAATTTTCAATATCCTTCCTTAACTTGAGAGGGGAATTGTCTCAAAACTGGACACAGTGTTTAAGGTGCAAGGTCATGAACACCAAGAACATGGGGATGATAGCTTTCACCTTGAGCTTACAGAGATGGGGGAAAAAAATAATCCTTTCCAAAGCTGAATATTCATCTTACTTCCATATTACTCCTATTTTCTGGCTCTGCCATCATTATTAAAGCCAGCTACCTTTCTGTGTTGCCCTCTGTCATTTTCAATCTGTGTCTCAGCTAACTTCTTGATATTTTTTTGCAGCTTCATTCTCCTCATCAGCAAGTACACTGTTTATTCATTCTCCAAACTTTATCTACACAATGGGCATCTCCTTTCCTTACTCTTTCTTCCTCTCACCCACTTGAGATACCACTTTTGAAAGCGAATCCCTTTTTACGTAGTCATGTCTTCACTCTGTATCACTTTATTCATGTATTTCTAGGTTGCCTACACATCACACTTCATCTCATGACCCATCCTACTAAACCTCAGTCCATGTATTTCCTTACTCTGGGGTGTTCCTCTTTCCCTTTGCTGGCGTATGTCCAAGGTATAGTACTAAAGCTATATCACTGTGTGTAAAGAAAAATCTCTCTTCGTGCACATTCAGCTCATACTATATTATCCACTTGACTCATAATAAATTCATTTTAGAAAGAAACTTTAAAGAAAAGAAGGGTTTGTCAATGACTACTTTGATTTTAAGCACCAAACTCTCATCACTAGAAGTAGCTACATAAATCATCCTTCGTTGTTGTTTTATTTTTATGCCCCTCAGTTACATTTGCAGTGGCTGAATTTTGGAAGTAAATATCCAAAATATTAGCTGAAAGCTTCTTCAGAAAGCAAATCTTTCCCACATCCTTCCCTGCAGTTCCTCTTTAAGAGGTGTCAGAATGGCTGAGAGAATGAAGTGGCTCCACATTGTTTGCCTGAACTATTATGTGTTTAACATTTCCATAACAAAAGTGCCACTCGACTTCTCCCCGATTAATGCAGCTCGAGGGCTCTTGTCCTCCTTTAATAAAACATTGTTGAAATCATTTATTTAGAGCCCCTGGTTACTAGTGGGAGAATGACCATCTTTGTGCCAAAATATAGTGTATACAGTCCACTATTTTGTAGTAGATCATTCTGTTATTTAAGAAATTGATTAAATGGATGTCTTAGAAAGTATTTATGCTAATAGCACATAACTTATGTCATTCAGACAGTCAATGTGAGCCTTTTCAACTGTCTACCACAGCCAATGCCTCCAATAAAATACAGTAACTTTCGACTTTACTGCTTACAAATCTGTATCACAGACATGAAATCTCACAGAGAAGCACTGCTCTTCCTGTTTGAAAATCTTTTCTGTTGCACGACTACCTGCTTCTCCTGAGGACTTGCAATGGGTGTTACCACAGGCAGTGTGGCAGTGTGCGATGTTATTACTGGGGACAGGAACAAAATCACTTGAAGGTCTGAAGTTTTTTTAGGGACATCTGAAGATGCAATGCAACTCAGTCACTCAAGAAGCATTTTCCATTACTCAGTTGGCAATGATTTTGTGTCCCACTACTTTTTATACGTGCACTTAAAGTACCTCTCACCTTCCAAAGGAAAAACAACCTTCAAAATTAAAAAACAAACCAAAAAGCAAGTACTGCTTTTGCATTGCATTGAGATGGAACGTCTGGTTCTGCACCTGCAAAGCTGTCTGCCACCACCTTTGCAGCCCTTTCTATGTCCTATAGGTGCATGCCTGCAGTGAGAGATCTGGTACACCATAAGCTCTTAGGAGGAGTGGAGAGGAGATTGTAACTAAAATCCATCATGCCTTCCAATGTGATCATGAAAAGACTTGGCCAAACCAGAGCTTTGCTTACGGCCATTGTAAGGCTTAGTTTCATGACAATTTTAAAGTTATGTATGGCTGTCTGTATACATTGGTGTATATTGTTAAAAATAAACAGAGACCTTATGTTATGTCCATTGTGATTGCATACAAAAGCTTTGCTGTGTGCTTGGGTGATCAGTGAAGCTTGAATCTCCCTCTTTTTACTGTATGGTCACTGTCAGTTCAATGAACTGCCTCCTTGTTCTCCACCATTGTCCCACACTCCCTTAAACATTTGTCACTGAAGTGCCTGCAAAGACAAATAAACTGTCACCAAGAATTCAAACCTGGTAACTGGGAATGAAAAGGGAGCAGAACCTAGTGGATTATTTTACATGAAATGATGGAAAGTTCCTTCTCCCCCTGGAAGAGATAGGCTGGACAGGACCTCAGCACAGAGCACTATCCAATACCCAGACATACAAGAGAACTTCCCTTCCTGCGAAAAATTTCCCTCTGTCAGAGAATGTGAAGTCTTTTCCTTGCTTAAATCTGTCCTTGCTACATTACTTGACAGTTCAAGAATTTCCATTTGTCTAAATATCAAGCAAAAGACATGGAGATTTGATGGACATCAACATCTGCACAGGTTTTTTTGGCTGGGACACATACCAATACAGGCTGCCATTCCTCCTGGAAATTGTGCTTACTTCAACAACAGAATAAAACCCACAGAGGTATTTCCTTATGGAGAGGAGCTCACAGGACAGAATTAGTTCAGCTGTATTTACTGTACAATTATTTAAATTAAAACAATCCACTTTCTGTGGAGAAGGAAGCATACAGATGAGTCGTCCCTGCCTAGTGGTGCTCAGGGTTGATTTATTCCTGGCAGATGTTTCTGACAGGAGCTTGTAAAATCAAGTCTTGAGTTTATTGTAACAGTTAATTATCAGTGATTTTCTAGTGTTAATGTCTTTACTCCTAACTGAAGAAAAATAAAGGTTTTTAGCTGGGACTTAATTTTTCATCAACGAGTTAAATAGTTCTTGTGGGTGCTAACTGTTGACAAACTGAAAATATGTTTCTGGTCATCTTCTGAAGAGGTATTTAAGATCATCCCTACCCATTTGTGAACTCAGCACTTTGTATAGAAAGCTGATTCTATTTACAAGACTCACTCAACTACTCTGTCCTCCTCCTGAAGAAACAGTTTCCAGCTTTGTTTTAATAATAAGCTTACTCAACCATTCAGATGACTTTAAAAACAAACTTCAGATCATAGCCGCGCACCGTACTCACACACTTGTTAGGTATCTCAACTATTTGGGGCTGGTTTATGCGAGTGCATGTGCACTTGTGTGCATTGACTGCTGGGCAATATAATCAAATTCACACCCTGAAGAAATAATAAAATAATCTTTCATTGAAATAACTAATCCAGAAGCAGGGATTTCTAATTTTGTTGATTTATACAACAGACAGATGTGGATTTGTGCTCTGTCAAGATCTGGTAAGATGAAAAAAAAATTTCTTGCTAATCTGTCGCCCCCTCAGTCAAAGTTTATTTGTGGTAGCTTTCAAACTTCTGACTTGCCTTGCAATTACAGCCTTTAAAACGAAAAGCTTTAAATAAACACCATCAATAGAAGATAAATAAACTTTTTCCCCCTGCCTTTTTTTTTTTTTTTTTTTTGGTGAGTGCCTAGCTTGACAGTCCAAACTCAAATCCCCAGAGGACTGAGCTCTCTCTTTTGTGTTAATGTTTAAAAGATTTTCCAATGCTGGAGTTTATTCCTACTGCAAACATTTCTATTTACAAGGTCAAGTGTATCAGCACTCGACACAGCTTAAGAGTGTAATTATTTATCTAAGGGTGTTTGAGTGTAGATCAGTAGCTCTGGCAGCAAACCAGGCTTCAACACGATGCAAAGCAACTCCTAAGAACAGTATTACAAGATCTAGTAATTGCTGATCCCTTCAGTGTGTTTACTTTTGCATTCTTCGTTGTGGGAGAAGGCAGGCTGAGTGATAAACTTTCCGTTTTGTTGCAGTCGCCTTGATGCCTGTGCCCCTGCCTGCCCCAAGAGAAGCCTTGTTCGAAACGCTTGCCACCTCTGTGTGATGTATTTCTCACCACTTGTTTGTACGCCTAGGAGCATTTCTACATGAGTCAGTGAGAGTAACGTGCCCCCACGAAGAAAGAGCGGTGCATACATACATACAGGAGCACCTTCTTTGAATTGCTTTACTCTTTTCTAGCACTGGCAAGTTACCATGCCAACGCATTATAAAATGAACAACTCATTTAAAGTAGTACTTTCAAAGCTGTATTTACTTTTTGCATGTAATTATTCATTAAAGTAAGAATAGCAGTAATTTACATCCATGTAAACTATTACAGGCAAACAGAGAATTTTTGTTTGTTGAGTGTTTTTTGGTCTGTTATTCTGTAGTTCAATTCCCGCTTCCTCCCATCCCCCCCAACCTCGGGTTCTGAGAGTTCAAGTGTCCCTAGAAAACAATTTAACCGCATCCATTATTTAAAGCTCTTTCTTTACTAATTTACACGTTTAGAAAATACAAAAAGCCATACATATTTAAAACACAGGCCTTTTTTACACCTTCTATAAAAAATACAAGGTTTAAGGCAGCTCAGAAATGCGTTCATACAATTCTAACACGTTCATAAAGTCTCTTCAAATAAGAAAGTTAACTTTCAATCTGTAAAATACACTGTACATTTGATGTTCTAGAAAATAATTCACTTAATCAGTGTTGCTGGTATCCCTTTAAACATAAAACGAAACCTGTACCTTTTCAGAAACGAGTAGCAAATGCAGCTATCTGGCAAATAGGATGCAGAATTAAAACTTTTTATTATTTTTTTAAATAAATTATCCCCAAAGCATACAATTTATAGAATTCTATATACAATGAACAGCGACTGGTAACAAATCCCAGTTTTAAATACTTTTTTTATATAAGATTTACCAGAGGTCAGCACTCTGATATGACGAGGCAATAAAACTTTTCAGGATATTTGTACACACATGTTCTCGAGTTTAAAAGTGTCTTTCAAGATGGCAGTGCAGAGCTCTTTTAAAACAAAAGTTGCATTGTTCAGTACGGCCAACAATTCTGAAAAAAAATATTTTTTTAATGTCGCTAGGTTACAGAGGAAGAGATGGCTGCTGGCACGCTTTTGTTATAGGGAAGATGTGTGTGCAAGAGTGAGTGCTGTAAACCACCGAATTTATTCAGTCTGCTATTTCCCTAAATTTAATTAATGGCAGATGCGGTGTAAACCCCCTTCAGGCACCACGGCATCACGAAGAGCGAGATGCGGCAAATGATAGTCAAGTTGCTGACTGATCAGTACGGCAACGCTTTGGCAGCAAGTTTGGGTTGCTCTCCTCTTACTAACCTTCATGTCAAAACTCTTAAAAGACCCTCACTACCAGCGTGCTACGACTCCCGGTTTGTACCGGAGGGCAGCTGACGGCAGTCTCTCTCAGCCGCTCCGCTCGCTGGTAACACGAAGGCAGGGTGGCAGCAATTGCATAGTGCACACTCGAGAGAGACCAACACCCGAAACAGGAGCGGCCCCTGCGCCACGGCCACAGCTCCAGCCACCGACTCGCAGGGCTGGGCCGGGGAAAGGGGGCGCAAGGGGGCGACAGGCAGCAGCGGAGGCAGACGGGGAAGACAGGGAAGGGACGGGCGCCGGGGCGGACGGGTCGGGAGTATCCACGGCCGGAACGTATATAGGGGCCGCTCGCGCCGAGAGGCCCCGCGGCCGGGATACCGGGCCCCGCGCGGCGAGGAGCGTTCGATGAGGCCCGCGGCGGCTCGGCGCGGGGGCCTGGCCGCGGCCCGCCGGCGGTGGGGACGGGGGAGGCCGTGGTGAGTAACAGTCAGGTTGATCAAGGGAGGCAGGGAAGGATGCGAAGAGGGAGGATCTAGAGCCGTTCGGCAGGGCAGGGCAGCACGAACGGAGGCGAGGAGCGCGGGCGGCCGCGGGCGGGTCGCCAGCGCTATCCGCTGCCCTGGGAACCCAAAGGGAAAAGCCGGAATCGGCGCCGGGCATTGTCCTGGCGTCGTTCCCTCCCTTCTGGTCGCTCCTCCTCGTAGTCCTGTCGTAAGTACTCCTCGCAGGCCGCGTCCGACCGAGCCGCCGCTGCTGCCCGCGCTGTTGCCGCCCATGTCGGCGCCGAAGCAGAGGCGTGCCATGTTCTCCTTGACCGACTCGCAGATGGGCCGTTCCAGCCCGTCGCAGACGCAGTCGTTGAGCAGCACGGCCTTGGGCACGGCCAGCATGTCCTCGATGACAGCGCGGCACTCGGGCGTGCAGCGCAGCCCGTTGAACAGCTTCCCGCAGTAGGTCATGTAGCGGTTCAGCGCCAGGCTGCAGCGGCTGTCCCAGTCGCAGCGCCGCCGCGCCTCCGTGCAGCCCATGACGCCGCGGCCACCGGGGCCGGACCGCGGGCCACTGCCCGCGGGCTGCGGGTCGGCAGGCAGGGCTCGAGGCGCGCTTGTGGCGCGCAGTTCTCGTTCTGCGCGCAGTCGCAGTCTCAGCGCCGGGCCGGCCGGGTGTTAGCTGGATGAGCGGCCGCGTGCAGTGGCTGGGGGCACCGCCGCCTGGAGGGGCGGCTGCGCCTGCAGCGCCCGTCGGCAATCCCCGCGCCGCCCGCCGCCGCGGCTGCTGCTGGCAGGAGCACCGGGGCGCACGCCTCGGCGGATGGTTGTAACGCGTAGCTGCACTCGGGCTCCCCTGACACGCAGCACCGCCTCCTTGCAGCAGATCAGCCGCCGGGCCAGCACCAGCGAACCCCGCGGCGCCACACTGCGCCCAGCGCCGCCGCCAGCCACAGCCAGGCGGCCGCCCCGGGCACCGCGCCTGCCGCCTCCGTCCAGCGGGCGAGCGGGCCACCATTGCGGACGGGGTGGCTGCAGCGCGGGCGAGCGGGGAAAGCGCTAGTAGACGAGAAGAAAGAGGAGGAAGAGGAGGAGGAGAAGGAGCTGCAGCCCGTGGAAAAGTTTCCAAAACTCCTGCCGGCCGTGTGCATGAGGTCCCGCATCAATCCATGCACGCCGGGCCCGGGGCTCTCCAGCCCCCGGGAGCTGAAGCCGTGGGTACGAAGCAGGCGTCCTGGGCCGTCCTGGGCCCACCTCCCGCTGTTCCCGGCTCGGCTCGCCAGGTGCGAGCGCCCGAGAGGTGCGGGTGGGGAGTCAGAGCAAACAGGGGCTCGGACGACAGCGGATCCGGATTGCACTCGGGGAATTGCAGGTTGCGCCGGGAGAGCTCATAGTGCTGTCCTGCTCTTCATGCAGTTCCGTCTCTTTTTTTTTTTCCCCCTCCACAAAGTAAATGCCCAGCTGCTGCTGCCTCCTCGGGCGCTTTTAACTCTCCGCTCGAAGCATCTTTGCACATGCCAGCCGCTCCGATCCCATTTACAGTCCCAGTTCCGCTCACTCCCTCTCGGCACTGGTCGCACTTTAGGGTGGCGAGGAGAAGAAACGTCTCTCCCCGCTAGCAAGACGAGGGCACGGGGAAAGGAGAAGAGGCAGCCTTCGCGGTCTCTTTCTGTCTGGGCGACTGATGTTGCTTCTGTTGTCAACACGCCCTGCAAGCTGCTCTACGGATCCGTCTGTGGATCTTTTTTTCTTTGAAAGGCTTTAAATACAAAAGTGCCCTCCGAGCAGCAGCAATGTGCTCTGATTAGGCTCCATTATGCATGCATGGAAAAGCAAACAAACAAAAAAAATTAGCAACGCTTCTTCTTTTACACATTCCCCCCCAGCCTGCGCTCTCTCGCTCTCTTTCTCTCTTTCTCCACTTTTTTCTCCTTTCGCTCGGCCCCCTTTCCCTGCCTCGCCACTTGCCATTGGCCCAGCCTGTTGTTGAAACCTTTTTCTTTTCCCCCTCCTTCTCTTTACGATGTGCTGGAGGGAGGGGAGGAGAGAGGGGGGCCGGAGGGCAGCTCACATTCAAAGCTTGAAAGGAAAGGCTTAAGGAGAGTGACAGCCCCCCGAGGAGCCCCTCCTCCCGTTAGGCGCGGCGGCCGGGCGAGAGCGCTCGGCGCGCGCGGGCCAGGCCCCGGGCTGCCCGGCCTGCGGCTTCGCAGGGTGCTCGCAGCCACACGCGCGCCGGGGACGGGCGGCGGAGCTCCCCGTGCTGCTCTTGCGGGGACGTTGCTCTGACGCTCGTCCTGCTCTTTACAACGAGGGGGGTAAAAAAAAAAGGTCTCTAGCCCGGATGACGTGTGTACCCGAACTTCCCAGTGATTCAAGTCAGGGCAGAGGCGCTTCCAGAAAGGTAGGGAGGATCAGGCTCAAAATGGGACCGAGTTTGTTCTTACTGAAATAGAGACAGATCTCCTGGTTTCAGTGTGCTAGTACATTAAGGGCGAGCAAAGCTCTCTCTATTAGTGGTGTACTGCGACCATGTAAGTATTTCATTGCTATGCCTTCAGTATTGCAACTTTCCACTTGCCACATACTCCACCGATTTTAAACTCATTCAACTCAGGTTCTCGCCTGAGGTTTTTGTGCACGGTTTTAAGACACTGACTTACAATGGTGTCTGGTGACAGAAATACAGTAAATCTGAGTATAGTTCTTTGATAATTTATCTGCCAACTAGTAAAAAGTTTTTAAAAGTCTGTTAAAGAGTTTTCAGTGAAAGCAAAATACTTGCTGAAGTCCTCCGTTCGCTTTGCTTTGCTTATAAGGAAGTAGATATAAAAATATTAAGGCACAACGAGAGGAGCATAGCAAAGTAAATAGTGGTGAATTTACCCACTGCCTTTCGTTTCAGTGCTACCTTAATTCCAGAGCAACATCGTCTCCAACCACAAGGGGCATCGGTATCTGCTGCCTGTCAAAACTGGCGCTTTTTTTCATCCTGAGACTATCAACTCCATCTGTCACAAAAATCAGGACAAAATCTGTTTTCCAGAAACTCGGTGATTTTGGAATCCCATGCGTTGTGGAATAATGTCTGTCTGAAAGCACATGGACTGTGTAATGGTGGTGTGGTGTGGCTGGGAGTCAGTATGATTGATGTTTTGAGAAGCATTCTTAAAGACTTGCTCCATTGTCATCAATTTTACAAGTTGCTTGTGTTTCTCCTTCAGTATAGTTTTGCCTATTCTGTTGCAGAAGTTGTTTTTTAATCTGCGAAAACTGCGCATAGAAACCCTGCCTTCATCCTCCTAGTTTAGAGCTGTTTCTTTTAATTCATGTTGAATGGTGGTATTAAAAATGCCAGATGCCATTCAGGCAGGGTTCAATAAATGCATCAGCTATATACACTGGGATTGCTCAGGCATTACTTTGTAGTCTTGTTCACTGATGATAACACTGTCACTGGTGGAAATCCGCTAGTTTGGGGTGGCTAGGTTGAAGATGACATTGCAGGCTCTATACAAAGTGCTGCTGTGGTGTCTGATTTCTAGGGAAACCAGTCCACCATGCAGCTAGAAAGAATGAGGCCTGGATGCTGGGGTGTTCCATACATAGAGAGTCTGAAAAAGGGGACTTCAATGGAAAACAGTCATGCCTTGTGGCCTCCTGAGCTTCCCCAGCACAGGAGAGCAGGAGTGGCTGTCTATCCCAGTGGGGCTGCCTTCTGTGGACAGCTGGGGGATGAGTTCTGCCCCTTCCCAGCTCCTGCCTTCATCTACAAAATCCATCCAGCTCGACTGTACTTCATTTCTGGAGCAGAAAGCAGGCTGTTGACTTAGTGAGGAAAGACAGCCGCTGAACTTCGGACCTCCCAGGAGGGGGAGTAGAGGAGCCTTCACTGCCGACCTTGCACCCTTGCATGACTGGGAAGAGACTGCTGTGGTGCTGCCTGAGCAGAAAGTGGATCAGTGCCTGGTCGCACTAGTGCTGATGGGCTTCCCTGGCTAGGGACAGTGTTCATTTTGCCTGCCGGTCTGAAAGGCAAGGCGTGGCATGAAGTACTGCATTATTCATAGGCAGAGATTTTCACATACAGCTTTCAGTTAAAGAAATGCAAGTTTCATACAGTAGTAATAATAAGGCAAATGTTGACTGAAGTTTGGAATTATCTTTGATATCTTAAAACTGACAGAAACTTTAACAGAAAATAGCTGGGCTCTTCAATTGTCACACCTTTTAGCCATCTAGAATATGATCATCTACATCCAGGATTATATTCTAATCAATAAATTAGCTTCTTGAAATGCTTTAAAACATACTTGTCTGTCCTTATTTATTGAGCATTTGGATTCTGTCTGTATTTGTAACTGCCATTTTGGGTGAGGACTCCAGGGATCACAGTGCTCTGTTGGAGGAAAGAATTGTTTTCTTGTATGGAACTAAACCTAGGGAAATAACTGTATGGCCCCACTTCTTTGATTGTGGTTTTCTAACAACAGAAATGGTTTTGTCAAACTCAGCTTTTCGGTTTTCAGAGCAGCTATGAAGGTAAAATGGAAAGCAACTCTTGCTCTGCTTCACAAAGCACCAAATAAGACAATACATCCCACAACTTGATGTATTTTACTTTACACCAGTAAAATAAGATCTGGTAGCATTCTGAATTTCCACATTTGCTAGGTTTTTCTATGCCATTTTTTCCTGTCTTAATTAATTTTGTTCTTTACACCAGCTCTCCAAATTATTATAGAGTAACTGTCTTTCAGCAGTAGGGGTCATTTTGGCAACCAGAAAAGCCAGTGTTTATCTTATCTGGATTTACTGGAAAGACTCCTGGGCACCTTTTTGTTTAATCCTGATGTCTTTCCCCCCTTTCTTGTTTCACACATTTTCCTAATGGATCTCCTTTCCAAATCATGGGTTTTTTTATCTCTTTCTCTGACCTGTTTTTCATTGAGAATGTTTAGAAAATAAGAAAACCAGATAGACACAAAACCAGTTGACCTTAAAAATTTAGCAGTTCACATTCAGTTGTAATTGAAATACATGGCCTGTATATGTGGTTAACTCCTTTCAAATTATTTTTAAGTACATTTCTTTTACTGGATTATATTGCTTTTTTCTGCATTTTAAGATATTTACAACTGCTATTAAAATTTTCTGGCTGTTGTCCTGTGAACTAATTTGCTGACACAATTTCAGTATGTGCATCCAATAATATCTTAAATATGTCTCTGATAAGGATACACAGTGAGAGAGCAATTTTTCTTCTTGAAGAAGGGACTCAGTTCTCTACTAATAGTAGATTTCACCTGCCAGTGAAAGGCAACATCTTCCTATTTACATCTCTATAAATCGTTCTCAGAACCTTGGCATTATGGTGCATGAGGGTCATGGGAGGCCGCAAAAGCCCTACTCATACACCAACATTCATCCTGTAAAAATGGCCCAGTGTCACTCACAGTAGCCTATGCAGATGACTAAATATGAACATGTGCACACTGCATGGTACTTGGATTTGATGTAGCCTCAGAGACCTTTAAATAATACCTTCTGCATTCTAAAGTTACAAAAGAAAAACCTTGTGACTTACCAGATTCCCAGCACAAGCTGGGGGCAGGGGAATGAATATAATACCTTCTCAAGTGGTGTCTGTTTCAATGGAGAAGTAAGGAGGAGTGAAGGCATCTAAATTAGGTTCTTGCTCCACATCTGGAGTAGTTTATCTTTTTATTGTCTGAGCAGGGGCTGCTTAGGAAATTCATGTCTTAAGTTAGCCACCTAAACTAGGTGTGAATTCTCCCCAAAATAGTAATGTTTTCTTCACTAGAATGTGCGTGACTCTCTAGTGTGAGCACCCCTTCTCCCTATTGCTTTAGTCAGAAAGACAAATAATGAACAGGGAGGATAGACAGCAACTGTATTGACCAACAGTCACTTGGTTGAGTTGAAGCTCCTAGCTGATGAGACTACTCAATCTCATGCTGTAGGACCAGTTAGACATTGTTATGTTGGCTTTAGGATATGCATTAACTGCAGACTAGCTACATATAGCCCTAACAGTACAATTGTGGTCACAGGCTTAATATCCCCGTCAACACTCAGCATAGCTGAGGACACAAGGCTTACCAAAAGACATCACTTTGGGGGAGGGTGAGGAGAACAAACCTGCAAATTTCATGTCTAATTCCCTTGATTAGATGCAAAATCGAGGTACTTCTTGTAGCCACTGTTGTTCAAAATGCGGGGGGTGGGAATGGGATCAAGTCTTTGTGGCCGTGTTGTACAGAATATTTCTTGTTAGAAGATGTACCTGGTTTGTTCAAAACATTTCTGAATATCAGGTCTAAGAATGAGATCATGCAGCCTACACCTTGCTCCACATCCTGCCCTCCCCCTTCCCTCCCCAGTGCCATGGCAACACAAAACACAAGACCTCAATCTGGTTTCCATGCCTACACCTGCAGGGGTACCATCACCTTTGCCCACACCTGCCCATGACAGGGGGTTGGAACTAGATGATCTGTAAGGTCCCTTCCCAGCCAAACAATTTCATGATAGGGTACCACAGAACCACAGAATATTTTAAGTTGGAAGGGACCTACAAGGATTGTCGAGTTCTGCTCTTAAATGAATGGTCGGTACCATGGAATTAAACGCACAACCTTGGTGTTGTTACATCCTCAAGTTCCAACCATCCTGCAATGAGCAGTGACATCTTCAAGTGTATCAGGTTGCTCAAAGCCCCATCCAACCTGACCTTGACTTTTCAGGGACAGGGCATCCACCTGCACAATGTGTAGCAGGGTTTCAGCACCCTCATTGCAGCAAATTTCTTCTTTATATCTAGTCTGAACTTAAGCGTCTTTTAGTTCAAAGCCATTACCATTGTCCTATTGCTACAGGCCCTACTAAGAAGGCTATCTCCATCTTTCTTGTAGCCCCCCCTTTTAGCTACTGGAAGGCCACAATAAGGTCTCCCTGAAATCTTCTCTTCTTCAGCCTGAACGACCACAACTCTCTCAGCTTGTCTTCTTAAGAGAGGTGCTTCATCCCTCTGATCATTTTTGTGGCCCTCCTGACCTGCTCCATTTTGTCTGTATCTTTCCTGGGTGAGGACCCCAGAGTTGGACACTGCACTCCAAGTGGGATGCAAGTACGCATTGCTGGCTCATGTCCAGCTTCTCATCCAGCACTACCCGTAAGTCCTTGAGGACTGCTCTCAGTCCCTTTGTCCCCCACCCTGTATTGATACCAGGGGTTACCCTGACACAAGTGCAGGACCTTGCACTTGGCCTTGTTAAACTGATTATGTTCCCATGGGCCCACTTCTCAAGCTTGTCCAGCTCCCTCTGGATGGCATCCTGTCTTTCAGGGGTGTTAATCACACCCACTTGGGTTGGTATCACCTGCAAATTTGCTGAGGGTGCACTCAATCCCTTTGTCTATGTCACTGATTAAGATATTTAACAGTACTGGTCTCAGTAAGGACTCCCAAGGGACCCCACTTGTCACTGATCTCCATTCACCCACTGAGCCATTGACCACTACCCTCTGGATGCAACTGTCCAGCCAATTCCTTATCCACCAAATAGACCATCCATCAAATCGTTCTCTCTCCAATTTAGAGAGAAGGACATTGTAGGAGACTAAAAAAGGCTTTACAGAAGTCCGGATAAATGATATCCGTAGCCCTTCCCTTGTTCACTGATCTAGTCACTCCATCATAGAAGGCCACTAAGTTGGTCAGGCAGGACTTGCCCTTGGTGAAGCTGTCTCAAGTCACCTCCCTGTCCTCCATGTGCCTTAGCATAGCTTCAAGTAGGATCTGTTCCATAATCTCTCCAGGCACAGAAGTGAGGCTGACAGGTCTGTATTTCCCAGGGTCCTCCTTTCTACCCTTTTAAAAGATGGGTAAAATGTTTCCCTTTTTCCAGTCGCCTGGGATTTCACCTGATTGCCATCAATTTTCATATATCAAGGACCATGTCTTGGCAACTACATTAGCCAATTCCCTCAAGACTCTGGGATGCATCTCATCAGGTCCCACAGACTTATGTTCAGGTTGTTCTTTTACTGTGGGAGGGACTTTGCTCCCCCAGTCCCTGCCTTGAGGTCCATCCATTCAAGAGGGTACGCGGGTTGGTCTGAAATAGATTTTTAGTCCACTGTCTCCTTTTTTCTTCAATATGCCTTTTTTGTTTGTAGTATTTACTTAAAAATTGAGTAGCATCCTTGAAAAGTTGGAGTTTGTTATTTATATATGAAATTGTAAGTAACATTGAGAGATTTACCCAGTGCATCCAGTAGAGTAAACATGGAAATATTGCTCAATACTTTGCTGGACTTCTCGTTTTTTGAACTCTGTTCCAATCTAAATTACAAACTAGACCACACATGCTGTTAAAACAAATCTAAGAAGAAAGTAGGCTGCCAACCCTTTTTTGGTGCTAACAAAGGCAAAAGTAACGGTGAAACCAAGAGATTTCTGGTCACCTGTTAAGCCAATTAGATACAGATTTTAAATAACCATGCTGTACAAAGATAAAGATAAACCACAGGCACTGTCACTATGTGACATGGGATAGTCAGGTCTTCACCTTCATCCTCCCTTCCCCACATGCTTGTGATTGTCTCCAATGGGCAACATGATTTGTCTTAGATAGAACACTAGATGGGAACTGTCCTAAGATGAGAACACCAGGTGGCAGTTGCGGGAGGAACTGTCTGGGTGCTCACATGATGAATGCATTCTGGAGATGAAGGAGCTGTGGTGATTGAGGTTGACTTTGTTACACAGTGGTCTGCAAAAGGGTATAAAATGCTGCTGGAGACTGGGCAAATTGGTCTCCCAAGGCTGCAGTCAGGTTCTGAGTGGATCCCCTCCCCAACCAGGATGCCTGCATTGTATACCCAGCATGACAACAGGGAAACACTCGCTTTTGGACTGGTGAGTAAAAGTGCTGAGATCTAGTCCCATGTGGAAATAAAATTCTAAAGTAGCTAAAGAGGTGCTCTGCTGCTTTGTAACTGTACATTCAGTAAGACGAAAGACTGTAAACCTGTACATTTCTAGCTGAATCTGCTTATATTATAACCCTTAAGACATGCTTATATTATATGCTGCATAGACTATACTTAGATACTGTATTAGCAATAGATTCAATCATAATCATTCACAAGATCAGTGCCATATTTCTTGTGCCTTACCAAGAGTCCTCTCTCTACTACTCTGCCATGTCAAACCAACTTCAGCCGTGACACTATTATGGAAGTTCTTTGTTGGATATGTCAACAAACACACACACAAAAGCAGTTAGATTTTTTTATTTGTCAGTTTGTTTTGGTTTGTTGGCTTTTTTATTTTCATATTTTTAAAATGTTTACAACTACATATTCCCTGAAGCAATTAGTAAGTTTTTGTTTCATTTTTTGGATATACTTATTTGAAATTTGTATAATACAAATTTGCAAGAAATTGGAAATTCTGAGGTTTTGTATATGAGAAGCAGGAAGAAATGAGTAACTTTGTGGGTAAGCAGAGTTTCACTCATATATAGTCTGATGGACAAAAAAAGAGCAGTGGTTTCATTTTTGTCATTTCAGATTACACCAACACAAGTGGAACATGTACTCTGGAAGAGTAATACCTAGTTTGGTCTCCTACTTCTTCTACTCCCAGACTCAATTGCTGTACTACAATTTGAGGATGGCTGTAGTGAAACGGTGAAACATGCCATTCAGAAACGTATCATCAATCCGTTCGATTTATTAGCTATCCTGGATGTATCCTGTGATGATATTTGCCCAAGGCATTGTTTATACACGAAAGTAGCTGTGGTTAAAATAAAACCATCTTTCAAAACAATTTGATTAAAATAATAGAAATCTAATTCAACATAAATTGGGAGTTAACAGACTGATTTTGGGTGTGTTCCAATAGGTTTCTTTAAGCACAGCTGGCTTCATATCAAGAAATAGTGATGGCTTTACTGAGTTGACCTGCTATAAGTGTGTCAGACTTGTTTATGACACCTTCTTAGAAGAGTTTCATTCTTTCAATCTACTGAAACAAGTTGTATTTAGACTAAATAGTGTGCTAAACATGAAGTAGGCATGCAAATATTTCACAGTCCTGACCTAGATTACCAACTCAAATATATTAATGTTACTCAATAAATAAACTAAGTGTGCTGAGGCAAAGATTTGCTTTGATTTAACTAGGCCTTTTAAAAGTCAGTTAAGTTAATCAGTGCAGCTTTTGTTATGGTCAGCAACCTAAACTCCCTTAAGTCTGTTCATTCATTTGCTTGAAATATCGGAGGAGAAGAATTAATTAAGGTGGATTTCTGTATGGGGGGAGATAGCATGGATAATTAGCAGATTTTATTACAGGAACAGCAGCTATATTCATGCAGGTACATGCATCTTCCTGCACTTCACCTAAAATGAAAAGATGTCAAAGCAGTTAGAGTTTTGCTCCCTTCCTCACTACACCCTGAACTGTGGTATTTGAATACTGGGATGAAAGAAAAATGTCTTTGTGTCTCAAAAGTTTAATTTGCAAAAGTGATGAATGATTCATTTGCTTCTTTATTAGAGGTACAGTCTGAGGCATTTCCAGACAGCCTGATTTTCAAAATACGTTGAGCACCTAACCTTTGAAAATCAGATTTTCTAATTTGATGTTCAAACAGGAATCATTCACAGTCATGGATAGATTTGAAAATATATCTCCTTTCTGCAGCTAGCAAAAATTAACGGTTTCTGATATGATAGAGAAATACAGTCAGTCATAAACTTGTCACTGTGCCAACAATAAGCATTAAAATATTGAGATGGGAAAGCTCAGTAACAACACCACATAATAACTGTGATTTTCTTTTCAGGTGAATTATTGTGTTCATTTTTTTGATATATAAAAGTACACTGAGCAACCACCTGTTTACAGTCGTGTTGCAAATGAGTATTTTGTTCTTCCTAACAAATAGCAATCATTCTCTGTGTGCATTCTTGTGAAGGTGAGCTTCTTTCTACTTGCCTGAGGTGACTGCTCTTTTCAAAGTTCTGCAAAAGGGATGGATTGGATTAGGGACACTGTAAAGATGAGACTAAAGTCATTACTTTTGGGAAGGTGATTAGCAGCAGTGGTACTCAGGAGATTTCCCAAACTCTGGTGACTAAGTTGTACGCAGGCATCATGCTGTTTTCTGGAGCCAGACCTAATATCTGTGGCTGGATAGCCCAAACATGTCCAGAGGCTTACAGATGTGAGACCTTAGAGATGGAATAAGAGGTTTTGGAACATTCTCTATCCCTGTTGCAAGATTATGCAGTCAGTGTGAGATTAGTCATTGTGTTAAATTTTCCAGTGGTTTGTTTTGGCCTATTTTAAGTGTCCTAAGTGATAAATTAAGAAGTTGTGACTACTTTCTTTCAATAGATTTCTTTGTTTGGAAACATCTAACTGATGCAAATTTATCATCTTTAAATATCCTTGTTCATAGCTATATTTAATTTTCCCACCCAAGTAATTTTCTAAAAATGTTAATTCCTGTAGTATTCATAAAATATTAGACTAATTATTGGATGATTAGTTATTCATGACACCCATACCAGTTCAGTTCATTACGCTGTGGGTGGAACTGCTGCTTGTGTAACATTGTCTAGTTGCTTTTATCTGTTGTGTGTATTCAGACTTTAAACTGAGCTAAAGCAAACTAGGCTTAGGATTTAGTATAACATTTTTGCAAATATTCTTGTAAAAATCCAGTCAATAGCATTTAAATTTGCTTCATTCTCTTCTAAGATTGGTCTTATACAGTCACCCCACCACTCTATTTCTTCCTTTTGTTCACAGACTTTACCCTATTCTGGATACCCTACTTGTGCTTATGAGCTGCAAGATGTGACATAAAGACTTAGAAATAGTGGAAAGGATACTCCCTAAATTAAGATTCATGTCTTAGGAAAAAATAAAGTAGCCTTACAAGTTTATACCATGTCCTTGCCTTCTACATTTGGCATTTGCTTCTTTAATTCAGCTGTGAAAGAGAGAAAATTCCCTTTTCTCTCTGCTTGCCTCTTTCTTAAAGTCCAAGTTGGATTTCTTCCAGTGATGGTCGGAGTTAAGTTCACAGAAGACTTGCTTTCGTTAAATTTGTTTCATACCTCTGGGAAGGTGCTGTAGAGGTGCTATAGAGGTGAGGCTTTGCAATACACTCCTGGTACATGAGTGCTTTAAAACTTTTTATAACACCCTGTTTTCAAAGGATATGTCTATTTCACAGTTGGTTTTAACCTCAATTTAACCTAATGTATATGACTGTGTTAGACATTGGGTTTTTGACAGAAAAGTGGGATCATTAACTTGTTTTGGCTTGTTTTGGTTTAACCAGGCCTTATGAATTCCTCATGTTTGTCCTCAGCTGGACTGAATTCTCATACACCAAAAAACTTGCAATGTGTTTTGATGTGGATAATCTGATGCTTACTGCAAGATAGTGAATTTCGTCAAGGTGAGATCAAAGGATCATATATATATTCATGTGGCTAGTACCAATGTCCTTTAAATTTTTTCACCATTCTTTATTCCACTTGGGAGTGGTTGTCTCCTTGTGATAACACCTTTATACTTATTTTCCCTATGCCTCTGGTTTTTTCCCTTGCATTTCTCTCACTCATGTCGTTTCTTGACTGCTTTTATTTTTCAGTCCCTGCCAACATTTAGGAAAAAACAGCAGAGAAGAGGTCTTCTACTTGTCCATATTTATTGATACTGCTTTGGCCTCTCCAGTTGCCTTTTGCCAGCTTTCTTAACTGAATTTTCCTTCACAAAACTATTTATCAAAGGCAAAGCATTGTACAAACTCATGCCTAAATGTATTTCTGTGAGATTTTGCATCAGAATCATTTAGGTGTCCCTCCTGAAATCTTTCTGTGGATTTGGAAACGTTTCAGAAACCAGGAGTTAAAACCAGGTGGAAAATTGCAGGCTGAATGGCACAGTACAAATATTCAAGGCTCAGAGCAGATGGTTCAGAGAAAGTCATTTGAATCAATTCACATGAAGTGTTTAGTGAATTATTAAAGAATGTGGCAAAATATGTTTGCTTGCACATCATTTGAGAACAGAAAATAGGGCAAAAACTGTCAAACAAGAAGCTTGTTGTGAACAGTTCAGGCAGTATTAGTCTTCTTTTAGGTGGAATGTGACCCTGCTAACCCTAAAGTGTGAGTTAGACCTTTGATGTTCAAGGGGATTCTGAATTAGGCAGACAGAATTCATCCAGCCTGAGACAGTAGCATGCAAGTGACTAGTGCAAACTCTCCCTTCAGATGAGGCCCGGTTTGTAATCAGCCTCGAAACAGGCTAACTCTAGTACAATGCTTTGAAGATGTGGGCAAGAGGTGGCCAGATATCTGTTTCTTAAAACAAATAAATTTTAAAAAATTATGAAGAAAGGAGGAAAGAAAATAGAGGAGAAACAGTAGACCTAACAGGGAAGAGAAATTGCAGTTTTCTTCTTCCTTGTTTTTGAATAAGTAATTAACATATGTTGAACTCTCACTGTCATTATTATCATGTTAACTTTTATTGTGCTGGACCATTAAACAAGGAATAAAAGGCCTTTTGTTTTTTTCTACATGTTTTGATTTGACAACTCAGTGAAAGAGGAGGGTTGGGGTTTTTTACAGAAAACGTGAATGTTGTAGAGAAAATGTTCCGATTACAGATGAAAAGCATCATAATATTTCTCCACTATTGACATTTTGGATTCAATGTAATCTCAGTAATGTTCGTGTCTTCAGGATGTTAGAATTTCCATTATATAGGCAGAGCTATGTAATCGATAAGTTAATGTGCTCAGACAGCACACCTGAAAAGGCACAGAAAGAATACAAGTTACACTTCTTTTTTTGAATCAGGAAGATATTTACCATCATTGTGGATGAAAATCACCCCTGTTCAAGTAGCCAGAAAGAAAGCCCTGTGTATTCTTTTCTTGGAACTACAACTGAAGTGCTTAAAACTGGGCAGATTTAAGGTTGAAGGGGAGTGTCTACATGGCCCATCTGTGTCCAGAAAGATTTTTATGTGGGGAACAGGTATTTGTTGCTAAGGAAATCTGATGGAGATGGCTTTGTTCATGGAACATGTCCTGGAAACGGTGAGAAGGGGAAAACTCTTGTCCACATTGGCAAGGTGATTAAAACCCAGCTGCAGCTATGTTGTGTCTGTCTGCCATTTTTATCAGCAAGCATTGTCTTGCAATTTGGGCCAATATTTCCCCAGGAATGTAAAGCTATTAGTTGCATTCCTACAAGTTTACTTGGTTTTTCTCCCCATGAATGGCACTGGATTATTTTTGTCTGGCAGAGATTTTTTTTTTTAATTGGAAGACTTTAAACAAAGGTAAATTTAGCAAAAGAAAATTATTAAAGCTAGTTTTTATTTGACAAAAATACAAATGTATTGTATTTTTCCCTCAAAATTCAAATTATTG
Organism: Manacus vitellinus; assembly: GCF_001715985.3. Classification (NCBI taxonomy): domain Eukaryota; kingdom Metazoa; phylum Chordata; class Aves; order Passeriformes; family Pipridae; genus Manacus; species Manacus vitellinus. The sequence continues at coordinate 12,678,189 of NW_021939718.1, read as the reverse complement.
AATTGTAATGTAGTTTAGAAGGAAACTTCTAAACTTCTAAATTAAAGCTTCCTCTTTAATTCATCTTAAGAGATAGAGTACAAGGTCAATAATTTAGAAATAGGGAAATTCCCTGTACTTTACTGAATCTTGTTTTGTAAAGGTAGAAAAACAGAAATAGTAAAAAGCTTTTATGATATATAATGCATACTGTGTTTTCGGAACCTTCGAGAAAAGGGTTCTCTCAGTGCCCTCTCCTTGCTCTCAACCCTAGGTAATCTATTACCCGCTGCTACTCTTATCAGATGGCTTCTTTGTGGAACGAGCTAGTCCTGTTTCAGGAACAAATTCTTGTGCTGTATAAGGTCAAGTGGAATAAGTTTTAGGTGACCATATTTTAGTCTTGCTTCATTGTAAATCGTGAAAAAGTGTGCTGATTTTCATCAGTGAGAATCCTTAATTGGACCCCAGGTCTCCGGTGATTGCTTTGTAATGTCATAAATCATCTGTGATCCACTTCTGAGGTCGCAGAGACTTCTCCCTATGTTTGGTTCTGTTCTGACAGTATTTCTTTCTAACTTTGTGCTATATACAGTTATAACAGAATAAAATGCTTTGGGCACCTTTCATTTTTTTCCCTGTAAGAGGTTAGTAAAACATTAGGGCTATTTTACAACATGGTGAGTGCTATTTTGCAGTGTTTCATTAGCCACAAATCCACAAGTCACCTTCAGGAATTCCAGATGACAGACTGAAGGTATTTTTGCAGCTGTTCTGTGGGAGCTCATGAACTCTTGTTCTCTTTAAAGAAAAAACCCAACCTGATCTTTTTATAAATCAGTCCTTTTGACAGTAAAGCAAAAAGACTCATCTCCATTAAATCTGAGTATTGACCATCTTATCCATATGCCTGTGGATAATTCAAATATCATCTTTCCTGTAAAATATTTTTGCTGTAGCAATGAATAAAGTGAATGCCTTTGAATAGGATATAATATTCTCCAAAATGCTTTGAATGACTGTTCACTTAATAAAATATTGCCTAAAGCAATGCTATCTTCTGACTATTATATGGTGTTTCATGAGTTGACTTTTAAATTAAATTCCTTGCCATCTTTATGTACCAGAGAACATCTTGAAAAAATCAAGCTACAAATACTGACTGTTTTCTAAAGGTCAAAGAAATTGTAAGGGGAAAAAAAGTAAGTCTTTTCTGAAAAGAAATATTCAGGAAGCCCTGAATATTTATATACTGATATCATCTTTAGACCTCCAGGGTGTTTCAGAGTACAGACAGCTACAGTTTTTAATAAAAATGTTTTCCAAACTGAATTTCATTTCTCATTTCAGATATATATAAAAAAAAGATTAGTTTCCTGACTCATACCACTTTGTTTGAGTTTTAACAATTAACGTTTGGTCGTTTTCCAAAACTATTTTCTGTCCATTTTAAAAGTGCTAAGGCTTAGAATATAGAATAACTGCCCAGGACTGTTTGGAAAAACGTATGCTGAAAACCTGCCTGCCAGGTGGTAGAAGGGGGTGGATAGTTCATTTGAAATGATCTCGGTTTGCTTGACAATGTTTTAGCATGTATTAGCTGGTAAGATAACGCATGTTCTATACTGCTATTTAAAGTTGCTGTTGGTTTATTCAGTATTGTCAGTGTGCAGAGGACTCTGTTTGTCCATCTGATCTGAGTGCTGTTTTGGCAATCCTCCGTTTTGCAACCTTACCAGGATATACCAGCATCTACTCTTCTTTTCATGGTGATGAGGCATCATCTACCTATTTAAGTGGCAGTCTTGCTCAGCATCAGGCCATTTACACCTGTGCACTATATCTCTGTACCATGTTTGCTACAGCTGCACTGACACAGGAAGAGGAGCTGCCTCTGCTTGTTGTCTGGGTAGAACTGAAAGAACATTGACATGAAGTATTTCCAAAAATTTAATTAATGGACTTGGACAGTCATCCAAAAGTCTCTGGAATGCAATGGGGAATGACATCTTTCTCTTTATACAGAGTACAAAGGTCAGGTATAAGGTGAAGGAGCAAAGAATATGAAGTCCTTGAATAACATCCAATGCAGACAGATGCAGGTATAACCTTGTCTTTGTCTTCAGTAACCTTCCAAGAGTTGGAATGTGATGTGATGAGAGAGTGTGGGATGAGACAGTAAGAAAGTAGTAATGAACACTTCACAGCAACAGCCTCATAGCCCATCTTCACAAATCAGATCAGTTCTCTTCTGACTCGTATCGAGAAGTTGGATTTGCAAATGGAAGAAGCCGTATGCGTCTGCATGGCTACTGGAGAGTTGCCCCTCTTTTCACATAGGTGGACTGTGCAGCTTGATAGCTGGCACTGGAGCTGGCTTGCACAACCAAAGGTGTATGATAACCACCATGTAGGTGCAGTTGCTATCATTATAGAATTAAGATTTTTTTTCTGTGTTGGCTGGACACAATCATAACCAAAAATATGGGTTGTAAGATGTCATAACTTGGGGGCAATCCATGAGCTTGAACCCTGTCCCATGCTGTTGGTTGTTGCCTGTCTTCTACATTTTCTATAATAACTTGCCAGGCAAGACACCAGATATTGTGGGGGCCTATAGCAGTACACAGGAATATTGAATACATAACCGGATTGCTTAGGTCTCATTACAAAGGCAGAAAAGAAGGTTGCCTTGTGTCTGTAGTTACATAGATGTCTTTCCATCTATTAGGGAAACGAAGGCAGCTGCTAAATGTGACTTGGACAAGCTCCATGTGAACCACATGTGGGAGTCCCATCAGAAAAGAGGCTATGTAGCTTCAAATGCAGCAGTTTGTATGGAAAGAAAGGGGGAAAACTTCATCTGCAAGCTTTGGGGGCTTTGGGGGCTCTGAAGCTTGTGCAGTTAACAAGGCGCATGGGTTAGTGGAATTCTACTTCCAGGACTTCAGGCTTTGTATGCACCTGCACAGGTGTATAGAAAGACTAAGTCATTTTGGGTAGAACCCAGAGGTGAAGCTGGGAGCAGTGGAAGAAAATTAGGAGAGAAAAAACATTCTCACCTTGGAGAAAATCACTAGATGGTGACAGAAGCTTTACTCTTTCTGTATTTCAATCCTAGACTAGGCAAAACTAAAAAATACTTGGCAGGGAGAAAGGCTCAATTTTAAAAAGGTGGGCTATGAGTTGCCTGTTTGCATTCTGGCCAAAAAGAATGAGACTGGAGAAATTTTTGCACACTGTGTCAGTTTTTCCTGGGCATTTGTTGAACTTGGATTTGAAAGAAAGCAGTAAAAAATAAATATCTGATTCATCAAAGAGAGTCTATGCAACAAATTAACCTTGAGGGAAAAAGGATCTCTCTACCTTGAAGCAGATGGGGTGCAGGGGAATGTGCACGAGGGATTCCCCAGTGAATTCTTCAGCCTGACAGCAAGAAAACAAAGCAGTGAAGAGATGCTGAACCTTCTGAACAAAGAAGTGGTGTAAATGAAGGAGAACTCAGGCTAGTGGAAATCCCTAGGTGCTGCTGGTCTAGGTTCTCACAAAGTGGGGCTTGACTGTGGCGCTCCGGATCTATGCACAGGCTTGGCAGGTAAAAATCACAGCATAATTTGTCACTCCTGAAAACAAACTAATGAATGCAATAAATCTTAATGTTCTTTTAGAGATGAGATGAGACAGAGAAGAAAGAGTGAAGAAGGGTGAGGAGCAAGGTTGTTCTAGTTTGGTACCTATACCCTGTTCAATTTGTTAGTCTTCACTTCCCCACTCCTGGCTTCAGAGCTCCTCAGTCACTTTTCTCTTCATTCCTTTCCAATCACTCCATGATCCAAGATCACCTGCATACTCTCAACTTGCACAAGCTGTGCTGCTCTACCATTCCATTTGTGTACAACACACTCATTGAAGAATAAATGCACCATATATTCCATGTCGGTGTCTTAATTTGTAGTGCTTGCTCCTTTTCTTTCATAGTTCCTTTTCATTCTTTTGTTATCATTTATACAGGTAAGAAATATCCTCAAGAAAGTGTTCTGTTGTGTTGTTTTCTCATCACATGGTCTGTAGCAAAGTGTCAGTGTGGGAGGTGAAAAGAATGCAGGAAAAGAATGACGAGTCATGATATAAAGCTTCGATTAAATAGATGCAGATTACAGTCTGGGCAAAGTTGGAGTCTTGCGTTCTACTCAACATCTGTCTCCTATTCCACATTTCATAAGCAGATGTGTTAAGTACACCTAGAGTTTCTGTATGTTTCCCACTATAAGCCCCGTTCATATGACTGATGCTAAATTTGCCAAATGGTTTTAACTGTTCAGACTGGAAGTTTTCCATTCTGGATATCTGCTTCAAGTTGAATTTAGACCGTCTTTAGAGGAAATAAAGTATGCTACCTATATTTAAATTAATTTATTTTCGGTTTAATCTTCAATCCCACAATTTCAAGTAAGCCTTTAAAGAAGAGGGCGTGTTGACCTCATGACAGAATGTGCCTTTTCTTTTCTTTTCTTCCTTGTAGTGAGCAGGGGAAACACTCAAACAATCCTCACACATTTGGCCATGTTTTAGGCTATTTTTTGGTTTTGTTTTGTTTGGTTTGGGGTTTTTTTGTTGGTTTGTTGGTCTTGGTTTTCTGGTTTTGTTTTTTGTTTTTGTTTGGTTGTAGGTTTGTTTTGGTTTTTGTTTGGGTTTGGGTTTGGGTTTTGTTTGGTTTTGGTTTTGTTTATTTGTTTTAATAATTCAGCAGAAACGTAAGAATTAAACAGCCACAGAGGCCTTCTCTGCTGACTATAGCCCACAGCAGACCAATAGGCACTGGGCACAATTTTTTCTCCTCAATTTGTTCTTTTGGATCTCCTCTGGGTAGGAAGTTGCACTGAAAGAAAGGCTAGTTTCCTGTTTATAGCAGATGATGGCTTCTTCAGCCACTGGATTGTTTCTCTACATCTCCTGTGGGACTACCATTTGAGTCAGTCTCTTCTTGCGTGACCATTAGCTACATATTTTTCTGACCATGCAAGGAACACGTCTGCAGGCAGGTTTTCAGAATGGCTGAGAGCACACAGGGGCAAGTAAAGCTGATTGCAGATGCCCCATACATGCAATATGCATTCAGGTTCTAAATATGCCAAAAGATCGAACACCAGCCACTTGTCTTTGACAAGTTTGGTGATCCCTTTCTAGTACATTATACTCCCAGGCTGTGGGGTGGGAATGGAGAGCACTGAACCTGCAAATGGTCTATCAAAGGCATGGTAAGAGCATCCTTAAATGAGCCAAGGATTGAATACTTGTGCATCCAGCACAGGAGCTTAAGTACATTGTATCAAATAAATTGCAGGCCCAGGTGAGAAATGGGAACAAATAAAGAATATCCATCTGCTTACTCAATGGAGCACAGCTTGGATGGGTCAGAGGGAGGTTTATATGGCTATGTGGTAGTTTATATATAATATGGATTGGACAAATGACATTAAAATTGGGAAATCTTGCAACTTCTCATTCATAATTCTTGAAAGCTTGATTTTCCAGCCCAAATAATCCTTTGACATAGATGTTTAAGAATGTATATGTCCAGTCTGTGGCAGCTCAGTTTCATTAGCATGTTTGGGATTTGCAGTTCCTGCCATGTATGTTATATAAATACTCTTCTAAAATACTTTGAAACTTTGAAAAACATTTTCAGGAGCCTGTTCCTTGTGTCTCTTGGCCCATTAAGCAAAGTCCCTTGACTGCCATGAGGAAAAGAATAATTAAAACTAGGACTTTTAGAACATATCAGAAATAATTTAGGATCCCTTGTATGAATAAAAATGACTTTTAAAGCTTAGTATCTCAGACTCTCTGCAATTCAGGGAGTTGGTCTGCTGGGAAGCTGCTAAAATTCTTCCTGTTTCATTCACTATGACAATACACATATACAGCTTTATAACAAGGACAAATTCATAATTTTCAAAATTCATCATGTCTGTCCTGGTTCTCGTGCAGGTATAATTTCTGAGGAAATTCCATTTTTTTTGGTGAGGGGAGGAAGGAAATACTTCCATGGCAGGTTGGCTTTAAAATATAAATGGCGCTGTTTGAAACAGAGCCAGAAATGCCAGACTGAACTGGGGAGACTGATTAATGAGTTGATGATGCAATCGTAGCTATGTGATAAATTGCTTGGATATTTCTCTATCAAATGCCCTGCAGTTCAATATGTCACACAATCATCACACACATACACATAGCCTGCATATGCATAGGCAGATGTCTTGGGGCAGATCCTCAGAAAGCATAAATTGACTGAGCTCCTGTGAAGTTCCTTTAAGTTCTGGAGCTTTGCCGTTTTGTACCAGTTAAGGACTTGGCCCTTTTGTCACCATGTATGTTCACTAAGCTGCAGACCAAACCAATGATTATTCGTCTTAGTAAGTGTTGTAAGATTCTGGCTCTTATTTGCTAATGAAAAAAAATGTTCCAACATGAAACTGGGCTTAGATCCCAGCTTTCAGTCATACTCTCTATTAAAAGATGAAGGATGTGGCATAGATCACCTGAGGAGCATAAATCAAATTGTAATAGTGCTGTTGTTTTCCTAAAGAACTCAGGGAAGGACTTAATTGCATTCACATCTTCTACTGCATCTAGCCTGATGTCCTGCGTCAGTTGCATTAAGATTGAGAAATCTTTACCAGAGATACAATGTACACAATGGTTACAGTCACTGATGTAATACTGGCGCCGGTGAGCATTTATTTTATTTTAAAAAAATACTACTTTCCATGTACTTCAAAATAGTATAGACATAAAATATTTTTTAAAAAAACAGAAACTCTGTCTGTGTAATTTGATGCTGAGCCTTAGCAAAACAGGCAAACTTCCAAATATTTTCCACTGCACAAATAGTTTAAAATATGTTTCCAAGGGTGATTTGGCTGGAGAGGCGACCACTGGGGAATTACAAGCTGAAAAGTTTTATTTTTTTGTGAAAATTTGTATTTCTGTGAAGAAACCACAACTGCTTTTAGGCCTGGCCAGGAGCCAGAAGTAAGGTAAGCTCAAAAAACATTTACTCTAGTGAACTCTCAGTAATGAAGCTGAAAGCAAAAAACATTTTTCTTTAAAGAAAGACACGGAGATACGTCCATAGGAAACAGAATACCTCAAGTAGTATGTAAGGTCTCTGTCCCCAGGAGATGTCTGCCCACATTTCACCTTCCCTTCTTCCAACTCACACTGAATTTTTGCATCACTAACATGAAGAGAGTTGTTCTTGTATAAGCATTTGCCAGATTGGGGCCTCCCTTTGTACTTAGTGTTCGACTATTCAGTAGGAAGTCAGATCAACTGGAGTCATAAGTAATGCATATTTTTTGCATTATTTGCATTGGCAAGGGAAATTTAATTTATGAACTTGTTATACTCATAGCCAAATGTTACTTCTGGAAAAAAGAATGTTTATAATGTTGTTGTTTGAACAAATTACAACTATTTTTTTCTTCAAGGCCTGGTCCATGCACCCCCTGAAGGCAGGGGGCTTTCTAGAGCCTGCATGCAGATGTGTAACAACCATCTGACAGCTCGTGGGACTTGGCTTATGGGAAGCCTGTAGGGAAACCAAGTGGAAGGCAAATGGGCTATTTTCTCTAGGTAGCACCTACACTGTTTCAGTGTCTGGGCTAAGACCTTGGAAGAACTAGGTACATTGATCCTATCTGTGTGCTAGGGCTCCTTCTCTTTAAATGTCACCCACCTTTCTGTGCTGGACATGTTTTCTATTATGCCTAAATCTAGACTGCAGTGCATATCACCTTGCTCCCATTAAAAACAAAATAAAAACATTACAAACTAGAGCAGAACTTGCATCCCATATATGCCCAGGGGAATCTCAGCTTGGAGCACACAATGATTTCTGACAGTCCACTTCAAAGGAAAACATCTCTGGTCCTTCTTGTGCAGAAGTATTTCCATGATTGTGGTCAAGCCTTTTTCACAATAGCCTGATGGTTAAAGAGATTGCCCAGGAGCTGAGAGACAGGAACATGCACCTTCTTGTTGCACCTTCTGGCCTCATTAGTCTGACATTCATCTCTGCATGATGGTACAGCTTTGACAGAAATACCTGGTGGCCCATATTTTCTTGATAGGTCTAAACTGCAGCATTTTCATCATGTGTGGTTTTGGAGACTTGACAGCCCATCACCTCCATTCTTGGCTTTACTGCTCATGCCAACATCTGTTTATACAAAGAGGGGAACACAATAGAAATAGCCATGTTATTTTTGAAGTACTAACCTCAATTGAATGGACTTTATGCTTTTAGATTAGGTGAATAATATGACTGTTGAAGTGGGACATCTAAGAGGTCTGTGCACATTTAAGTACACATTCTCCCTCAGTGGAGTAGTTTGTTGTCCACCTATTCAGCCTTTGGGCCTGTTGAGCCTCTCTTTTAAGACATCCACCTTTTTGTGTTCACCAGAATGGGGATTTATGTACTGAATTCTGACTTATACAGCAAATATCTGGAAGCATATGCCTAATTTTTAGAAGTTAGTAATCCTTAAGTTAGAAGCACTAATCTTTCCCTAAATCTCTCTCCAAACTAAGTGTTTTCATTTTGCCACTTCTCCATTTACTTCCCTCCTAATTATATTTGAGAAAATAGCTCCTCACATGCTCATCTACAGTGAAGACCAAAGAGTGGATGAAAGGAATTCTAGTCAATTCTGACCATTTAAGGTAACTCCATGACTTATTTCAGGAAGACTTGTGTCCAGCTGCCAGAGGACAGCAACTGTGTTGTGGAAGCCAGTAACAGTCTTGCTGTCCATGTTGTGGAGTATTTACTCAGTACTCAGAATGGATTCATACCTTCAAGAGACCAACATTAACTCTAGTCCAGACTATTATCACTGCAGTTTTAGTTAACCATGAGTTATTGCATGGTAAAAGTAGTAGGGATTAATTGTATAGACTCTTGGTCTCAGGGAAATGACATATGCAACTATTGCTGGTACTTTGATCATAATGTCCTGGGGATCTTGGTATTGTGAGACACTGAAGGGTTTCATGGCTTAAACATTGTTAAAATCACTGAAGGACTTTTGTCCACTGTACCAAACTGTGCAAAGAAGCAACTGCTCACAGAAGCCCACCCCTCCCTGAATATGCCTACTAATTTGGAGTGTGACGGGAACTTGAGATAAGAGTGGTCCTATTGTCCCAGTATCCCAGAAGAAGAACGTATCCACAGATATGAAAGACTGGAATGCTGATGGCTCAAACAGTCAAGGTGCAAGCTGTGGATATGCAGTATTACATCATATACATCATCCAACGTAGAACTCCCCGCACTCAGTCTTCACTCAACACTTGTTCTTCCCTCACCACACAGGACTTTCCCTGCCACCCTGGGCTACACAGGCTTCTTCTCTCACATACATGGGACTTCCTTCACCACGACAGAACTTTCTTCACACACATGAGCTTCTTCCCTTGCCACCCTGAGCTTCCCTTGACGGATCCAGACTGCAACAATCACTTTGACAAGACTGGTACTCACCACTGAGAGACTGCAAGAAGATCATCAGTGGGAAGCCGTCAGAATCCACAGTGATATTTTTTCCTACATAATCTATCTTTCTGTCACTCTCTTTCTCTCCCCCTTTCTCTCTTTTTCCTATTTCTTTCCATTTCTCTCTACCTCACATTTACTGTAAAATAAAAATCTGTATTATTGACTATGGCATGTGGTCTTGTTTGCACTTTAATGCGGGCAGAGGCATCTCTCTAATAATTTTAAAGAAATGGATCATAACAGGTATGCACACCAACTCTGCTCTTTTCCTGTGTCTAATGTTTTGTGAAATAAAAGACCAGAAATATGTTTAGCTGTCAAGGGAATAGCTGTGGTGCCACAATGCAGATAAGAGAATGCAGAGGTGCCCCATCCTTTGAACAGCCCACTGGATCAAACATAGAATAATTTTTCATGTGAAATAATTTTATTTTGATTATCCTCCATTAGCTTATTGAACAGCTGCTTTTCTTTATATTAGTATTTTCACTGCAGGGTAGTTTCGTACTCTTTCATCTCCATTCTTTCATTAACTTTAATGATTTGTCATGAATAATATTTGAGAACTGCCTTACTGAGGCTGCTTGGGAAAAAAAAAAAAAAACCACCAAAAAATAAAACAAAACCAAAAAAAACCCAGCAGTGAGAAATAGCAAAAACATTTAAAAATGCTCCCTATGTAAATATTGCCAGGGCTTTTGACCATGATGATGTTCTGAAGACTGATTCTTGGCATGGCTCAGTAACAGCTTCTTGGAAAAAGTAGGTACTCTCTTCTATAGAGAATTATTTAATGAACTCCTCGGTTTTTACACAACTAGTGCAATGAGTCTCTTACTTCTCTATACCACCAGCCTCCTACTCCATGCAGACAGACTCTGACCTGAACATCAACATGTGCGTGGGATAGCACAAGTCAAACTTCTGCACTGGCATTTCATAATCACAGCTCACTTGCTGGAAATTTTTCTCCATTTAGATAATATCAGAAATGGTTGGTCTAAATTGTGTGAAGAGTCAGTGAAGACAATGGATGGCCAGTGGAATGCAAAGATTCCTCTCCACCACTGCTAAGTACAATTTAATAATCAGAGTGAGCAAGGGATTTGTTTCATATCTGCTACCTGCCTTATTAACAGGTCTGATATTGTGGGAAGTAATGAATAGCCATTCTTGGTTTGCTTTTTCTACAGCACCTGTGACTACATCAGTATACTACTCAGACATCTCTTTTCTGAGGCTGAAGGTGCTAGCCTATCTAATCTCCATCAATTATTCCCTAGCAACAAAATTTCACATATTAAATTAATTTTACCTCATAGTAATTGTCCTTCAGGAATATCCAATGACTGCCACTTGTTATTTTGCTGTTTGGACATCTTGATAACAAAAGAGAGGGAGCGTAGAGCAGGATAAAATGAATTAAAGTTTTGTTCAAATGAGGTAGAACCCCTCACCAGGTTGCTGTTTTCGTAACTAGAATCCAGAAGGCGTTTCCCTCTAGAAGATATGGCTGATGTTACCTTTATTTTGTGAAAGGAAGAGAATTCAGCTGCATATGGCTTCATGTTACCCCAGCTAAAATTGACTGCTCTCTGAAAGTCACTGCTTAGAGCTCAAGTAGACAGGTAGCTCACAGCCTTTCAATGAATTTGGCACGGGTTCCATTGTTAATAAAGTCCTATGCATACATGCATTACAGCTGATTAACAAATAACATGTTTTCATGGAAACACTAGGTATCTCTCTGTGGGTTATTTTGAAATGCTCCTTCAAATTCTGTACATCTCTACCAATAATACAGAGTTTAAATTTTATAAATCCATACCAGTAATACATAGGATGTTTTTGCCTCTTGGTAGGGAGTTGATGCTGGTCCTTAGGAGTGAACCATATGCCTATTATGCTAGCTAGTAACTAGGTTTAGTTTTTAATTTTAAAACTACATTGACTGCAAATGCATGTTAGGCTTTTTTCCAGTTAATAGATGATCATATACACAGTTAAGTTTTAGGAAACAGTGGAGCTATCCTGCTTGTGTTGTCCCACATGTTGCCGAGGATGAAATATTTCAATAAATCAAGTGCAGTCGTCATCACAGTTTGTTTTCCCTTTCAACATGGCAAGTACCTTAGCCCAAAGCCTGTTCTTTAGGGAGTAAACCTATTCCGTGGTGTATTATACTGGAATGTGCATTAAAAACAAAGTATTTCATTTGCACAATCTCCAAGAAAACTGTAGCTGCTCAGCTGCATCAAGGAAAAAACACTTTAAAACTTCAAAGCGCTGTGGCAGGTTCCATCTGCCTTTCTACCCATGAAACCTAATAACTGTGTCTGCTTTATTCATAAAGTAACCATTGGTTGAGTAGGCAGCTAATCATGACATAGATGCTTCTAAGATATGGAACATTAGGGAAACTGTGTATTACATTTGTGCTGAAGGTATCCCGAACTTTCAGAGAGAGAAGAAACATTTGAATTAAAAATGTAGATCTTAAATGTGAGGAAAATGTATTAAAACTAATAAAATATCTAATCTTTTTACTTAGTTATAGTTCACACAAAATAGAAACATAGAATAATTTGAGTTGGAAGGGATCTATAAAGGTCACCTAGTCTAAACCCTCTGCAATGACCAGGGACATCTTCAACTAGACCAGGTTTCTCAGAGTTCCATCCAACCTGGGTGTTCCCAGGGGTGGGGCATCTACCAACTCTTTGGGCAACCTGTACCAATCCTTCATCACAAATAAAAAGACCATTGCTTACCTTGAAAATAAATATAGGTGTTATATATAGGATATAGCCAAATAAGTCTAAGAAAATAAATAAATAATAAATAATAAATAATAAATAAAAATAATATATCTATGTATTACTTTAAAATATGTTTTGAAACATTAGAAAGTAAGTTTGTTTTTATGTTTTCTTGTAGACACTGCCTGCCTTAGAGCAACAAAAAAACACTTGAGATCCTTTATGGGATAAAAATTTGAAGAGCAGCTGAATGATGGAGCCAACTGAAATGAGGTAGACAATAAAAGTTACAATTTCACAAGTAATTTCTGTGATTCCACATGTGAGTACATGCGCAGCACAAGTACAAGGAGTGCCTTCAATCTATTTTTCAAAGCTGTATATATGAGTTGTAAGGCTGCATCCCACTTCCAGACTTGATCCATTTGGAATGTTATCTTACCTGCAAAATGAGTGTGACTCAAGATTCAAGGAAACACCTTTTCAGAAGGGGTAGAACACTTGTGAAATTCTAAATCTACCCAGAAATTGAACTATTGTTGAAACCATATACTTTTAAGTAGCGTATACCCAATTTAAGAGAGGACCTTAAGAGTGCACATTACAAGAACTAAACCTTGAACACTGTAGAAAAATAACAATAATATTTTGTAGCTTTACTTGGCAAGTGCAGATTCTTCTTTTAGAAGACACATAGTAGGTATGTGAGAGCTGTCATTTCTCTTCTGAAAGAGTCCAGCAAACTTTCATTGCCTTTTGTTTGTGAGCACCCAGAGAGACATACCCCAAATTGTCAGCATTCCTCTAAAATCCTATGGGCAATTTCCAGAGGTAACAAATAAATAACATCTCTGTATTACTTTTTTACTTGTATTCACCAAAATTAAAATAGAATCTTTTCAATAAATAGCGTGAAAACACAGTGTTCACATGGAAACAGACTATCATAAGTATTGCCAATCAGAAAACTCTACACTTTCTAGTTTTTAACAGTCTTGAGACCTATGGTTGAACCAGGAGGCTTGGTGAAACTTTCTAAATGCTTGCAAACTCTTGAATTTTTTTTTTCCAATGGTTATATAGATTAAGTAGGAGTTAAAATTCAGGCCTTATTTTATAATTCAAAATATTAAATAAAATATTAGGACCAGCGAGACAGACATGCTCTGATAAATTTCAGTGTACTTTTATTAGGTTAACAATGTGTCAGCTTTAGCATGGGCTGTAATGTGATCCAGCAATGTGATGCACCTTTTAGATTCTGATATTTTTATTGTTAAGCCTGGAATTTTTGCTGAATTTTTAAAAATTTTAATTATTATTAAGAACTGAATGTATGTAGGTTATTTAGCAGGATTTTTCTAAAAAACAACAGTATGCAAGCTCCTGCTTGAAGCTGCTTTACGAGCCAAATGAGGTTATGGAGAGTCTAGAAGTGAGAGCAAAAGTCAGTTGACAAAAGGGCTTGTGTCTAAAAATGCTAGTCTGGAATTTACCTTTAAATCATCCTCCAGGTCTGCGCAGACAAAAATGTACTGAATGTCAGTTGTGGATGGGCAAACTAATGGTATTGCTGGTCTCTTGATACTGTACTATTTGGAAATGATGGATGTGGAGAAATTTAATCCTTCCAGAGGGGGTCAGGTGGCATTGTCAGGAGAAAGAGTGCAAACAATTTTGTACTGGAAAAAGCTTTCCATTTTTGTCTTTTTGTGCCAAAAATTTTACGGTCTCCAGCTGTTCTGTGTTAAACACTAAATCTACCAGGGAAAAGAATCTTAAAGAAAAGGTTAAACATTGAGTAGCAGTTTCTATTGGTTGGATTATGTTTAGATCACACAAAACATGCTAAAAATCATTTCCCAGGCACTGTGAAAACATCTGCTTTCTGGATTAGGAAGCTTGATGTTCAAATCCAAGTTGGGAAAAAAACCCGATAGCCAAAAGCTGTTTTCTTTAAAGGCCCTTTGCTTCAAACAAGTGAATCGAGTGTTTGTGATATCTTCTTACTATCCCAGAAGTCAGTCTGAGCAGGTAGAGAAAGGAAGCAGATGTCCTACAGACTGAGGCACTGTCATGTGAAGAACAATGTAAGTAATCTTCCAAAAAACAATTATTTCATTTGGGTTTCCCTTATGTCATCCCTGCACTAAACCCAACTGTTTTGCTTTGTTCTTTTAAATCCAGAAAGAAGACTGGAAGTGTCTGGTTCTTTGAATTCCCGCTGACTTTTTAGCATCATGTGTCACTTTTCCAACAGTTCTGGGAATCCCAGCATTCATGCTGTCAATCTTATGTTTTCCTGTATGCATCATAGTTTCTCTACAGGTGGTTTATTGGTTTTCTTTAGCAATAGCACCTCACTCTGGATCATGACTCTAAACTTCTTCAAACTATGAATGCCAATCTTACTGCAAAAGCTGAGTACCAGAGGTCAGCAGAGAAGAATTTGCTCTCGATAGTGCTACAAACTCCTGTGATTTCAGCATAAATCTTTTAATATCTGTTGTTTCTTAAAATGCCCAGGCTTCTACATGTCTTCTTATTCCAAGAAAAAAACAACAACCAAACAAAAAATACCTTTATTCTTGTGGTAGCCTAGAAAAAAACCTCAAACACTTGAACGTATGAATTAAAGTTCCCCCAATCTATTTTTTGAAATCTGGTAATTTTAAGCCCATCTCGTGATTTTGGGAATGACTCACAACTTCTTAATTTTAGAAGATCAGAGTACTGTAATGGAATGCAGAAAGCTGGTTACAGAGTGTTGACTTTTTTGTCTTCAGTGGCTGACTTGCATAATTGAAGACAGATGAAAATATACTCTGGTCAACATTTTCAGAGCTGTTCTGGGGTCAGACTTGTGAATAGAGATAGCCGAAAACATCTTGTAGTTACTTTTTGGTAATTGGTTTTTAATTACATGTTTGTAAAAAAGTATCCCATTGTTTCAACAAAAATATATTTCATGCTGAAAACATGAACACCAAAAATGTTTTAGTTTTTAGACTTCTGTCTAAAGGCTATCCAAGTAAAAATTCTTAAAGCATGTGGCTAATTTTTTTAATGTGAACAATTCAGTGCTGGGTAATCTGTAGCAGCTACAGAGGCGTTATATATCATCAATAAGAGACTAAATAATCATCTAAAGAAATCCTTCTATTTCATGAAAACACCGAAATTTCCCTCTATTCTCCACAAATTTTTCTTGTATTCTGGAAGCAGTGCTATTACCTCAGAATTACACTGGATCCGAAAATATTTGCTGAATGTTACTAGCACAGAATTAGCTGCCCATGGATTAGGCATGCTGCAATGCGTGGTATTTTGTGTACCAGCTTCAAAATGCCTAAGCAAGGGTCACTACTAAAGTGAAAGTACAAAGTCTGTCGCACGTGCTAACGGTGAGTATATGGAAACCTGAAGTACACACTTGATCGGATCACCTAGGTAGGATACGAATATCTTGAATATACAAACTCCAACAGACTCAGATAGAGAAGAAGCAATCCATTACACATCATAGTACAGTCACAAATTTTTGTCTAGTATTTGATCAGCTCTATGGTAAAGTTTCTTACTGTCAAATTTAGAGGTATCAGTCTGCTTTAAGTGTTTCACTACGTGAGTTTATCCTTAGCACTCATTCATAAATCATTTGGAATAGGCTTGTTGCTTCCCCTTGAACACACAATCTACTATACCAAAAATTTTATGTGAGGGGCACACTGATGACCCGATTTTGCAAGGTTAAATCCAGTATATTGCTGAAGACCCCCAGGTCTTAAGAAAGCTTTGGTACAGAAGACAAGGAGAGCTTAGGAGGTCACAGTTAGGTTGCATGATCTATGGTGTTTATTTGTTGATAATATACCAAGAGTTAATTTGCTTTTATATTTTGAATAACCAAGATAGATTAAGACGAGAAAATACTACTTACACATAGGCCAAGTTAGGCGGATGAAAAAACTTTCTACTGCATGAGATTTTAGTAGTTAATGAAACTGAGTGTATGTGATAACTTGGCACTTTTTTGGCTTTTGGCTTACTTAAGCTGTAGTTCACTTTGTATCCTGGGAGTACAAATAAGACTTAGCTTGCACAATAGCGCTTGGCTAGGATTGAGTAAAGCTCGATGTCTGTAGATTCTGAATCAAGCCAAGGCAGCATCTCAGTTTTGCAGATGTAACCGTCAAGAGATGTAGAGATGAGAGTAATTCCATCACATTTGGCACAAAGGAGACCATGCACCATCTCATGCAGACAGTAGCATTTATGTTATAATTGAAACCAGAGGAAGTTATTTAGCATTTGCAAAGTGTCTCAGTAGATGATTAATGAATTAAGGTAGCTTATGATTTTCAGAAAGCTGAATATTATTGCTTTATTTGGCAGCCTACCCCAAGATAGATAATTATGTTGCTGTTGACATTTTTGTTGTTTTATCTCCCCTTTGTCCTCTTCATGGCCACTTTTTGTTCTGTACCCTTTTTATGTCTCCTCCTCTTTCATTTCTTACCCTGAGGCAGGTAGAAGCAGGATCCCCATAGAAATGAGTCATGTGTTGCTTCCTGTGTTTCATCTTTCCCTGATTTGAGTGTCTTCATCCTTCTACCTGAACTCTGTTGGTTAAATTACATTTTGTTGGATAAAGCCCCGATCTCCAGTAAAGCTTTGTTTGCTGAAAAGCCTCTCTATGATGCTGATTACTCTAGTTGTTCGGTTCCTTGTAAACAAAGGTTAAGACTTTTGAAAAAGACATTTTTTTAGACAAGAAGATAAGCTTTTTAGAAATTAGAAAGATAACTTAAATTGGTAAAAAAAAAAAAAGTGGGGAAAAAAGTCTCAATTTCCTTATTTCAGTTCTATGTTTTTCTCTAATTTAATTTTATTTTTCTGTAAAAACAGAAAACTGATTTCACATTGATTTTCATGAGAAGATGTAAGCTACATAGGAAATATCAGCATCAAAACAATACTGATTTTCTTTTTCAGTAACATCAATTGCAAGACAGAAGAGCACATCTTGATGTCTTTTCTTGGAACACACATGTTTTTCTCAGATGTTACTGGAGCAATTTCATTAGTCAGTTGTCTTCCTACTGAGTGTTATTCAGCTGATCTGTCTCAGTATTCGGATACTGTACTATAAATGTGAAGGCTAGTCACATAATAGTGGGTTTGATCCATTTTTGGACAATGTGAACTTTTTAAAGAGCAAAATATGAATTACTGGAATAGTTATATTGTTTGTGTTCAAATTTTGTTTTTTTTCAAATGCAGTTTGCATGTAATAGTAATTCTGAAAGGAATGCAAATGGGATTGCAAACAAGAAAAAGTCCCAACATTGTATAGCCACCAAATCTTTATGCAATTTTTATAAAAAAGATGTGTAAAGTAAGAAAAGACAAAAAATAATAAGGTGATGGTTATGGCATCAGTATCCCCCTCAAAACTGTAAATATGCAGGTCCAGCACATTGTATTCCCAGCACTCATCCAGTTGACCTGCTGACAATGCAATCCTTCTCTGTTCCTGAGTTGCCATGTATAGGCATAAACACTCCAGTGACATCCAGATAATTGTAGATTTTAGTAATCTGAAAGTTAGGTACCTGGTCCAGCATCTTGTCCAGCTGGCTCTTCCTTGGTTCTTTTGTAAGCCATCTCTGCTCTTTGTTTTCTGGGGAAATGCAGAGCACATGAAGACGAGCAGATAATTTTGAATATATTGGCCTAATCCTTTGAGCTCCGTGCAGATGTCTAGAGCATCCGAAATTGTCCCATGTCAGCTGTGAGGAGCACTTCTTTTGTTTGACAGTTCCTTGGTCATACCAAGAGTAAAGTAAAAAGATTGCTGATTATGGCTTGATAGAAACTATTAAGAAACTGCATCTGTCAGTGTGAAATCTGGAACAGTGCCTAATAATGTTATTTTAATTTTTCAGCTGTTGAAAGAGCTAGTCCATCTTCCAGTGGTTCAGATGAAACACAGATCTTCCCACTGACAGAGACAGGAATTGGTTTGGGCCTGGATGAAATCCACCACAGCAGTGTGAAGGTAGCTGAATATGGAGGTAGTAACAGCTCTTGATGGATATGCAGAACCAGAAGAAAAGTGTAGGAGGAATGGTAAAAAGGAACAGCAATTCTATCTCTGGATTACAAAACAATTGTTATATTGGATGAATGTTGTTATTTTTATTTACAGGACTAAAAGTTTCCTGTCTCAGTAATTAGAACCATCAGACACGTATAAACCTGTATTTCTCTCTATAGGTTGCTTCTAAAATTGACAAATACTGACTGTATAAGTAATTTTGTGATTTAGAGAATGACCAAATATGTGTTATTCCTTGTGTTAGGGTGAAGTGTCCTCTCAGCGTCCTCTGTTTCACACCTCATGCTTACTTCCATCTTTCCCATTCTGAAGGAAATAGTTTATTCCCTCCACACAGACCTGGCACTTGCAGCCCAAGTCCCCTACTTCCTTCCTGTTTGCAAATCCTCCCATCACTCAAAGCACCTTGACTTAGCAAAGGGGACTTGCTCTGTAACTGCATCTTCTCATAGCCTACATGCGTGCTGGTGGGGACTACCAAGCCCAGTGTGACGCTGGCCTGTCAGGGAGGCAGACCCAGCTCTGAAGTGGGATCAGGAGCCATTAGAAGGAGTCAGAGTATCCTGTAATCATATCTTCTAACAACAGCCTTAGACACATTTATGTATTTTGCTAATACTCTCATGTAGCTTGTATTATGCTGAATTTATGTGGTGTACACAAAGGATATATAAAGTGCATATTATCTTACATTTGAAGGACATTTTACCATGGCAGCAAGTATTGAAATTCTGAAATACTCATTGATGCAGAAGGCTGCCACAGATACAGCTTTTTCCAAAATGGTTATAGTAAACTGTTGGTGTTCAATTTTTAGACATACTTTACCTTTTCAAAGGGTGAGGAAAAGGACCAAATATTTAACCTGGTAGCTTTCTAACAGACATAAGCTGGAACCATTCCAGTCCACTTTAACCCCTGGATATAATGTTTACTCACTAGACAGTCGAATGCCAGCTGTTATAACATGCACAGCTCTGCTCCAGCACACTATAGAAGTAGATGTATTTATACAAGCTTGAGGGTTTACTTACAGATAAATAACACATGTAAGATGATGCTAATAGACAGCTATACTGTGGAAAGCAGAGCAAGGGAAAGGATCCATGTTCAAAAGCAGTCAGTTTGCAAAATCAAATCTGCAAGCAAATTTCTGATCTACTCATAGAGAAAATCATTGGGAGCTTAAGCAGGGCTTATTTCCAATGTGTGACATGTTTGCCTTGCAGTTCTGTTTGAGATGGTCACGAGATATGTGAAGTGCAGAATTTCAATTTATTTACTCTTCTTTTCCTCAGAGTCCTAAGTCATATTTCTCCCTTTAACCCTGCATGGTTCCTGCCTTTTTTGCTGAGCTTCTATGGTAGTTCTCACTCAGTCTAGCTTTGGTCCTTTTCCCATTTCTCTCTACTGATGCCTACACACTCACCCATCTCTCATTCTGCCTGATCTCCTTGCTCACAGACAAGTCTGGGGGGACATCAGCTTCCTTTGCTGCTAACCCTGGCCTTGGCAACCTCAACACCTTTCCAACACTATGCATCTGGTAATGTACTCATCTAAAGCTACTCTGTAACCAGGCAGCTTTCCTGCTGTGTGAATGCTGGTAGCCTCATCAGATTGCTCTGATTTATGGATATGTGTAAACTAATTTAGACCAATAGGATCCCATAAGCCTTTCAAGGAACCACACTTATCAAGCCCATCAAAAGCTTTAGCTCTCTGACTGTTCTCAGAACTAAGTACTATTTATTCCTCTGCCTGATTGGGTTATTGAAATCCCAGTTTATGGCATTTTCCTATTAAATATATAGTTTCCCAAAGGCCAACTGAAATATCTTAGCACTTGGAATGAAAAAGTATTGAACTATTGGCAAACATTAGGTATCCACTTTACAGTGGCAGAAATTACTCTGGGTCATTACTCGTTTTGGATGTGATCTTTCCAGACTGAAGAGAGATTTTTTACTAGAGGGATATAGTCAGAAAATGACATTGTCTTCATTTGTAACATGATAAATTTGCAAAATTTTCAGATGACATTCACTACCTACATACCCATTTGGGGTGATAGGAAGCTAATACACAGGGTGAAGAGATTTTAGGACATTCTTCCCATCATCATACTTACGTTTCCTCCTGTGAGTGTTTCAGGCACACCATCTTTGATTAGTTTCTCCTCTTATCAAATGAGGTCATGAATAGACCTCTTGTATTTTGTAATTGAATTGAAAGGGTTTACATTTATAAAGTGTTTTGAACATGAATGTACCAAGTAAGGAAAAATACAGCCAGTCCCACTTTATTTGTTAAGTCCAAAATGTGGTTTTCTGCTATTTCACACCTATGTTTATGAATGCACAGTTACATGGGGGAATAGTTAGCCCTAAAAGCAAACAGCAATTTCTTCTCTAATGGCAACAGGAAAACAATATAAAAACCATTAAGTGCCTGTAGGAAGAGAGTATCGTGCTAACATTGTCCATGTAGACAGCAAAAGTCAGATGCTGCCTTGCCATCAGTCCAGTCCATTTCAACTGGTTAACACAGAATAGAAATTTAGGTGGATTTTTGCCCTTTTTGGTGAGATCCCTATAAATATTTTGATGATCAGCTCAGACACTGCAGGCTGTGGTTTCCCATCAGTTCCTAGAGAGTGAGTAGAGCCCATCAGAAGAATGGTCATGCTGGTAACATTTCTCAGGGATACAGCACAGAGAAGGAATTGTTTTTAAGAAATCTTGCATTTTAACAGTGAAATGTGTGGTCCCTTGGTTTGGGACCCAGCACCATTGAGAGACAAAAATTTGCATTTCCCAAAAAAAGAAAAGGCAATGCCCTATGATCCCAACAGCAGAATCAGCTTCCACCTTCTTTCAGATTTTTGCTGCAGCCAATTTCAAATGTCCAGCCTTAGGCCAGAAGGAGGTTTATGATTTCCTGTCATGTCACTCTTTACAGAGGCTTGCTGAAACCTTTGCAGCCAAAGGTGCACTAAGAGTGGGAGCAGTTCCTGCTGGGTAAGCTGGCAGATGGATACTAGCTCAGTGTTCCTGAGCTTGGGCGAGTAAGAGGAAGCAGCAGAATGGGTGAGAGGGAGGAAATCCTGCTTGTTTTTTGAACTAAATTGGTTTGCCCCATCCTGTAGAAATGCTTGCATATTAGAAAGGGGATGGACGTATTCACAGGAGGAGTTCAGTCTTAACTTAAAGGAAGGATTCAGTTTCTTCATTAGACCAACGGATTTTCCATCTTTCTATTCAATATGGAATGAATTAATTGAGAATTTCTATTCATGTAGAGGTTAGAGCAAATTAATAGCAAGTCCTTTAAAGAAGCATGGTATTGCTGTTTGCATATCACCCTACAGAGGTTTGCAGGTCTCGTGATATGGTGAGGTTAGGTTCTCTTTCAGTTTTCAGACAGGCTGGGTTTTTTCAAGGCTAAATTTGCAAGCCAAACAGTACTTGTGTTATTATTACTAATACCTTAGTAAGCAATGTGCAATATGTAGATGCATTGACCAGTCACATTAGTGAGGGCAGGGGGCTTCCTCATTAGTGAGGAAACTGTCTGGGAAGGGTTAGTGTGCAATAAGTAGCTGCAAGTGTGTCAGGGTCAAACATTTATTTCCACCATCTTCCTTTCCAATAGCATTTTCTTAATCTCAAGAGAATGTGTGAGAGATGTCCTGGAGACTAGCTGATTTCAGAAGCTTTTGAATGAAAGTGAGGTGTTTCCCATGGTCTAAGTTCCACGCTGACAAGATTCAAACCCTTTTGTCAGATGGAATGAAGTCAACATCTTTGGTCCTAAAGGGATAGCTCCATATTCACAAATGCATCTTCCTCAGAGATTCAAACTGAATCATTTAGCTTAGAGTATAAAATTAGTTTGTAAAGCAGGTCCTTTAAGATATTCAGCATTGAGAACCTCAAAGAAAGAGTTTTACTGGTTCTCCAAACTCGTCAAAGTTAAAATACATTGAAAACATTTACCTAAACTAGTGTGACTCTGTAAACCAGATGGCTGAGGGCCCCTTAGTTCTCCCGCTGCACACTTAGCTCTTCAATACCTTACTAAGAGAAAACATAAATGCTAATTTCTCTGGTCTTAAGGATGGAAACTAAATGATGCTCAAAGTCAGATGTAGGTTTTATTGAACAAGTAATTGTAAAAAGTTATCTGCCATATTTAGTGTTGAAAAATGAAATGTATTGAGATGCTAATGGCAAACACTTAGGTTTGGGCACATTGTGTTGAACCAGTGCTAGCTTCATATGCAAGTTCAACTCTAGGAGTGGGAGAAAAAAGAGTCTTTCTGCAGTACATAGGTAAACCAATCTGCTACCCACATGCTCTGCTAATAGTGGCAGCCAGCCAAGGAACAGATCTTAATTGAACAGATTAGGCGAAAGAAAGCATAAATGCAGAATTCAGGCAAATTACAAAAAATTACCCTCATTCAAACATACCTTTCATTTGATACCTAGGTATAAGCTGCCCTGAAATGTCAGAATTACGTTTGAAAGAGCTTGGCAAGCTTGTGCAGGACTTGATATGTGTCAAGAGGCAATACAATGTGAAGCCACTTCACTTGAACACAGGCTGGATGTTTTTGAAATTCATCAAATCGAAGCCACCACTTGCTTTGCGCACCTAATAATAACCAATGATACAATGGTTTCTTTCTAAATAAACAAATGGGGCTCATAGGCTGCTAAGACTTTTTTTCAAATACTTGGGCTCAGATCTGATCAGCTGCCTCTGAGCTCAAACAGACTGCCTTCTATGCTGCCTGGCAGGAAGGAGATTTTATCTTTTGTGTGCTTAGGCCCCCATAATTTCATCTCACTCCTGACTCCTTCAAAATAATGAGTGTATCCTCTCCATGGTTTGCAGAACACATGCGGAGGAAATAGCAGGACTGCAAGCTAACTGGTGCAAAAATTCTAACCAGATGATGGAAAAAGTGGTTGTCAAACTGAGAGCTCTTGAGAGATTTTCTTCGTCCAAGAGAACTGCATATAATCCAGTAAATAGCCTTCCCTGGAATCGATGGAGCCTATCTTAAGAAAGCTGTTACTTGTTATTCCAATACTATTTTGCCAAGCACTGTTTTAACATACATAGGAAAATTCCAGTGTATAATATTCCCCCTTTATTGGCAGGCATGTAAAATGTTTGAAAAAAAGAGGGACAAAGAGCCCAAAAGCAATAAATGACACTTTGGAGGGGGGAAAGAAGCTTATAAAACTGCATTATTTTCCCAAGATTTTTATATTAAAAAAAAGGAGATTAAAATAGTTTCAAAAAACTTATGCTTGTTTTGTTGAGATTTCCCTTGAAATGATGTTTTTTCCCCACTTGTCCTTGAATCCCTGTTGCATTTACTTCAGCTCCTTCGGAATAGCCTGCATTACTCAGTACTGAAACAAGTTATTTTCAGGTCAGATTTTCAGGTGAAGCATCAGTGAATCATTAAGAACAAGGAACACTTTATGGTGTTAGTATTTCTTCATCTCCAAAAGCTTTCTAGCTTAATTAAAATGCCCATTTTAAAAAATAACACTTATTTACCAATAGTAATTCACCAAATACCTCTGATAGACCAAGTAAAACAATTTTCTCAGTTGCTGAGATAAAATTATGAAGCCAAACCTACAGACTGCATAAATAAATCTGCCTCTTTCTAGGCCCAGGGAATAGCACTAACGTACACCAACTGAGAACTGGGCTCGCATCTAAAGTTCAAAGAAAATTTCCTTAGCAAAGAAACACATGAATGAAGTCTACTGTGAAATAACACAGTTGGTATAAAGTTTCACCACGAAATCTATCCTCAGGCTTTTGCCATACATGCCCAAGTTGTCTTGTCCATAGTTGGGCACTCTCTTCGCTCACCTCGGTCTTTGGGGTGATTGCCACCTGAGTCTTGTTTTGCCTGCGTCCTTGGTATCCTTGCTATAAAAGTTTTTATAAGGAAATTTTATGCAGAATTCTACCCTTTCTAACTTGATTCACTTCAAGAGTACAGAAGACTCCTGTGAAGCAAAGCAACTTCATCCAAAGGAAAAAAAGAGAAAATAAGCTGGGGAAAAGATTGGTGCTTCTTTAAAAAAAATCAGAGAAGGAATTTCCGTGGAGGGACCTTGAGAAGCCATCTGGTCTGTTAGCAGTGCACCCTGTCACTGCAGCCAGGTTCTTGTTCAACCTGTTTTTAGAAACCTGCAATAATGGTATTTCCACACACTTGGTACATGCTATTGCAGCGCTTTACAGTCTTACTGCTAGAAAGCATTTCTCCAAACCACTTAATGCCTTGGTATAACTTAGGCCCAGTGGACATGAAAAGAAATTATAGTTTCCTTTTACATATTTTAAGAATATATTAACTAATGTAGCCACCTCTTCTTTGGAGTTAACACTCTCACTTGCTCCAGTCTTCCTTTGCAGTCAGACTGTCTCTTAGTGATCTTCACCATGCCTCAACTGCAAAATCCTCTCTTCAGAGCTTTGTGTCTGTGCTGACATGCATTTCTTATCATCCTCAGCTTCTTTTCTGCTCTACTGCTGTTTCGCCAGTCCCTGTCTTTGCACAGATGCACCTTTGTAATTTAGGAAATAATGGAGCTGCACTAATCTATGATAAAACATGTCTTCATATTTCCTGATCTTCATTGCAGTGATCAAGCACACTGACCTCTGGACAGAGAATATGCCAAAGAGCATTGTATGGGAGTGTGCATTGCTTCTCTGCTCACCTTGCTGTGCCTTCAGACTTTGTGTTCCTCCTTCATGTTCCTGCTACAAATATTGTCACCTTCTGTGAGTTTCAGCTGTTTTAAGGGATAAGAAGTTCATGTCAGCCTCAGTTTACCTCTCCCGTGACATCTTCATTACAAATCCATCTGCCCTAACAGGGTCAGTAACTAGTTTTACAGCTTACTTTTCTTTTTGAGCATTGGGGAATGATTTTGCACTAATATCAGGCAACCTTCTATCCTGTTTCTGTCTGACTGCAAAGTTTCCACTAAGAAATTGAGATGATTCACTTAACAAATTCTCAGAATGGCCTACTAGTTATCCCGTAATCTAGGGGAATACCTTCTTTCTGAACTCCAAAGATGTCTTAGCAGTCATTACCCATGGCTTTTAAGAAAAAGAAAGGATAAAACTGTCCTCAGATGTGATTGTACTCTGATTAACCCAGAACTAAATGACTGTGAAACAGCTCAGGACAAATATGAGGAAAGCGCTTGTTTCAATGTCTACATTTAAGTAGGTATCCCCAGTTCTTCCATTTTTCAGAAAACTTACTTTGAAACTTTTTGGCTTACGAAGAAAAGAAGAATCTGTTTCATAGCTTAACTAGTGTATTGCTAGTGAAACTTTATGCACTCAGGCATTTTCAATTCCACAGCCTATGCTGAAGAAGAATTAGGAACACCTGTGAAAGAAGAGAATTCAATATGTTGCCACATCATCTGACTTTTTCTGGAAAGCTTGTTTTTTGCCAAGCTTGTTTTCCTTTGAATTTTGAGCATGAAAACCTTAGTTTCAAGGCTTTCACCATTTCACTGACAAAAGCGGTTTTTTCCCATTGTTTTTAGATTTTCCTCACTTTTATTCCATAGCATAGTGTCGCTTTGTGCTTGATGGCTTTCTGTTAAAGCCTCAGATTTTTATTCTCTTGAGTTAACTAGCCAACTGCTTCTAGGAAAGAATGAATAATTGTTGTGAAAATCTGGGAATATTAGGCATGCTCTAATTTTTGGTCTGCGGCCAAGTGGTTATTTGGCTTCTTGCCTTTGGACTGATTTTGTTTTAGTCTTCTGCCAACTTACATTTTATATTTACCAGACAGAGGAAGAGTCACAGGCCACTTTGAATAGGTGCAAAAGTTGGATGGAAGAACCTTCCATTACAATTACCAGAATAGCTAAGGTACACTCCTTGCCACCATAAATGCCTACACCTGAGAAGGAAGAAACCTTACCCCATTTTGTAGGTGAAGACCTGAAATCCAGGACAAAGAAATAAAATCCCTGATATCCTGCAGGACCTTACATAAGCAATGAGATGTCATTTCCATGTCTGTAGTGTCAATACGCCATGGCATAATTTCCATTTGACACGGAGTGTATCTGAATCCTTGTATATCCTTTCACAATCTAAAACTAGTATGTCCAATATTGCACTTTAATTTTCCAAGGTACACAACAGTAGCTGTTACAGATGCAATGGAAACCCCTGGCTGTTGGGGACTGCAGTCTCCTGTCTGGAGCACCCAAAACTCCAAAACCATGCCCAAGTTTGCTCAACAAACACTTTTCCAGTGGGCTTGTTGTAAAAAGTTTCTTTTTTTTTTTTTTTTTTTTTTTAATCTCAGAAGTCAATCTTCCTTTTTTTTTTTTTTTTTAAATCTTTTTGTCTTTGGATATTTTTAGTATATTTAGGTATATTTCAGCGGATATTTCCTTCAAACTACCTGGCTTCCTACATGTTTCTGCAGATTTTGATATGTTTTCCCCAAACATTTATATTTTGTTTACTTTCTTTACTTCCTTTCTATTTTTTTTGTATTAAGTTCATATATCATTGAAAATCCTATCTATGGATTTGTGGTACAATACAGTGAGCACTATATTTAAAAGAAAATATTTTCATTATAGCATATCTTTTATCATTGAATTGTAAATATTCTTGAGCGTGTTTACAGTATTCTTTCATACCACTCTTTTATCATTTGAGTTTTTGAAAATCATGCTATAAAACATTCACTCTGTTATCCTTGGCTGAAGCCAAGGTTGGTATTCTCTCATAATGCTGACTTAGCTTTGCACTTGCTTGGGATATCCAACAGTAGAAGATAGGAGCATGTATTCATATTTGATCTAAAGGAGTAGGGAAAATAATAAGGACTATAAGGAAAAGAATAGGCAGTAGTCCAAAAACATCACTGAATATAGGCTCGGTACACCTATTGCTTGAGTGCCACCTTCAGTTCTGGTTTACCCCACTTTAAAAAAAAAATGCCCCTTTTTCAAAGGCAAAGAAGAAAATTGTTGATGGATGTGCAAGACAAATTCCGTAATGAAAGAGCAAAAACAGATTTGCATGGAGAGAAGGTATTATGGAGATTTTTAAAAAGTCACAAGTGACAAAGAGGAATAAAATAAAATGCTGAACCTTAACTTTTACTGTGGAAAAACCAAACTAAATTTTCAGACAGGGGCTTTGAAATTAATTGAAAGAAGTCAATTGTCTCTCAGACAACTCATATTTAGATTACTGAACTCATTACAGAAGGTGTGGAAGCCAAAGGTGTTTGGTGGGTTCAGAGTGTGATATGACAAGTACATGGATGTTGCTATCAGGTGTAATAGAAGCCTCTAGCTTTGGAACTATGGTATTCTCTTACTCATTTTTCCATAAAAATTTTCTTCTTGTCACTGATAGGCAAACTTGCTTTAAGGGACTCAACCCACCATTTTCTTGATCAATTCCCAGGTGACATTATTCCACACTGTACAAAACAAACAAAAATTCCCCTGAAATCACTCAGAAAGGGTGAAAATATTGCTAACATATTTTTTCTATCATTTTCCTTTGCTTTCAAAAAGAGTAGTAAGACCCTTTATCACTTAGATGTGTGTTTCCTAGATCTGTAGGGATTATTCAATTTCACCAGCATAAATCTGGGCAAATTCTCTAAGCTGTAGCACCTCTTCCATTTTACACTCTGCAGCTAATTCAGCTACAAATATGTGAAGCTTTCTAGACCTAGGTCCTTGCTTAAGTAATGGAAGGCTCAGAAGGAGGCTGGTGATTTTTCAGAAGCAGTAAGAACCACACTGTCTTTCCTTAATATTGGAAACAAGTTCCTAGGAGAAAAATGAAAAGCATTTTTCTATAGCTTGATTTAAGTTTACAGTTAGGTGGGAGAAAAATGTAATCGGAAGCTAGTATTTGCTTGGGGTTTACTTTCTGTTTTGGCCAAAAGAACAAATTCCTCTAGCTGTTTGTGAGAATTCTGATCTGTTTTCACATGCTTCTCACTGAGGAAAGCAGCCACAAAAGCCAATTGTTATTCATAATTTTTTCTAGAGGGGTATCCAAAGTACAGCTTAGACTAGGCATCTAGCAAGACCACCAAGTGTTAGGCAGTGTACAAAGAGCAGCAAGCAGGGTTTCCTTACCCAAAAGGAATCAGAATATATTTGCATAAGTACTTTAGAAGCCTTTAGTTTTCCATTTCATTCCTCTGGCTTTCGGTCACATTTATAGCACCATTTTATAAACCTTTCAGACTTGTTCTGTGTCACTTGATCTAAAGGTATGTTGAGACAACTCTCACAGTGCGTATGAATGACAGCAAGGTGGCTTTGCAACTGAAGTGGCAAAGTGGCAACCATGTTCTTTTTGTTTCTATGCATTTAATGAGTATAAATATGAGAATAAATATAACAACAAGTTAATTTAAAAATAGTAAAGATACTTTATGGTGATAACGCCCAGCATTGCAGTGATGTAATTTTCATTCCCAAGAAGTTATTACTGAAAAACAATGACCAACGTAGTGCAGAAAACCTGGTAATTTTAGAAAGTATTATTTTTTATTTTTCTCTTTTTTCCAAGTCCAATATGAAGGCTCACTTAATAATAAATCCCACAGGTTTCTACTGTTTTAACCAGTTTCCTTGATATAAGACAAAGTGGTATACCTCTTTCTCACAAATTTCATCCCCTCAGAGACTTGGGGATGGAGTTTTCTTCTTTGAACAGAGTTAAATTATGGTACCACACCACCTTCAGCCACTCAGAGAAACTGAACCTACTTGTGAGTTTGGCAATGCCTAGAGATTCCCAGGATACAGTGGTACCAGCATCACCGATGCTTTCCTATCTTTTACTCAGGAAATTATTAGCACAATAATCAGGAATTTTTTTATATGTTCACAACTTTTAATGTGATAGTATTTTTGAAGACCACGACACATGAGATACTTATTCAGGGGAGGAAACCTGTCCATGTCCTCTAGTGAGCTAATGGAGCTCTCTAATTTCCACAAAGGTGCCAAATGTCTCCCAAAATTATCCAAATCATTAATACTGATAACACTTACCTTCTCAGCTTACCAGTTCTGCTTATAGTGTCCCCACCAGCCATCCCCAGGCTTGCTGCAGCTCACTGCTTCTGTCTCTTTGCATATTCATCCTTTGTGTGATTCTTAGCCTCAGTGTTGGCAGTTTTAGCAGTTTCATTACAACAGCTGTTACATTTGATATGTTTTTCTTAAAAGCCTCAGCTGGTAAAATCTAGGGAGTCCATATAATCTCTGCTTTCACTTGTCAGGAAGAGAATATTTGTACCCCTTATGTCTGCAGAGAAAAATGTGGAAACCACAAGCAAGTGAACCTGAAAAGCTCAGAAACCACAAGATGACTAAATAGGGACTTAATAAAACAAACAAACAAACTTATTACTTTTAAAACAATATCGTCGGAAGTTTTTTCCAGTCCTCCCTCATGGTTTTGGTATCTAGTATACTTAGAGCAGATGCTGAGTACAATTCTTTGTAATTATGCTAACCAAAAAAATTGAATAGAATAAAAATCCCTTCCTCCCTTAGTGCGCTGTACATTTTCTTCATCTGATGCACTTTGAGTCAGTCAGCAACATTGCAGAAAATACTGCCTAAACATAAATGTATTTACAGTTATTAGCTGACCTTGCTTTTTAGAAGAATAGAAGAAAATGGCTGTATTGTTTGTTGTTATTTACAAATTGCCAAATAGCCACATGAATAAAAAATAAGTTTTAGAGAACCAAACAAAGATGTCCAAGGATTTAAAAGCAAAAAAACTACATGCCAAAGGTCAAAAGGTTTGGCAACCCTTGCACCCAAAATTAAACAAATTTTGATTAATTTTTTTGTCTGTTACTTTCTCTTATTTAGATAGTAAGCAGTGCTGCTGACATTAAAAAGTCCTGACATAACAATGCAATTTTTCAAGAGAGGCTAACTTCAAAAGACTTGCTGGGAGATGATGAAAGGACGCAGCAAACTTACAGGGAATCAACTTCCAAATTCATCATTCAAATAAAATAATAACTGGCTCTGCAGCTCTCTTTTGAGCATGAATCACTGTGCTCAACTGCTTCACAGTTATCCCAGATAGAGAGGTAGTGCTGCATGGGGCCCCTTCATGGTTCTGCAGGTCTTGCACAAGGTAAAGAAAGGGCTTCAGCAGCATCTGGTATCAGTTTCTCTTTTACTGTGGCAAACCGCTGGTGATATAATCAACTCTCCATACCATTTGTTTTTTTTCCTTTGTAGTCCTTGCAAGAGGTTTCTCTCTCAGATTTTTGATTTACTGTTGGGTTATTTCTTTGTAGTTTTGTGATAGTTCCTGACAAATGGTCAAACTTTGAAGATCATTCTCCAGAAATGGTTTCTTGGGTTAGGGGAAACAGAGAGACCAAAGTTCTGATGACTATGGGTCAACCCAAAAGAAGAATGATATGGCATTAGGTACAGGGAGATGCAAAATTTCACCAGAACCTGAGGCCTTATGTATCTGCTGTGCGCACCATGAGGAAGGGCACAATGTAAATTCCAGGTATCATCATTTTGTCAGCTAGGACAAAGGCTTTGGCTCCTCTTTTCTGGATCCCTCAAGAAAACAAAGTGGATCAAGGTTTTGAAAGCTAGTTTCTCTTACGACAATGTACTTTGTTGCTTTTTCAGAGGTCTCAGGATCTCGCAGATTCCCTTCAATTATGTATGTGAACGTGTGAGTTCATCTGCAAATAAAGTCTGTGTACCCATGTTTTGATAAAAGTTTCTTCTTCCTGGGCTGGACCCATGATCAATATATGGCTCTTGCTTTTTTTACTTCCTTTAATTTAATGTTTTGGAGACAAGGTGCTGACAGACACCACCACAGTACAGTACTTTTATTAACAGTAAATGCTGTTAATAAAAGTTTGTTCTTAGATCTGGAAGACCATGTGGAAATGGTGTACTGTGTTCATTACATTACCCTCCATTTGGCCAGGAAAGGATCATCTTGTACAGCTGCTTGGAAGCTACCTCAGATGGCATCAGTAATAGTCTTAATGATACCTGAAGGCCTTTTCTAGCAATCCCTGTTTAGAAGATGCCATTGTCCTCCAACAGAGACCTGTCAAAAAATCCCATCTTCTGCTCAAAGAAATACTACCAGGCCCTTTACCTTATACTTATCTTCCCTTTTCCTTCAATAAAGAAGGAAGAAAAAAGAAAATGCCTATAGAGTCTATTTCATAACCATACAACTACTGAAGATCTAGAGGAATTGCCACACAGCAGGCTTCAATAAAATAAGAGGTGTTTTTTTGGACAATGCAGACTCAGCCAGCAGAGAGTTAAAATGATAAACACAGAGGACAGGGAATTAGTGGCCACTGAACAATCTCCAGTTCAGAAAGCTGTGTGATTAACAAGTGGATCGGATGGAGCCTCCCTAAGACTCAACATCACTGTTCTACTCCTTCATACTTCTGCTTTGGCCAGGGCTGTAAAGAAATGCTGAATGTTTACCCAGTACTTCGTATTCTTTCTGCATGAGGGTCCTGCTTTCTATGCTTTCACACATTTTTTCTTGGGTACAAACTTGGATTGTGATTTTTTAAGTGGGATGTTTCAGAGAAAGTAGTCCACTGAAACACTTAGAGTCCTTCCAAAACCTCTATCTAAATGTTTAGGAGTTAAAGACACTTATAAAAAATGTCTTGTAGTTGAAGACTTGGTCTGCTAATCAAAGGTTTCACGGGTTGAAGTTAATGCACGTCTAGGCCTAGTATTCAGACACAGGCTCTAAAATAGTTTCCATTGGCTACTATGTTAAGCCATTCATACTGCAGGAAGACAAGAGATGTTTTTTCTTCTTGGGCAAGTGGTTGCTCCAACATCATCAAACTCAGAAGCAGATGTTGCTAGAAGTAGTTCAGCCCCACTACTCCCAAATCACTCCTCACAGGTGCCTGTCCAGTGCTGTATGCCAGCCTGCAAACAAGGAAGAAGCCATTAATCTCCTTTTTGGCTGCTGGAGGGCAAGTTAAATGTTAGCTGCTTCCCCTAGGAAGGACACTTGTCCTCCTGGCCTGGGGATTGTGGGTTGGGAATACAATAGCGAGGGTACAGAAAACTTGTGGACCTATTCACTCGTATGACAGCTCATGGCAGGAATTTATACACTGAAAGGACTGCTATCTTTGCAGGGCTTCTTTTTAATGGAATAATTTAATTTCCAGTGTCCACAGCTGCCTGGAATGCAGTTATACTTTGATTTTGTCTGTAGGAATGCTGAGGATTTATATAACACACTCAGCAATAGTAAGGGAATGACTGCTTTGATCTTGTTCCTGAGTTTTGTATTTGGGTTTTTTTTTCATTTTAGAGTAGGTGATAATATGGAAGACTGTATATCCTACATTAAGAGAGGCGGTCACTTTCCTTGGGTTAATTTTCACATTATATCTTCTTCAGTTCCAGTAGATGACCAAAATTGTTTTGTTTCCCTTTGTTGTATGATCAACTGATCAATGTAAAATCATGAAATCCCTTTTCAGAGAACAAAAGGTAGCCTGTTTCCCACTGATAATATAGCTGTTTTAGCACCTGTAGATCTGTTTTGCATTTAGTGGAAAACTTTATTCCATGCTGATAACAGAATCAGAAAATGGGCTCTGACGGCATGTTGTGATTTTACAGTATCCAGGGGTAAAACTTGAGCTAATTATGAGCATATGGCTTTCAAGAGTCATACTTTTATATTTAACTCCATAAATCTTGCTAAGTGAAATCCAAACCTATGCCTACAGCATTTGCTAATCATTAGGTTATTAACTGTTTTTGCTTCTTGATTCATACAAGCTGGGAGTGTTTGGGGTTTTGTTTTTAAAGTAAGGGCTGCAAAAAAAAAATAGGAAGTACTTTCTTTTCCCCCTGTAACTTCACAGGAGGTGTTTCTGCTGAACTACTGAAGCTAAGAAACCTGTTGGCCTCCTAAACAAAGGCCTCTGTAGAAGAGTTTTTCAGCACTGCAATTTAAATGGTGTCTAGTTTCAGCCCAGAATACTAAGGTCATAATTTTAGGCCATAGATGGCTCTCCCAGATGTCTTTGGTCAACTTAATCACAGTTTGCCTGAAGGTTGTGCTTTCAGGTAATCCATCAAGGCATAATTGTAAATCAAAACCTTCTTCCAGCTCAATAAGTAGCATATTTTTAGTTTGTGTTACGACTGACATTGGACAGTAACTTACACTGATTTAGAATATTAAGCAATATTACTGGTTACTCTCGTTTGTTACAAATACTTTTAGCAAGAATGATTTGATAATTGCTATCAAAATGTTTGTTGTGGAGTTTTTTAAACCATAATTTAAACTCAGATAGGAATTACTATATGGTCTTTTAAAACTTTACTAAGCACTAATACTTATTGTTTAAACTACCCACTGCTTTGCTCCGCTCTAGACAGAGATATCATATCTAGGCCTGATGTTTCCATCAGGGTGGACCTCAGATGCAGTGTTTTGATTAACTGAGAGTGCAAGACTTATAGTTGTTTACAGGAGGCCAAATCCTGAAGTGGGATGGAAGTATATCTCTGAAGGGAATGGAGGAATTGTCAGCATCCCCAGGTAGTCCTCCACCCTTGTTCATGTTCAAGCAGGCTTGCAAGGCAAAGGGGGAGGGGAAAACGTCTAACATATGGAAAAACACAGAAATAGTGAGATACCAGTAGATTGTCCTGTGAGAGTACGCAGTCTCAACCTCAGTTGTTTGTACTTTGGGGATCCGTTGTAACTTTTGTCTTCTGATGAAAGCAGCTGTGATTTTTGGCCCGAAAAGGAAAAATCACTTAGTGGGCACCTGAACCCAGCACGAGAATTAAAAGTGCCAAACATTCAATCCAGCAAAGTAATGACCCCTCGTTGTTCCCGTCAAGAGTAAGGAACACTGTATCTACTTGAAACACCATTTTAAGTTGTTGGATAGCAATTGCAGAAACTGGAACTTGGCCAGGATGTAAGTACAGCAGGCTTGTGACACATGCCAGGAGCGCCATAATGCCCAGCTATGCTATGACCTTGTTTTTGTGCCTTGCTCAAAAAGGAAGCAGCAGTCTGTGGTGTGTCCCATTGTCACTTTCAGTACAATATCAAGTGAGTGTGTTGAATCGATGGTGTGACTCTTTATGTACATACATACCTACATTGAGAACCTTTAATAAATTAATGTAACAAGCACAGGGAGAGTTGCAGCTCCAAGATTTCAAATTAATTTCAAACTATATTTACAGTATACACTATCAACAGCTTCCCTGCCAAAGCCATAAACCATATCTGACGGGTAGACTAAATACACCTCTTTACACGGGACATGAGTCTCCCCTTTGGATTTCTCAGTTATGATGCTGAGGGACAGAGGCTTAGCTGATGTAACTCAGCACAGCTTCAGGGCAGCCAGAGAAGCACCGGATTTCTATTAGCTGGCTCCCAGGATAAAGACCAGAGCTAAGGATAGAAGATGAAAGGTAAACCCTGTAAAAACATTTTCTGAAACATCTTGTGAATTAGATTTAATAACACTATAACATCCAAGTTCCAATGAACACAAAAGTCTTTTTGCTGGAGATTAAAGTGACAGTTTAAAAACCCAACAAGATACAGAAATACAAACTTCTGATAAATTAAATTATCCATTAATAGGCTAATTAATTGCAATGTTTGTTTAATCTCCAAATTCCATCATGAGCTGGAGGAGTGCTGAGCTTTTATAGATTGTGGCAGTGCAAAACACATTCCATATCCAAGAAAATCTTGCCAAAATCCCTTGCAATGCAACTTTTTTCCTTTTCTTTCTTTCTTTCTCTCTCTCTTTCTTTTTCTTCCTTTCTTCCTGCCTTCCTTCCTTCCTTTCTTTCTTTCGTTCTTTCTTCCTTCCTTCCCTTCTTTCTTTCTCTCTTTCTTTCTTTTTTTTTCCTCTCTCTATGTTTCTCTCTTTGTTTCTTCCTCTCTTTCTTTCTTCCTGCCTTCCTTCCTTCCTTTCTTTCTTTCTTCCTTCCTTCCTTTCTTTCTTTCTTTTTTTTCCCCCTTCTAATCCTTGTTTTGCTCTGAGTGTTCATGGTAACAGTAACAGCTGCTGAACGTGGCTTCAGGCTGTCTGACTCCCTTGGGAGAATTTATGTGTTTTTCTACTTCCTTTCCTTATTAGGAGGCAGGAATCTGCGACACCTATTAGAACAAGTATGCGTAAAGGGTAATGACTGTGCAATTTATTAGTGGTCTGTTCTCCTTCAAGCAACCCATCAAGCATAAGCACAGTTTGTGCCAGGGATCACAACTAAGTACAATTTTGCCGTGCAGTAGGTGGGCAGCAGCAGAGTTTCACCACAGGGAGAAGTGTGGCTGGGGAAGTCAAATGCTGGTCTGCTTAAATAAACATCTTAATTGACTTTGAGTGAAGAGAGGAGGGATGGTGTTGTTAAATGTTTACCTTGAATCCCCAGGTAAGAAAGGCAAGTATCAGAGAATCAGATCATGTAATTTTGTGCCAAAGTAGTTAAATTCTACCAGCAGAACTTCATGAGCACTTCTCAGAAGGTGACGTGCCTGCAGAAGGCTGTCCAGTGTAGTGAGATAATGGGAGCTCACTGTGTTCTGGTACACAGTATAGTCATCCTGAGGTATTTCAACCATGTTACTCTTGTTTAACAAAATTCTTTTGAAAAATTAAAGGTAAGACTTGTGGTCTAGAAGCTAATCACAAGCAACAATGACCAGCGTTTTAAAAGAGTGTAGAAGTCAGCAAATTCCACCTCACTTTGGAAAATGAGGAACCTTGATTTATATTCCTTATGCTAGAGTACTTGAATGCAAGGGGTTTCCTCTGTCCAAGTTGGAACAGTTCATGTCTGTCCTTTATCCTGGTCCCATCTCTAATGCCACTTCTGGCCACTGAAGAAGATGAGAATCCTGAATTTATTTAAATATGACTTGGCCTGAGTATTTGTAAGTATACTGCAGTCCCTTGCACAAACAGATAATTTTATTGGATAATGCTCTGGCTCTATCATCTAACAGAAATGCAGGAGAAGGAAATAAAAAACAGAGATCCACATCTGCATCTCCAAGAACTGGATCAATCATCTGATAGAAATATTAGCAAAAGCAATCAACTTCAATGGCAAGATTCAGTGTAACCAGTATCAATCTGTATTCCAATAAATGTCAGACCCATTTTACATTACTACAGACTAAGAGATAAAAGAGTTGCCCTGAACTGCTGCCATATAAACAAGAGCAGACTCAAGCACAGTGACTCCACCAAGTGCCAGACGTCAGTGAGAACACCAGGACACTGCTCATATTTTATTGGATTAGAATATTCTAACAGCAATTCTGTACTAATTAATATAATAATATTTCAATATGCCTTGAGTATTTAATCACCTCTTGTTAATAGGCAGCTGGGACAACTGGCAGCAAGTGACAAAATCTCAAGCTTAGCAGATCTCTTTTTTCATCACAACATCTCGCTGGTTTGCTGTCATGCAGTCCATGTACTGGCAAAATGAGAACAGTAATGACAATAACACCTGAAAATTCAAATTTATTAAACTTTTTCCTTTCAACAGTAGTCCTGTTGAAAAGACAAAGACAGGCAATAGAGAAGGAAAAAGGGTCATGGAAAAGCATGCTAATGCAAACTGAGCAAATATAGCACAGGATTTTGCCAATTTTCGGAGATTGTTCATACAACTATAACAATCACCAGGATCAACATTTGTTCAGGCATTCTCACTGATTAAATCTTGATCTTGGAGCTGAAGATAGGGCAGGAGAGATAATATAATTGCTTGATCTATCTAACTAAGAGTTTGGATGTCTCAAGATAGGTAAAGCAGTCAGATGCCATAGACATGAATAAAAATGCTTGCAATGCAACAACAGGAATAGCAGTTCTTTCTGGTAGTTGAGTGGAAGGAAACGACTCAGTCCCACCAGTGCTTCATCCATAGGACGGCTGTATTACTGGATTGCGTTCAGAGCACTGCAGCAAGACATAGCTAACTCTGCATTTTCAGGAGCAGTAAGGCTTAGAGTGCACTCACTCTGCATTACCTCTCCACCAGCCCTTGCACATCTCTGCACAGTGTCACTTTTGGACAGGTTGTGCACTGTGGGATATGTAGGTCCAGATACCATATTACTTATATCAGGGAAAACCTGTGTGTGCCCTCTCCTTTCCTTCAACTCTGCTGCATAGGGTGCCTGGCCATATGGCAAAATCTAGCACAGGCAATGTGTGGGTTGCTTTCTTGGTGTTGCCAGAATATCCAATTTTCTTATGTACCACTTCAGACATCACAACTGTGTGTGTTTTCTTAGCACTATATAGCTATTACAGTTAAGTGCGATAAATATCAAAATACCTTTTCATTCCCGAGGGGATGAATGATGGTGGAAGGAAAAGAATGTGGCTGTTTATTAATATAATAAGTAATAACCTGCACAGACCTGGTTGGTTGAGGGTTCAGCAACCAAATCCGTTTATTAGAAACAACACCTTTTATACGCACTTTGAAAGTACACGTCACAACACGTGATTCTATCAACCAGTCACCACAGAGTACTCCACTGCCCATGTGTGCTGGAGTGCATGGGGGACTTCATTTCCCAGGATGCTCCTCGGGCATCCCTACTGAAACACAAATCCCACATCTCCCCTGTTTTTTATTATTGTGACGAATTACAGAAAAGTGCATATTATAGAGCAGCACATTTTTAAACCTTTTGAACCTTTTTTAACAATTACCATTGTATCACAATGACACAACTCACTGCTTTACCCTGGTTCTTTAACAAGTAGATGTATTTGAACTTTTCTTCTAAACTTTCGAATTTGTTTGACATAAACTTGAACTCTTATTTTTTAACTGTTTGCATGTAACTGGAATGAACAACAACTTTATTAATCTGAGAGGTTTTTGTGTAACTGGGTGAAACCTTGACCTCTATTTTTCTAGGGGTCTGTGTATAACAGGGGTTATTCAAACTTACATCAGTGAAAGGGTTTTTTGGGGGATAAATGTTGTGTACTGAGTTTTTCCTAATGTGACCATGTAATGTGACCACCATAATGTGGCTGAGGTAATGCTGTCTTGTAAGTGCAGCCTTTTTAAGGTTTATTGGGTTTAAAGTGCTTACACACTCACATATAATCCTATATCCACACAATTCTCTCTCATTCATGCAGACAGCCGTCTCACTCTCTCTTCTAATGCATACTTATGATTTTTATTAGGTTTCTGTATTTTAGCCACACAGGTCAATCTCAGCAACAGTCATCAGTTATGTGTCTTTGTCCGTAGTCTCT
Organism: Manacus vitellinus; assembly: GCF_001715985.3. Lineage (NCBI taxonomy): Eukaryota > Metazoa > Chordata > Aves > Passeriformes > Pipridae > Manacus > Manacus vitellinus. The sequence continues at coordinate 12,639,325 of NW_021939718.1, read as the reverse complement.
TCGGTTGTCACCTCCGGCGCTTGCTCCTGCTGTGAAGGTGTACCTACATAGGGTTTGACACACCTGGAAGGAATCCATTTTAATTCTTTGCCTGTAGATATGCAAACATATGTTTTTGCAGCACGTCCTTTAGGGTACGGTGTTCTCTCTCCACCATCACCTGTCCTATAGGTGAGTGTGGTATGCCTGTGGAGTGAGAAATTCCCCAGTCTGTTAGAAAGGTTTTGACTTTTGCTGAATTGTAAGCAGGACCATAGTCAGTCTTTATCTTTTTAGGGGTTCCTAATGTTGCAAAACAGTTAAGCCAGTGCCTTATGACATCTTTTGCCTTTTCCCCAGTATGTGCAGTGGCAGTTATATATCTGGAATGCGTGTCAACTGTAATGGACATATTTTAGTCAACCAAACTCAGCTATATGTGTGATGTCTGTCTGCCACACCTCATTAGCTATCAGTCCGCTGGGGTTAACTCCTTCCTGGGATGGCATTGGAGTAATTTGTTGGCAGTCTGGACATGACATGACTATATCTTGAGGTTGGTTGATGGTGATCTGAAATTGTCCCTTTAGAGAACATGTGTTCTGATAGAAAAAGGAATGAGACAATTTAGCTTGCTCCAGAATTCTAGGCACTGTGACAATCATAGCGGCAGCATCAGCTCTTCAGTTACCTTCTGCTACGGGCCCTGGCATTTCTGTATGTGAAAGAACATGCATTACACAGAAATCAAGCTTTCTATGGTTAACAAGAAACCATACAGTACATATCTCAGCAAATAAGTGGGGACTAGTAACATCTCAAAGAAAGGAAGCCTGGAGATGTGAGACTAAACCTGCTGCATAACACGAATCTGTGGCAATGTTAGTTGGCTGATTACAAAACAGTTCAAAGGCAATATGAATGGCTGCGAGTTCTAGGACCTATACTGAACCATGACTTATGGTCTGTACCTCCTTTTCCCATTGTCCTGTGGCAGGGTTTACCCATGTCAGTGCAACTTTTTGGGACCTCCCTGATGCATCAATAAAAACCATGAGGCCTTTTACTGGCTGGTGTTGGCATCTGAGTGTGGCTTTCAAGGGTAGGTTACCCATTTCTTCCCAAAATCTGTGCTTAGGATAATGAATTGAAATGTCACCATGATAGCCTGCCAAAGCTGCCTGGAATCAGCATCTTCTGCCAGTAGCCAGTTGAGTTGTGCTTCATTGCTGGGATGTAGATGGTTGCAGGGTCCAGTCTGTCCAGCTCCTGTAGATGTCCTCTGCCTTTAATGACAAGCTTAACAAACATTTCAGTGATTGTTCACACAGTCTTTGGTGGTGAGTGGGGCAGAAATAGCCACTCCAGGATCCTCAGTGGATCCGATTCAGCCTGGTCCAACTGAAAAAAACTGCAAATGGCTGGAACCTGCTATGAACAAGTGTAAGGCAAATGTGAAGGTCAGGATTTTGCCTTCTACCTTGTCTGCTCTCAATCACCTGAGAACATGTCTTTAAGACCTGCTTTGCCTCTGTAGTTAAGGATCGAATGGACATCAGGTATGGATCACCTTTGAGCAGCTCAAAAAGAGGATGAAGCTCCTCTGTAGTTGTGTAAGATAGGCCTTAACCAGTTAATAGCCCTTAAAAGTCTCTGTAAGTCATTCAAAATTAAAGTGTCTTTTACCTTGATCATCAGTGGCTGGGGTGCAATTTCTTGCTGCGTGATCCTCCATCCAAGATAGGCCCAGGGTTGAGATCGTTGGATCTTTTCTGGAGCAACCTGCAACCCTGCTTTCCCCCTCCCCAGGTGGTGACGCACTATAGAAGGGGCAAGTTGTTGTCCCTCAGGTATGTAGCAGGGAGGCGCTGGTGTCCATGCCATGATTTGTATTTCGCTTTGGGAGTCAGAATCAATCACTCCGGCTAGGACAAACAAACCCATCCTAGTGGCTGATGAACGTCCAACTAGAAGGGCATGGATTCCTGGGCCTAAGGGTCCACAAACTCCTGTGGGAATCAACACTACGGCAGTGGAAGTTATGTTTACTGGTTGATCTGAGGCCAGGTCCAGGCCTGCACTTCCTGCCGTGGTGGCGAGTAAGTCACTAACCAATTTTCTTGGGCCGCATTTATTTGATGGACCGGGGCGCACGGCTTCGCACTCCGCTTCCAGTTTCCTGATGGGAAGGGTTTTACCTCAGGTCGACTCAAGTCCAACCTTCACTAGACCACCGCTTCCCTTTATGACACATACTGCCAAAGGGGGTTTCCTAGGACAGTTCTTACAGAAATGATCGGCAGCCCCACATCGGTAGCAGATGCCCTTCCCTTTTGTTCCATCCTGTATTCTCAGCTGGGCACTTAAGGCTGTTGCTAGAGAGGCAGTATGATGTTCAACTGATCCGACATTCTAACATGCTCGGACCATCTCAGCAATCGTGCAGCTTTGCCTTTCAGGGATGGTCTGCAAAGCTCGCCTACAGTCCTGGTTAGCATTTTTGTAAGCAAGCTGCCTGAAAAACAACTCTCTAGCATTTTCATTTTCTATCTACCTGTTTAATGAACCCTGCAGCTGATTGAGAAATTGTAAGAATGACTCTGTCAGTCCCTGTAGGACCTTTGCAAAGGATAAGTTACTATCCCTGTCTGTGCTAGGAAGCCTCCTTACTGCCTTTAAAGCCATTTTTGTGATTACCTCTTATATCTCTCGAGGGTAACCAACCCGGGATTCGGGTGCCATGTAGGCTCCCTCCCCCATCAAATGATTACAAGTCACACCTGCCTGCAAGCTGCTAAGATCATTTGCATAACCGTGCAATTCTCCCGGAAGTCAGTAAGCCAGATGCTGTACTGGGTTGTTGTTAAAATCATGTTTTACAACATCTTCCAATCCTGGGGGGTAAAAACATATGTAGTACTCAGTGTCTCCAAATACAAGAACATATGAGATGAGGAAACGCCACTTTCTTTAACAATCTGCCTCAACTCCTTAGTTACCTCATAAATTACTCTGGAATTGTTACTTAGTTACTCTGGAATAGTTACTTAGTTACTCTGGAATAATTGTTACTTAGTTACTCTGGAATAGTTACTTAGTTACTCTGGAATTGAGGGGTTTGCCGCGGCTGGTAAATGACTGGACGTGCATTTATAACCTTCCAATCTCCCATCCACATCGCTTCCTCTCGACACCTTTCCCACCGGCTTACTGATGTACCCGCTTGCACACACTCGTCCTCACCCAGAGGAACCACAGCGGATTCCTCTCCTGCATCTTCCGATGCCTCACCACCCAGTGTACCAACACACTCAGCTCCTGGTAGAGGCATGCCAGAAGGTGGCTGCTGTGATGGAAGAGGCAAACCTTCCTTGTTCACACGGTTAGGACAACATGGCTGCAGGGCTGGAAGAGATGGCCCAAGTTCTGGTCCCCTGACCGTAAGAGACGGCAGCGCCCATGCAGCGATCTGCTCGCCACATGGCCGTGACTCATCAGTGACCAAAGGGGGTGAGTTGTCTGGGATCCCCTCCCCCACGCCACAGTGGGAATTCAAAAACTGCTCCTCTGTAACAGCTCCACAGTTTGAATTTTGTGCCCCAACACCACAGCCCACGTGTGTGTGAAAACTCAGACTAGAGCCATAACTTACATTGTTCCCCTCCCGTTCCTGCCCATGGAAAGTCCAACTCAAGTCCATTACTAAGTCCTCTCACCTACTTTCCTCTTGCATTGCCTGTGGTTCCCCCTCACTCCTGTCTCTAATCCTAATCTCTGGGGAATGCCTGAGCCTAGCAGCATTAGTAGGGGGTGCAGGAAAATTGATGTTTGTCTCTATGGAGGGATTTTGCTTTCTCTGAGCTATTTGCAGAGCATTCATAACTTCTGTCCAGGTGGGCAAGCATTTAAAGGCTTCCACATCACCGAACATTCTCTCATTTTTCTCCCGGTCCTTTGCCAGGTGGTTATATTTAAGGCTCCAACCACAGGAAGCCCTGGTGCAATTACTCTTATCCATTGCAACAGTTCAGCCACATTAGCTTGTGTTATCTCTGTGGGATGTTGTCTTAACGATAGACATACATCTTCTGCATATTTGTCTATCTCCCTGGAACTTAGACTTCCTATGCCGGCTTCCTACCTTGAGTTCTCTGTTGCCTTCTTTCCGTGGCATCCCTTGGTGCATGCAATTTCAGTTTTCAGAGCTCTTTTCCACAGTCCTTCTGCATTGCATCTTTCATCCGCCTTCTGTGCTGGTCTCCCAACACCCACATTTTTTCTTCAGAGAGCGTTGCTTTAGCTTTTAAAACAAGCTAGCCCCAAACACTACCTCAATTACCCTGATACAGGGCAGTCCCCATTGACCCCTGGTACAGGGGAGGTCCCTGTTTGGGCACCATGTATGGTGGTTTATTAATATAATAAGTAATAAACCCACACGGACCCGGTTGGTTGAGTGTTCAGCAAACAAATCCGTTTATTAGAAACAAACAACACCTTTTATATGCACTTTGAAAGTACACGTCAACCAATCACCACAGAGTACTCTAGTGCCCATGTGTGCTGCAGTGCACAGGGGACTTCATTTCCCAGGATGCTCCTCAGGCATCCCTCTTGAAACACGAATCCCACAAAAGAAGGTCAGCGAGTGATCTTGAGCTTTCACCAGTGCAAACGAGGGCAAGGTGCAACCCTTTTTCTCTCTGTTAGAGAGTGTTTTTCTTTCTCTGGGTGACTTTCCCGCAGAGAGGTACATATTGTCTCAGTCACTCAGGTACATCCTGACAGTCACACTGCTGTCATTTGCAAGCTCTTTGTAAGTATCCTACACCAATCCAGCCACCAGTATCAATCAAGTTTCTTGAGCAAGTACTTATCTCCCAATTAATATCAGCAGCAGCTCTGTCTATCAAAATATGGATAGCTGATAGTGAATGACAATAAAACTCACCCCTCTATTAAAAATATCCAGAGCAAAATAAATACTAAAAATATCCAACCAAACCCACAGAATCTAGATAGAGGCTGTCTTAACCATCATTGGAGGCCCTTCCCTGCCAGGGTCAGCCAGGGGAAGCTAATGCTGGTTTTGTGCCTTTCTGTCTTCCGTGTGTCAGAGGGATTGAGACACCAGCAGGGAACAAGACAAACAATCTCAATCTTTCTGGTCACCAAACTATCAGGATGATAAGAATTTTTGATCACTCCTGGCTTTAACTGGATCTGAAGTGGTGATATGAAGTTGTAAAGGCTTGTACCCCATTACCAGATTGCTAAGCCATTCAGTGTGTCAAGTGAGCTCTAATCTTACCAAGTAAGACCATCTTTAAAAATGCACTTGGTATCTGTCTCCTAACAAATTCTGTATACGCACAATATATACAACAGTAAAATATGTGTTTATATAAAATATTACATTTTGCATTGATATTTATATTCAAGCAAACGCAGTTTTAAATACAAAGACTACACGTGTAATGTAAGTGTATGGTACATTGACAAGATTTACGTAAACACTATACTACTACAACAAATGTACAGATGGTCTTAGTGTATGTTAGACATTCTAAGATTAGCAGTTAACAGCATCACTGCTATTGTGCTTAGGTGGAAAAAGGTATGAGCAGGTGGGTTAATAACCTTCTACAGTCCCAGTCTGTGACAACAGGAGATCAAAAAACAAGAGAATAAAGAAACTTCCCATTCAAACTGAGAAAAATCCCAGCATTGGTGCAGGACCATGACACACACTGATTTCAAAAAAGTTTATGATTAATTTTTGCCCTCAGATGAACATGCATTTCTTACATTTAACTCTTCTCTGGTAGTTCCACCTTTCCAAAGGACATCCAAAATAATCTGGGTTGTTCTCCCTGCCTGACTTTGTATGGACAAAAGAGCAGGGTGGTTACGCAGGATGTGAGTAGAAAATATGGTGACCTGGATAGGAAGCTGTCTATGGCATAGAGTAAAATGAAGACCAGAATTAACCGTGATGTTAGAAATTCTGACTGCCAGTCTTGCAAGTTCTAAAAACCCAACCAACCTGTTCAGCTAACCTTCTCAGATGTACTGGATTGGTCTCTAAATTTCAGCTCAGTTCCTGTCCAATTTTGTTCGAACAATCGCTTCAGTGGGTTTTATTATATATACGTCAGAGCAAAACACTCCTAGTTCAAATATTCCCACAGACTGCACATTCCTGGCAGACACTGCAGTCCCTTTGTACCCTGGGCATCAAAGGATGGACTTCTGTATGTCTCTAGATCCCTTTGCCTATTTGCAATCTGCCTTCCAGAGCTCTGCACACTAGGAGAGCTTTCTAGGAGTTGCTTTTTTTCAGTGCAGAAAGCCAAATTTCCACTGTGGAATTGTGGGGGGAAGGAGAGACGAGTCCAGGATTTTGTCTAAGTGCAACTGTATGAAGGTGAACATTCCACTGGGCAAAGATGGCCCAAACCACAGAAAAGTTTTGACCCCTACCATGAACTCAAGAGAAGTTGTGCACTTCTGACAGATGATTCCTGTTTTCCCCTTGTGACTAAATACAATATTTATATCCTCTTAACATTTTTTCCCCAGAACAATTACTTCTTCCTATAATTAAAATCCCTGTGGTCATTTGGCATCTCTTACATTAGCCAGAGAAATGTTTATGCACTCTATTAAGTATTAACAAGACAGAGCTACAAGCCAAAGCACACTGATTTAAGAGGGTACATAATTTTCATATTTACATGTTTCCTTTTTTGTGCAGTGAAAATACATGTATTAGAATGAGACTGATTTCCTTGTTATTAGCCTTTTGAACACCATGTTTCATACTTTGATAAAATTGGCAGGTGATGACTGAGAAAGCTAGCTTCCTCCGTGAGCACTCTTGGCTCTACCTTCTGCCTTTCAGTGGCAGCATATGTGGGATGGAGAGGATCAAAAGCCAGAGAAGTTAACTATATAAACAGTTCAGGTGGTAACTGGCTTCATTAGTTGGCAGGATATTTTAAGACTATTGATAATATTTAATTAAGCAGACATGGTCTTATTTCACCAGGCAGACATTACTAATGCTGAAGCCTTTTTATAGCATACATTTAATTTAGCCACCCTCCTTCAGTGATTGAAGTCATGTAGAGTCTGGTTCTCATTTATGCTTAGTCTCTATATGAATACTAACTTTCTAGCCATAAACAGTCAGTGGGCTTTCTGCAGGCATCAGAGGGCATGTGATCCTTTTGGAGGGATTTGGAATCTATAAATAAAATGGCATTAGAGAGTCTGTACGTTTACTCTGCAATAAAAGATGAAGAAACAGAAATATGCTGTCTCTTTTCCTTACCCTTTTTACCTTTTAAGAAGGGAGATAAAAATGTGCAACCCAGTGCACTACACAAGACATCTCTCAAAAAATATTTGATATTCAGAGCTGAAAGAGTATTTTCACCTCAAACTGACAATGACAGCCAAACAATTCTTTAGAGCACTTCAGGCTGTTGTTTTAAAAATAAAAATGGTGTTTCACTTCTTTAGAACAAAATAATTTTGTTGTAAATGTAAACTCTTCTCATGCATACTTCCCTATAACATCATTTTCTGGCCAACAGACATTGCAGTGTCCATTCTGATACTGAAATACTAAAAAAAGTTTAGCCACCAAAATATTTTTCTGGAATTGTATGTTTCAAAACAGTCTTTGCTTTAAAACCTAAAGTTTCTTGTATTATTAGCAATGCAATAATTTTTAGAAAATATTTGGCAGCTGCTCATGAAAAGTCACTCTTTCCAAAGTTTTTTCTCCAAAATACTTTAATACGCATAGGACGCAGTCTAATTACTTTCAGCATTTACACATTAGAATGGAATGACTCTGAAGAAGCTGTCTTTTGCCTTGGGTAAAGTACCTAATATTAAGACTCTTAAGGAGTTTCTACCACATTTAACCCTTTAATAAATTACCTTAAATGCTACTTTTAAGGTTTTAAAAGCTTTTTAAAAATCAAAGCACTGACTAAAGTTAGAGCTGTATGATTAGGCAATTAGAAACTTCATTTGGGGACAATAGGATTTGCTTTCAGTTCAATTCATTTCAATACTTTCTAAATCTGCACTGCAGGGCCCTGAACTGGTTTCATCTCCCCATATTTCCCCCCTCTGATGCCCAGCCCCTGCACTGGATTATAGAAGAGGATTTGGAGAAAACCAAGGGAAAAACAAGCACTCTGAGAAAAGGAAATTAGGATGCTTTTGCTGCTGTGCTGAAAAGTGTCTGCAGTTAACCTTATAAACATTAGCAAGCCTTTGCATCTGTTTTTACTGAAGATTAACGGTAAAACTTACAGGCTGCATGGACTCTAGTGTGGGCTGTACGTCTCATAACTATTTTCCTGCTTTTTCTCCTGAGGAGACATTTCTGCAGCATTATTCCTGTAGAGTTAAGATAAGCTGGAATGCCAGAACAAGTCTGGTGTATTTATCAGTCAGTGAAAACTTTGTCTCAAATGAAATGCTAATTCAGAAGCACATCAATCACAGGCAATATTTATTCAGAGCAATTAGTGTACCATTGAAATGCAGTTAAAGAGACACTGTTCATTATTACCACCTGTGTTATGCATCATGTTATAAATAGAATACTTTTGTAAAGATGTTCTAGGGTTGTGCTCTACCTATATATTATTTCCGAAGGTGAAGACAGTTCAGAATTAAGGTAAAGGCTTGCATTTATCAGTGTTTATCATCCTAATGGTCAGCCTCATTAGTATCCCAAAGTCCTAAGTGCACTGATCTTGCAAGGGGGCCTTATTTTCCCTTGCCTCTCCTACCTGTGGGAAGATAGGACAGGGTCAGGATTTACTGTGAGATCCTATGTGGCAAGTTCACTGCTGGTCAGTACTGTGGTTCATGCTCATTCAAGCGTGGCTGGGTGACAAGATTTATACCCTCCAAAGAGCCACTGCCTCCAGGGCTGAGGAGTTCTGAGTACCCCAGATTTTCAGATTTGCTTCATCAGCCCAGCTCCTAAATGGTGGGGCAAGGATGTAGCCTTTTTCTGATTTTTTAATCACCTGGTGAAATCCATCAGTAGGGTTTAAATTCTCTTAGTCATGAAAAATGACCCAAATGATCTAACTAGAAAATTTTCATTTCCTTTGACAACTGACAGGTACAATCTGGTTTGAGGGGCTGCTAATAAGGCAATGCAGTAAGATGTATCCTTACTGCTACATGATGTTCTCCAGAAAGTTTGTTCCTGGTAGACAGCATCCTCTGGAAGACATCCATAAAGTGTCTTCTATGTACTTGAAAAAGTACAGTTTCTTTTCCTCTGTTTGCCTTTCTTTTACCTGTTGATCCATTATCTCAGTTCTGCATCTGATTTATTTACTGACCCTTCAAATGCCAAAGTACTCAGTGAAACAACAAATCCAGTTACCCAAAGGATTTCTTCCCAGCAGATTGCAAATATTTTTTCTCATCTTACTTTCCTTCTTCATCAGCTGATGGACAGAACGTAAGTTACACAGACAGTAGATTTTCACATATGAACATAAAATGCAATGAGGGGTTTGTGCAGCCCTTAGATAATCTGTTCAAGTAATAATATCACAGAATCACAGCATCAGAGAATCACAGAATATGCTGAGCTGGAAGGGACCCACAAGGATCACTGAGTTCAACCCTTAGCCCTGCACAAGACTGTCCCCCAGAGTCACACTATGTGCCTGAGAGTATCATCCAAATGATTCTTGAACTCTGTCAGGCTTGGTGTTGTGACCACTTCCCTGGGGAGCCTGTTCCAGTGCTCAGCCACCATCTGGATGAAGAACCTCCTTCTGATATCCAACCTAAACCTCCCCTGTCACAGCTTCAGGCCATTCCCTTGGGTCCTGTCACCAGTCACCACAAAGAAGAGATCAGTGCCTGCCTCTCCTCTTCCCCTCACAAGGAAGTTGTGACTGCAATGAGGTCTCCCCTCAGTCTCCTCTTCTCCAGGCTGAACAGACCAAGTGCCCTCAGCTGCTCCTCATACGGCTTCCCCTCAAGGCCCTTCACCATCTTTGATGCCCTCCTTTGGACGCACTCTGATAGCTTAGTATCTTTCTTATATTGTGGTGACCAAAACTGCCCACAAGAGTCAAGGTGAATTTAAAAGAAAAATAATGTCCCTCTTGTCTGTCTACGGACTACAGAGGCTTTCCTTCCTATAATAGCCAGGGAAGGAGAGAGTCTGGGGCTCCATTCATTGTGCACAATGGGACTCTTCTTGCAGTGCTTCTCAGGGCAGTTTAAAAAAGCAGCTCTTAATTACCCAGAGCAAAAAAAGTGCTAAAGATGGAAAATGGAGAACCTGAAGGCCCATGAGTAAAACCTGTTCCTGTTAGGAAACCAGCCTGATCAGACTCTAATCAGTGAGGAACCAACCGTGCTGCCAGGGCCTAAAATATTTAAATCCTTGTGACAGACAAGACATAAGCTTTGTGAGTCTGTATTGCAGGCTGCTGTCAAGGATGACTGTTTGTCTTTGTGAGAAGAATGATCTGAGAGGGTGGAAGAAGAGGCAAGGCAGCATTAGAGTTATTAATTATTGTACTTTGTACAACCTTCATCTCCTTTCTTAGAAAATCATAATTCAGAGACAGGCAAGAGGTTTGTGCTGCCAACCTTTATCCAGTTGTGCAGCTCAAAGATGCCTGCCAGCCTTCCCACACACCTGCAAGTCCTGATGAGGAGAAAAATCCAAATCTGTGCCAAGCAAAGGGCTACAGTAAGATCACAAGAGCAAGCTTACTAAAATCAGAAAGACACAGCCGAATTCAAATATCACTTAACTCTTGTGAAATCCAGCCATGCTTATCTCTGCTCTCCAGTAAAAACCGAAACTACTCTGGTTCCTTTTTCTTTCTCAGAGCCAGTACCCTCCCCGTCTCTCAAACTTTCCCTGCTTGGCATTGTCTTCAGACCTCACCAGGAGGCTTTGGTGGTGCTTTTTGTAAAACAAAGCTTTTTAGCAAAGGAACCTCTCATCTGTAAGAGATAATGCATTATCTTTCCCTGAAAAGGAAAATTCTCGGAAAGATAGCTGAGGAAGCAAGCCACTTTTTTACCCTAAGCAACAGGTAATTGTTTCCAGCATTTGAATCTAAAATAACACTTCTTTGGCTCACATTTCCAATAGAAATTAGTCATTTCTATGCTAATTTTTAAAAAGTGGTAGCTGAAACTGTATCTAGAGCTGTAGGTCAGACACCAATCTGAGTTTGCACAGACAAATATTGGATAATTTTGCAAAACAGGCAGACCAAGATATACTTCACGGCCTGCTAGGAAATATATTTTAAAATTTGGTCATTATTTTCTTATTTTTACAGTGCAATTTGGATATGACTGTATTGGTACTAACTCATGGATTTGAACTGTGGTAATAATAATAATTAACCACACAGTGCTGGGAAGTAGATGCAGGGAAAAAGAAAATCTTACTTTTTGAGTTGTGCTGTATTTTGCAAAATTTATCCCTTTTTAATTTCCTATTTGAAAAGAAAGAACCCCAAAGGAAAGCGAAATATAGGTCAGGAACGCACTCTGACAATAGAAGAACATTTTTTCTTTTGGCTAAGAGCACGGTGCTACCATCTCAAATGCATCATGAAGTCACACTGTGAAACCCCCTCTGCTACTTTTGGGAAAGAAAAACCATGCTTATGCTACAAATTATTTTTATGGTAGAGCATGTGCTGTAGTCCATGCCCAGGATTTACAAATACTGAGCAGTCCAAGCTGAAATTCTTTCCAGCCGTAAATCTAGCGTGCCCCTGGAGTGAATCATATTTACTGCGTGCTTACAGCAGCCAGAGATGCTTGGGCCCATGGAAAACACTGTGTCATTGTACAAAACACCTTGCAAGGCAGAATAGGAGGGAGAATCTGCTTCTTGGAGATATGAACCAAAATAAAAAGGAGTAATAAAGAGTGAAGGAGGAATATATGTGGAATAAGCACTATGGGAAGCATTGAAAGGGAGCACAGGAAGCAGCCATGCTGAATAAGGAAGAAAGCGTCCATGGGGATACAAGTAATGATTAGTCCTGCACAAATTTCTTGCTGCAATGGTTATCACCAGCTGTTCCACACAAGTTTTCCCAAATATCAAACAAACACAAGCAGCCTGCTGTGAAGTAGCACTACTTAAAGGTGAAGAATGCCTTGTGTTTCTTTGGACTGGAGCGAGTTAGACAGGGGTGGAACAAGCTGGGTCCTAATTTCTTCTGTGTTGTCCAAACACTGTTGGACAGTAGCCAGAGTAAGATTAGCATATCCATCTCATGCAGGCCAGCTGGAGAGGATCAATGTGCTTTTAAAAATCTGACACAGATGTCTGAAAATAACAGGCAGAACAGTATTTGTTTGGGTCTTTGCCCTAACATTTTGTCTCCCTTTCTAGGAGACATTCCCTAATGTTCTTGTCTCCACTTCCCTGTGTTGTGAAATGACTGTAGAAATGCTACACATAAAATGCTTAGTGACCAAGTCACTTATATAATGGCTTCAGAGCAAAAGGAGCCTTGTCAGTGATGTAGACTTCAGCTCCCAAGTGTAGTAGCACAGAAATCACTGTAGTGGCTTAAAACCAAACACACAGCTAGAGAGCCATGGTCAAAATGACCATGGTCAAAATGGCTTGTGTTGGTTCAAGTGCAATCAGGCAAGCACTGAATGGCCACATAGTCCTCTTCCCATGCAAGAGCAACACTATGGCAGGCCTCTGGCATCTGGAAGAAAAGGCAATGCAAAAACAGAGGACCAAAGCAGCAGTGGGAAACTGGAGGGCAGGGCCCTGAGAGCAACCAGATGGCAGATGCCATTGAACATCAGAGAGTCACCATTTAGTAAAATTTATTATATCACAAATAGTATGAGAATTAGCCCTAGAGTACTGCTGCCTAAGAATCAACGTTCATAGTTTTCACACGGGTACTTAAGATACATACCTAATACACAGCTTTTTCCTTTGCATTTGAACAATTGCCTTGGTTTTTTGTATCCGAACCTAGGAGCTGATTTTGTTCCTCTCCTATTGAACATGTAGACAATATTGGCCAGAAAAACTGTGACTTCTGGTTCCATTTCAGACTGATGTTCACATTAACAGAAAGTTCTGGAGGGACATAAGATATATATTCAAAATACATCACATAGCCCTGGACTGCAGATTCCTAATCAGTGGGGAAAGAAATACACCTTTTGACTAGATCTCTCATTTGCCCAGGCTTTGAGTTCCTCCTTTAGGAAAATTTGATCCAATGAGAGGCAGATGAGACTAAACTTGAGAGAACAGCCCAAGCCCAATAGTGGGCCTTGGCCATCTGTGGCATGGCCTTTCTCAAGGAAATAGTTGACTTGAAAGGTAGAAAGAAGAGATGGCTGAAAATAAACACTGTGGGTGAGAGCAGCCTGCTGAGGCTTTCCATTACCATGGAAAATGCTTATGATGTAGAGATATGGATGCATGTACACAGGAGAATTGGGCATGGCCAAGATGGCAAGATATCCTGAGGAAAGAAGGCCCCTGATATGTCAAAGGGTGCAGGAAGCCCATGTGTAAAAACAGGATAGTGCACCACTACTGATAACAATGGCCACTGTGCATAAAATAAAGCCAAAAATAGCCTCCATTCATTTATTTTCTGTGGGCAGTTGCTTGACACTCAGCACCACAGTGAACATCAGGATATTCCCAAGTGCCTCCTCCCCAGACGACTAGTTTGGGAAACACCAGGCTACTTAATTTTAACCAGCTTTCTAGGTAACATATTTAGGTGACATATGAAACATAGTTGGACAGTTTGGGGCAAATATTGGAACCCAGGGTCCTTCGTAGATTATTCTTTTACTGAATCAAGCAGAACTTAGCCTACCTACAAGGGATAATAGGGACAACAGATCCTGTGGAATAGGGAGTTGGAAGTGTTCTCCAGACCCTAGAGAGCAACTGTTTTCTTTTTACTGTAAAGAACTGTCCCTGTAATTATTATAGCTACATGCAAGGTTTATTTCCCTGGGTAAAACAGGACTGAATGTCATGCCTTTAAGTTTAAATCTGTTTATAGGTTTAAACAGATAAGCAAAAAGGATTATTCTCATGAGTAAATACTATAGGCATGATTTTCAAGGTTCCAGCTCAGAAAGCCATCCTTCATCGTAGCATAGGTTGAGTGACATGCATGTGCTAAATTGGAAAAACTGCAGACTATAGTTTCAGGCTTCACCTAGTTAGAGCTTGACTGAATCAGGACTGGAAAAAAACTCCTTTTGCCTAGATAACAAAGCCTCTATCTTATTTATAAAAATGCCAATGACAGCAACTTTTTATTAAATTTATATGGTAATATTCCCCAAGATCCCTCCATGAGATACAGATAAAGAAGGTCATACTCTTCTGTCTTTCAGATGGCTTTAAAATGAGCAGATACTGCTCAGTTATGTTTTTGATAAATGTATTTTGTTTTATTTCCTGCTATCCATGAAACTCAGCAAAACTCTGTGTGTTTATTGCATGTTAAGGCAGGGTATGCATATGTATAATATATGTTTATATATTAATGGCCAAAATTTATTGGCCTATTTTATATGAAAATAAGAATTCTGCTGTTTCACAGGTTTCACAGAATATTCTGAGTTGGAAGGAACCCACAAGGATCATCAAGTACAACTCTCAAGTGAATGGCCTGTGCTTATCAGTTTATATTTCACTTCTGACATCACATACCATTGTCTTCCCCTGTTTTCCCCTGTCTCTCTAAAACTTTCATTACTTTTTTTCTTTTTACATCCTCTCCCTAACCTCTCCATGTACCTCTATTACCTATGCACTCTTCATTCTTAAGTCTTCCCTTTTTCCTTTTCATATCCTTCATTACTGCATTATACAAGAAGTGTATATGTGTTTCTGTGTGTCTGCATAGTTTTTTGTTAGGAAACTCATAAATATATGAAATCTTTTCCTTGTTGTCCTTGCATAATACCATGTGTATCCTGCAAACACTTAACCCGAGTCCTGGTTTTCAGCCATGCAGGTCTCTTGTCTGCTGTGACTAGTCACTGAGATTACATAGAATATGGAAACCACAAGCAGTTCCAGTCACAATCATTGTTCAGATATTGACATTGATGGTTGAATCAGCCTAGTTTGTAGGAGTAGAGCATTGCAGTCTTGAGCAGCACAGGAGGTAAGGCAAGACAATGCAAGAAGGCATAAGAAGACACATTTACAATGGCAAAATATAGCTCTGGATGACTATGTTAAAGAGTCCCATATATTAGTCAGTGCAGCAACAGCAAATAAAGCAGTGTACTTGAGGTGGCACCTACTTGCTAAATTTCCTGTGAAATAAACTGTGGTTTCTTTCTACACTTCTCCCTTCTCCCTCGTGCTGCTGGTTTCAAATGTTTGCTCAAGAGGCACCTTCAAGAAAATAAATAGGCTGTAAATCCAGAGTTGTAACACTAAAGTCTCCATCTCCTGGAAATGGGCACTGGAACAGGCTCTCCAGGGAAGTGGTCACAGCACTAAGCCTCTGTGTGTTCAAGAACCTTTTGAACAATGCTCTCAGGCACATTGTGTCATTCTTGGGGTGTGCTGTGCGGGGCCAGGAATTAGACTCAATGATTCTGATAGGTCCCTTCCAAATCAGCATATTCTATGATTCTATGACCTTCCAGCTTTCTCAGATAAGAAGAAGATTTAAAATGGGGAATTTCTCAAGTTTGGCCAGACATTGAGTGGAATATCTGGGTAAGTATTATGGAAAATACATGCTCTGAATCTTGAGAGGAGGAGTTGGAGATTGAGAAAGATTCTGTCCTTAAAACTAATTCACATATAGCATCACACCCAGATCAAAAGCCTTACATATTAATAGTGTGTCACGGCATATTTTGGATTTTGTCCTTTCATGAAAACTACACCTGAGCTTGTAATGTAATTTCTTTCCAATTCTTTAATGCTCAGATGATATTTCTTGGGTATTATCAGCAGTTTTACCATCAGCTCAAAGTGAAGAGAGACATTAGTTCAAAAGGTCTTTCTTTCTGTCTTTAGAAAGGAGAGCACACTAGCATATGTAATTGTATACAGATGTTCTCTTTTAGGATCTCTATGTTTCACTGTGTGCTTCTGAGCCCCTTTCATTCAGTTTTGCACTTGTTTCTGAAGAGTTTTCCTACTAGAGTGCAGTTTTCTTCCTTGGGGAAGAAAGCCTCTCCTGGTGTTTCAAGAATTGGTAGGAAGCCCTTGGGGCCCTGGCTCACAGAATATGTATGTTCAGGCACTGTAAGACTTCAGTCTGTAGCTTACAAATATTTTGAAAGACAGAAGAAAAAAAATGAAGAAAATAACAACGATCATTTAATAAGTTTGCTTTAGAAAAGGTTCCATAGGTAGTATTTGCTATTGAAATGCTAGTACCAATCTTTAAACCAAATAGTGTTACTTTTCTCCCTACTCTTCATTGGAAACTCAAGATTCACTTAAACTACTCAACTGTTATTAAATGTTACTAAAACTCTTGTTATAGGGGAAAAAAATTACGGATTTCACCACAAAATTGAAACCTCCAAAACCACACCAGCCTAGGGAAAGGTAAATAGCCTTCTGGCTAACCCAAAAGACTTCTAGAGAGAGAACAGAGATTTTGATTTTTAGCTGGCAGCCATGAGAAGAGTTACGTTCTAAACCAAAAATTACTCTGCTTTCACTTTACAAGAAAATAGCCAGCCCAATTGCTTTGATTTATGCTGAGAAAACACATGGACAGTGTCCTGGGACTTTAACAAGAAACAAAAAATTCAACTCAAAACCTGAAGGCAGACTTGCTTGTAGACATTCCTGTTTCCTGCCTCTGGCAGCTCCCGAAAACAAAGCAGATATTCATCCCCATTGGCAGCCACATTCCATCCCCACTGGCAGCCACATTTCCTTGCTTCCCATTGGGTGCATCTCCAGCTGCCCAGCCCTGCATCTGGGCCCCCACCTGCTCTGGATGAGCCCCTGCCATGACGGGGAAGGGATGCACTACCTCTCTCAATGGCCCCAGTGGAAACACCCCAAAATGCCCCA
Source organism: Manacus vitellinus (assembly GCF_001715985.3). Classification (NCBI taxonomy): domain Eukaryota; kingdom Metazoa; phylum Chordata; class Aves; order Passeriformes; family Pipridae; genus Manacus; species Manacus vitellinus. The sequence continues at coordinate 12,622,233 of NW_021939718.1, read as the reverse complement.
AAACTGTGCTGGTCCCTCAGGATCCTTTGGAGGGGTAGGAGGGGTTGTTGGAGAAGGGCTGGGCTCAGTTTGAAAAGTGTCAGGGAGGAACCTGGTAGCAGGAAGACACCTGAGCATCAGTGGAGAGGGGAAACAAGCTGGGAATTGGCTGGGATGGGAAAGACGTTGATTCTGTTTCCGTGTTCTGTAGGACTTGGGCCATATGTACATCCTCCTCTATCCACTGTGGGATGAGCTTCCCTTCCTCTCAGATGCTGTTTGCTCAGCTTTCCAGGGGCAGGGCATATCTCTTTGTTGTGTGATTCTGCCTGGTTACCTCCATAGCTCTCTCTTGCCACCCATCTTCTTTCTTCCTCTGTGTGTTTTGGCATTTCCTAAAGCCCTGCATGCTGTGCAGGGCCATAGCGTGTCCCTTCTTGCCCCTGCTTTGTATGCCAGCCCAACAAGACTGGGGTTATGCTGGGACCCCAGGCACCTGGCACAATGCACTGTGTCATAAACACACAGGCAACAACAATAATGCAATTTACCCAAAATTTGCAGTACCTGCTGAATCAGGATTTCACAAGAATCCTTACCAGGAATCAATTTAATCACTGGATGAAAAGAAGAAAAGAGAAAGGAAGAAGAAGCAGCTGGCGGATCATTTGGGAAGGATGAGTCAAAAATGAACACACTGTAATGCTCAGCGTGTTGTGCTGCAGCGGAGTAGACTTCTTGCTTCCAGGGAGCCCAGAGCTTCTCAGTTTCCCCTGTCCTTCTGTGGCTTTCATTTAAGGAGTTTGGATATGGTGTGCGGGATAAATGTTGAGACTGTTACGACAAATTCCCGCATTCTGCATCTCTTAAGGACTACATTTTCCTCCTGAGGTTCTGTGTTGATGGCTGTATCCATCACTAACAGCACAGTATCATTCTGGATCTTTTGGCTTCAGTGCTATAGATCTTTCATTTCCAATTGAAATAAATACCACGTGTTATCTTTGTTCTCAGTAATAACCTTTTCTTGAGATAAGTCTACTCCATTTTAACTAAATACAGACCTGAAAGGCTTTGTTCAGATTTGTTTCTTTTCACAGATGTTTTTGGCCAAGTTCACATCTGTGAACAAGTTCAGACTGAAATTCAAGTTTCACGGAAGTGACTGCTGTCATAGATATAATCTCAAAGTAGTTATCGTCTCAAAACTTCAGGTTCTTCCAAATCCCTTCTGAAGTATTAAGCATCTGACCAAGGCATCAGATTGGGGTTATTGCTTTGTATTTGCTCTAAAGGCATAGTCTTTATTTATTTCACATTGAGCACCATTAGTGTCAAATAACCCTATTTTGGCATGATCATGAATCCCAGTTCTAGAGTGCAACAACAATTCAGTCAAATGTCTGGAGTAAGTTTCTTTAGTGTGGGCAAGCAGCTGCTACTCCTTCCCTCTCCCATCTTTCAATTTCATTCTCATAAATGTTTCCATTCTAGCAGAACTTTTTCCCAGAAAAAATCAGCCTCATAGCAGACACTCAACATTTCAACTTTAATTGTTCGACAAAGTGATAAGCAACTGAAAGTAGTATTTCTAATGGGAAAAAGTGTTGCAAAGCAGTCTTTGTACCACTTGTTATTTTAATCTGTTTGTCTAGTTGTGATATTGTCAAGGCATTTATTACTAGAACATTTAGGACACTGGCTAAATGTCAATTACTTCTCCAGACTTACTGCAAAGATTTAGCAAAATAAAAAGTGAAAGTTCCCTCATGCTAGTTTGGCATCACAGGTAAAGCATCTCATTAAAGTGGGGGTGAGGAGGCCTCTGAAAAACTCAATAATTGTCAAGAATTCCAAATCGTTGACCTGAAATGTTGGGGTTTTTTTCTAAATGTAGAGGTATTTTCAGTTTTCTTCAATTTTTACACTGGCTTTTTAAAAGAGTTGGATAATATTGTGCTTAATGGTGTTACAGCTACATGCTGGAACTAGAATAATTGAGACTCCTCCCTGTGACTGTAATCTGAATTTCCTGGCTGTGCATCTGAATTTATACATCATTATTAATGTCTTTGTTTCATGCCAAAGTACATTTGCTGTTTTATAAAGCATGAAAATGGGCAGTGCCTGGCCTAAAGAAAGGTCAACATAAACAATAGATATGTTAATGGATTGATGGAAAAAGTACTCGAAGGAGAAACAAAGTTTTATTGGCTGCCAGATATAATTAGAGAAGAAACATAAGAAAGACAAATATGGGTCTAGATTTTAGTGGGTTAGGGCCGCTCAGAGCTAGGTATCCAGTAGAGCTGTCTACACTTAGCTCTACACCAGATCAAGAGAGATCAATTCGGATGGCATGAGAGGCAGGGGAGAAGTAACAATAGGATAGAGTGGTGGCAGATCAGTCCCAAGTGAGAAAATTGGGAGTCTGTGGCCTCACAAAAGAAATCTGAAGAGTGAAAGGCATAAGAAGGCTGAGTGGCAGCTGGGGCCATAAAAGAACACTGGTGAACTGCTGCACACGATGCTGAGAGTAGTTTAACTTACAGAACAATTCCAACAGAAAGATTTATGGGAAGATAGTATGTATGGATATATTTAAGCCATATTTGAGCTTTCTCACCCTGGTGGCACAAGGCTCTGAGACAATCTTCTGTTGGAAAGCAAGGACAGATGGCTACAGGGTTATGGGATGGAGCCTGGCCAGGTTATGAGAGAAGTGATATGATTTAGACCCCAGGAAGGAGGAGCCAGCATCAATGGAATCCCACCCTAGATCATATTCCTTTGTGGTAGCCTCTGGGAAGGACCCTCAAAGGACAAGGGTTATTGTACACAAAATGTAACTTCTCTTTCACGTATTATATGAGATACAGGGGATAAATTACACCCAAATTCCTCCTAATAGTTTCCTACCTATGTGCAAAGGATACAATTCAGCAGTTCATTTCCTAATCCCAGCAAGTTTCTAATATTATTTTTGCCTCCAAGACCTAGCATTTTTCATGAACTCTGATTGCCATTGTCTCAGTCTGCATGAACCAAATGTCTAATAATAGTTTGCTGAACTTGAGGGATGTGAGCTGAGGTGGTCTCTTAAGAAGACCCTGGATGCCCCATCCACACTAGTCCTGTTCTACCCACTGGTGCATAGTAAGATTCAGGAATTAAATCAATAGATTCTTCTTTCCCTTTTTACCTTTTTGGCCATTGTTGGAAGAACCTAAACTTTCACAGGATATTTAAACTTTGATTTTAGATATTTCTTCCTTGCATGATGCAAGAAAAATTGTACACCACACCTTCCTCCATATTAACCAGGGATAGCTAGTAAAAATCTCTCATTCCATTAGTGGAGGGGAATGAATCTTCTGTTTGCAGATATTTCTCTTAAAATTTAATTTGCTGAAATTAAATTTTTCTTTTAATGCCCTTGGAAGTCAAATAAATTAGCTGCACTTACAGCATATACTTTCTGCCTTGTTATTGGCAAAATGCTATCACATCAGCAGAACAAAATATGCTTGAAGCTGTCCAGTGCTCTGAAAAATCTTCTTACAGTTATCATAACATGCAGTCAGCATACATGAACAAAGAGTAAGGAAAGCTAAGTCTGAAGCAACTCCAGTATTGTGATTAGAGAACATATATAAAGATCTCTTCTATCATATATTGCCCTTGCCTTTACAAAGACACTTATCCTTTAAAACCTCTGGCCAAATAAAATGTCCAAAGATTATTTTTTCTTAATTCCTGCTTTTGCCAGTGAAGATGGATGTAGGTCTTCTTCTCAATCACTGAGTAAATCTTGTGAACTGAATCCCATCCTTTTAGCTAGCAAAGGGCACAGCAAGGCATTACTGACTTTCTCATTCTGTCTCACACATACTTTCTCTCTCTCTCTCTGTCTCTCTTTGTCTGCCCACATATATTTGTTTATATAGGTATATGGATGATTTGTTTTCAGCTTTTTAAGTAATTTTAACACTACAGAGTGAATCATAGTCACAAATTTTAAACACATTTTTCAAAGGAGAAAGTAATGTCATGGCTATTGAATAACCTGTCCTACCAAGATGACAGCCCAGGTTATCAACCTTGTCCCACTGAAGTCAAAACAGAGCAACAGCAGGAGGACTTCTTGAAATAGATGCAGCCTTGTACTGCCAGACATTTTATATTTTAAAGAAGCTTAATTTACAGGCATATTGCTAATTTTCTCAGGTCTGACAATGAAATGATGAATGGCATTGATTCAGCAAGTGGTGGAGATAAAAGGAGTAAATGTCTTTGGGTCTGGGTCTTCAAGTTCATCAAAGACATCTGTTTGGTGTTGTTGCTTTTAATGTGAAAAGGGCACAATAACATACCTAAAGGTACAGTTGCAAAGACATTCAAACAAATAAACAGTGGTTCCCACTGGGATAAACTGAGAAACTCTTTTCTTTGCCTTAGAAATAATCATTGCCTCATCATTCACACATATCCACAGACATGTATGCTAATACTCATTTGCACCTCCCATCCTCAGTCATGCTAATACATGTCCATGGAAAGACTGCTCCAGTGTTCTGTGCCACTGAGAACAGGAGACAGTGTGGGAGAGGAGCCACTTGGTGAATGCGACCTTAACCACAAGGCTGTGCAGCGTCTCTCGTCTGAATCATCTTTGCCTTTTAAAAAGCATTGGGCAATGCTTTGGGACACAGTGACCTGCAGGGACACTGTTTGAACTGATCTGCTTATGTGCATGGGATGGAGGAAGGGACAAGTTTTACAATGGTCAAGCCCATTAAAAAAAAACAGCAAAGCAAAGCAAAGCAAAACCAACAGCCTACCATTCCACTGCAAAATATGCTAGAGGATTTCAGGACTTGGGTTGCTGAAGGCCCTCAAATTCTGCTCCAGTCATAAATATGTGAACAAGTTGAGCTCTTTGTGGTTTTGTCTGATCCCAGCCATGTCTAGTCTTAATCTATCTCAATCACTAGCTACCTTTTAAAAATAACATTTTGTGGTTCCAAAACATCTTTAGTTAATCCTTCCTTAGTTTGGAAAGGAATTATATTTGGAAGGATGCACATGTCCATGTGGCTTTGACAGATACTCCCTTTACTGTTCTCTCCATCATAAATTTTCTTGAAAAATAGTATAAAATGCTCCAGGATCAGGCTACTGAACACTGGATTCTAAACAATATGTTTTTTTTCCCAGGGGAACCTAGAGCTTGTAGTAGACAAAAAAATTTAAATTCGTGAAAATATGCCAAATTGATACATGAATGTTCTTGAATCTTTTCCATACTGAAAGTCAGAGGCATCAGTGCTGCTTACCACACACAAAGTTAAGGAAGGAGATATAAAAATTTTATAATATTTTGAAGATCACACCCACAAATGTGTCTGGAAAATGCGTGACATTTCACATGGACTTGTAGCTCTCTCTGAAGAACAAGAACTTGGCTTTAAATTACTGAATGTAAGGAAAATAGTTTCTAAGATTAGTTTCCAATTCATGGGTAATTGAAAGAAAGTCTTTTACATGGTTCATTTCAGGACAACTTTTGCACTCTTTTCTCAAGTGGAATATTAACTTTAATTTCTCATTCTCCTCTCAAATTAGAGTAATCTGTGCGACTGCAAGTCTTGAGAAATCTCGCCTCTGATTCTCTTTCTGTACTTCTTAACCAAACATTTCTTGCTTTCCACTTCACCTTTTAGATACTTTGCTGAAATTTTTAACCAATCACATCATCCAAGACAGTGTATTTTTAAGCACATTTCCAAAAAAAACTTTTCTCTTCTACAGAAAATATATATGTTGCTTAAGCCTCTTTCAAGTTCTTAAAAAAGGCTTGCATGACATGTAGGTTCTGGGTAGATTTTCTAAGCAGAGAAAAAACTTAAGGCTGAACGTAACAATATCATTCTAGTCTTTTGTGGATGAGCTTCATTTATGTTATAGCCAGTAATGTGTATGCCCTTATCAAATAAGTACTTTCCAGTGGGGGCATTATGGCCAGTGCACTAAACATAAAAGCTATTAAAACATACTGTCATTTTATAATTACTGGATTTTGTGGTAAAGACTTTATCACATGATTTTTGCAACCAGTTCTTTGATTTGTACCTTCAGATTGCATTTGTGCTGGAACTGGATTGTTCAAGGGAACGTCTGCTTGATCATGTGGATATGTGCTGATGAAGAATGAATGCACACATCTGAGGCCACAAAAAACAGCACATAAATTTGTGGACAAGCAAAACGGAGAGTGCAATTGTAGAAGCCAGATCAAAACCATCTACAAAACAGTTTGGAAAAGTTAATCTCTAAATCTTGAGAGATTTCATCTCTATACTTTTTTTGAAAAGCAAATTATAGTGGCCTACAGATGCAAACACATAGGCATAAATTCAAAGAGCACAAAACCAAGGCTGTGCTGTGCTGTCTGTGCAATTTAAAACAATTCAGTATTAAATTCCAGAATATATGCAATTTCTCAAAACATGTAAACCTCAGGGACAAAAGTAAAATAATTCTCAAATTGGTTCTTGTTTGTAAATCAATTTTCAGTTCTCTTGTTTCCACTGAACAACTGGAACTGAAAAGCAATAAACCCAAGGAACTGCTATCATAAGGAATTTTGGAGTGTCTCTGTTAGCATCTGCTAACTGGGTGGAGGGAAGGAAGAATGATATCAGTAACTTCTAAAGTTGTTTACCATTTCTCATATTATTCAAATCAAGTTAGTGGAATCATCCTCAAGAATGATATTACACGTGGTGCATGCCAGATACTTTGGGTCAGTTCCTCAGAGACATGTGATTCATGCAGCCAGCCGTTGCCTATGATGCCATAAGGTCTTGCTGTCCCTACTCACAGCAACCAGTACAGAGAGTCACATCAACAGCACTGCAACTAGCTGCAGCAAGGGGTACAACCCTCACAGCTAAGAATAGTGAAAGGATGTTTCAGTGAACAGGTACTATGATGTATTAATTTAAATGAATATCCTTAAATATCCATATTTCAGTGTATGTAGATTTATTTAACTGTTTTTTAAAAATTGATTTTCTTTAATGAATTAAGATGAGCCTCTGGGGCTTCCATATGAGTATGACTTGCAGTCAGATGCTGGTACTGCTGCAGTAAATCTGAAGTAAATGCTACTTTAAACAATCTGCAGCTAAAGTCCAAAATCAGGGGTACTGTTTGTTTCAACATCTTCTTTATCCCAATGACTGGCATTTTTCAGGCATCAGGCTGCTACCCACACATAAGATTAGAACTGAGTTTAGTCCAAAGTCTGCATATATTTGTTATTTTCAGTTTTTACAGTGTATGGGAAGTTATTGTGCACCCTTTGGATAAGTCAGATTTAGACGAAGATACAGAGACCTGTTTACCAAAGATTGGCAAATCATTTCATCTCAACCAACCCTAGTGACAACATACTGACTGCTTTTAGCAACCAAATGGTTTTTCACAGTGGGGTTCAGGCAGTAATTTTTTCTAAGGAACCTGCTTGTATTTTGCCTTGTTACAAACCATTCATCTTTGAGTTTAAACTGCCACATACAGGAAGGGACATTTAGAAAACATTTCCAGCTGGAACACAGCTGCAGTAAGATAAAATGCCATATTTTAATTATGTTCAGTTTAATCAGCTGCTGAAATTACAGGTGGAAGCACATGGGTAGAATTAGCAGATTGCTCCCAAGGAGAGAAGATATGAGAGAAGTAAAGCCTGATACATCATGTCCTTAGCATTAAGCTCAAAAATCCCATTTTTTGCTACTTTTAACACTTACAGCAAATCCTGCTGAAAAATGCCTTGAAGCTTCAACATTACTGGGTCCAAAAATTTGCAATAGAGGAAGAGAGGACACTTACTTTGTTTAACTTCACAAACAGGAGGAGAACTAGAGGCTGCGTGGAGCCAGGACTTGGAGATTGGTCAGTGCTATCTGTCTCCATTTTACGTGTTGGTGGATAAACTCCTATCCTTGGTGCAAGCCGCTGCCCTTAAATCTGGTTACGTTAGGTTTTGTGAGTATTGCAGCTCAACACGTGCTGTGGCACATATCCTGTAATGAAATCAGTTTGTAAAGGGTGATGAATTTTGCTCTGAGCGAGGTGTGACATAAGCAGGGCTACTCACTGCCCTCCTGAATATTGCTTTGCTATAAGGTTAATTTCACATTACTCCTCTGTTATGATCTGGTTTTTAAAATTATTAGAAATGCCTCTACCCAAATAAAGGTGCAAACAAGACTAGATGCCAAAGTCAATAGTGTGGGTTTTACTTAATGGTAAATGTGAGACAGAGAAAAAGAGATAGAGAGAAATAGGAAAAGGACAGGTGGGGTGAGAAGGGAAGTGGCAGAGAGAGATTAAAACAGAAAATGTATCACCACTCCGTGTAACCTGGCAGCATCCCATTGGTCCAGTTCTTCCGGTCTTCTTGGTGAGGGTTTCCCAAAAAACAGAGTCCAATGGATTAATATATGTTCAGGACATGTCTGACACCTCTCCTTGCAGGAGGTGGGAAGTTTTGCAGTCTCCTGTAACAGACTCTGGATTTGTTGCCTCACTTGAATCACGTGCTGTCTTCTGGTGGTGGAAGGCCTCAGGAATGAATTAGGGGGGTGCTTTGGGGGTCTTTAATGGTTTATGACCCCTTCTCAGCTGCTTCTCATGTGAATTTCCTTTGTGTATGTGGTCCTCCCAGGGGTAAAAGGTGGTTTGGTGTAGAGATTTCACCACCACACACCCAAAACCCTTCTCCCCCACCAACCCCTGAGCCCAGCTAGGGCTTGTTCTTAACACAGACACATTCTTCTTTCCTGAGCCTTGTTTACTTCTCCTCAAACTTGAGATGATTAGACAATGGTCTTACCTCAAGTCCCCAGTCACAGCCCAAATTCCAGTCAGGAGGCATTGGGAGTGGGGGGTGCTTTGGTAGCTGCAGACAGATTGTTGCTTCCTTGCAGTTTGACACAAAGTCTTTCTATGATTTTGACAATGTTTAAGACATTAATAACATTCAGTCTATCACATCCACTCCCTCCAATGTGCTGTTATATGTCAAGCATCAGTGACTATCAAGATCTCGATGTTTGCTGTCTTTGCATTCGATTAGTTCTAAAGAAAAAAAAAAGGAGTGATTTGAAAAACACAAACAGTAAAAGTCAAGAAAATTTTCACAGACATTTTTTAAAAATATTGTCATCAAACCACAAAAGCATGGAGCAGTGGAGGTTAGTACCAGGCAACATTCCTTCAGATATGCACACAATGCTGTAGCATGTGATTCTAATTTTCTGCCACCTGATTCTGAAATTTAAAGGTAGGTAGCCAAGCTGATATTTTCCAGAAGTCAGTTGAACCAATAAGGTCACTGCATTACTCACTCTGCTGCTGTTTTTGCCAAACATCAAGAAACCAGAGCTGTTTAGGTGTCCACGTGATCTTTCATAGAGCCACGGAAATTCGGCATCTCTTGAATGGATAGTGCCAAAGAAGGTTGTCTCTTTTCTGGGCTGAACAGCCCCAGCTTGAGAGAAGTCAGTCTTGGAGAGACTGTCCTATGCTGACATTTGAGCTCAAGCACTGGCAAGCTGTCAGGACCCATGCTACCCAACCACCCAAACTTCACTAAGCATACCAGCAAGGGCCAACAGCATCTTTGAGACGGGCTCACACAGCTACAAAGAAAGAAGCATCTCTGTTGAGGAATGGGTAGAAACAGGAGGAGAAGGCATAGCAACCTCAAGAAGGTAACCAAGAACAGGGAAATGCCAATATGGAAGCAACAAGGCCAGTAGGCCATGGGAGAGAGGCGAGACCTAGGGTACGTCAGGGACACTGGAGCTGCTAGGCTGTGACACGTGTCTGTATCCTGATCTACTCCTGTGCAGTTCTGCATCTGGATGGTGGGTTGCTGGGCTGCTCACACGACTGGTGTAGCAGTGGTTGGTCTGGGTCAGAAAGAAAAGGCAGAAACTTCTTGGTGTTACATTGTTCTTCTCCACTCTTATCAACTATTATTATCCAGAATCCTTGTGTATCTTTAAAGAGCGAAATGGGTTAGTTCAGGGAGAGGGGTTGCATGTGATAGGAATTTGTGAGGATTGGTAGGTGGCAGAGTTTAAAATGTTCTTAATTTATATGATATCAGGAATTACAAGGTAAAGCTACACCTGTCATGGGCATCCTTTTAGTCCTGCATGGATTTGGCTTGTTGTTATGAGCAAATCAAGTCTCCAGACACCCACATATATCTGTGCTTAGTTATCTGTGGAGCACACTGAAGAACACAGATACTACACAACCCACTGTGCACCATAGGTATGTATACAGTATATGGTATGCCCTAAAGATGGATAAAGTAAATATAAAACCACATTTGTGCAGGGTGTACACAGTGCCCATGTAACTGAATATCAAGCTGAGTTCAAAGAGCCTCTGGGGATTATACCTGTTTGTAGAGGGATATAAATGTTTCTTTCCCAACTTAATCTGTCCACAGATTCCCATTGAGACTTTTCTCATGATTTTATATTCTGATCATAAAATTGTCATTTTTTTAATGTGCTCTTGGAAAAAAAATCAAAATGATACTGTGAAAAAGAATCTAGACTTGGAAAATAATTTAAACATTAAAACTGTTCCAACTCTTGCACTGATCTGCCTCTTTCCCACTTATTCATGTAACCTTTCTCCTACTTACAGCAGTTTGAAACGAAAACAAAAATGTTACATTAGGAAGCTATGTACCCTACAATTGTGGATAATAATTTCTTTTTCTTTTGGATGTCTGGTTACAAAATAGCTCCATTAAGGAAGGTGTCTGCTGAAGCAAATACCATAAAATATACTCTACATTCTCAAAGTAGTTTGTATAGAGATTATTAGGTGATTATGATCATGGTGACATGAACTTTTAAGAGAAATATTTGAGGTCTGCCTCACAGAGGACCTATTATATCCCAACATTACCGCATCATGTTCCTTATCAGACCTTTTAGAGCAACTCAGGACACCAGCCTTGGAGAGGAAGCAGTTGCTTTGTATCCATGGGTACAATATCATGTAGCTCTTACATTATGCATCAAAGCATAAGAAACATACTAATTTTTATTAGTAGATAGATTAGCTCAACAGGAATTTTGTGCACTAATAATCACTTATCCTGGTGCAAAGTTTCTGAACCCTGGAATGAAATGATGAACAAGTCCTCCTGGCTTTGCTTTATATGTGTGTGTCTTGCTCTGAATTTATGGACTGGCCTGGAGAAATGGCATCCCTGTGCTGGTGCCCAGTAGGATCTCATCCACTTTAACACCTGTGCAAATTCCCCAGTTCCACAGATTGCAATATCAGATCAACACAGTAATACCGACTTTGCATGTAAAGCCCAGAGATTATGTATTCCACTTCCAAATGTTAATTTTACCCAATTCTCAGTATTCTGGGACACAGAAGAGTGAAGATATGTATGGCAGACCTGAACACAAGTGCTTTCCCCTTCCTAATGCCAATTTTCTCATCTTGTCCTTCTCCTCCTACTTTCCACCCAGCCTAGACTAAATTCAAGATAAGTGAAGATAAGTGCAGAGAGAGTCAATCTACTTTCTTGTGCAGTATCTAACAAGAAATTTCTCTGTAGTGTTGTTACAGAATAAATACCCATGCTAGTAATCAGTAAGGCCTTCTGCCTCTCTAAGGAAAAGTTTAGAGAGCAGAAGATGATGAGGACACATGGTGCCTTTTCCCACCTCGGTAGTCACAGATGCTCTGAAGAGCTAAAACCACAGAAATTTTGGGGCCTGGAGTTTAGTCTTTTGCATCTTTCCATGTCCTTATATTAAGATCTGTTCAAAAGTTGAAAAGGAATTGCAATTCTGAAGAAAATATGATTAGGATCCTTTCAAAAACATCCTATTTTCCCTAAATTATTTTTGTACTAGCACATCTCAGGAACTCTGTGTACTTTCCATTGAGTGCTAATGAGCCTGTTTGCTTTCTGTGTAAAGATACTGTGCCTTGATTTGGGTTTTTTTGTTGTCTGAGGCTGGTGTGATATATGAAATTAAGTCCTGGCAAGCCACATTTGAGTTAGAGCAAGCCCATATGTATAGGGAGGCTTTCCCATATGTCTGGGCTCCCCTGCGTGAGGGTTCAAGTCACGTACACAACCCTGGGGAATACTATCAGACTGACATTCCTACAATACCTGCCAAACTCCTCACAAAGCGAAAACATGGGGCTTCTAACTTTCTTGGTGTCTCTTGCAGAGCACTCAATCAGCATAGAAAACAGATGAATTTAAGGCAACCCAGTATCTTGCTGGGAACAGCACCTTGCTATAGGTCTGGGTCCTCTGAAAGCTGGTGGGAGAGACAGGACAAGTGTCACAACAAATGAGAACTTTAAAACAAAATTAAATTAAGAGAAACCTGATGACAAGCAATTTTGCTGAAAGCTTTAATGTTGCTGGGAAGCTGTCCTCTTGTATTACAGCACAGACCTATACCTTACAACTACTAGAAAATTCTACTTGGCAGAACAGAAAGGTTTTCATGGATTTTTTTTTTTTTTTTTTTTTTTACACATTACCCTTGGTGGTACTGTATCAAATTGAATGGCTCACCTTATGGTAAAAAATCTCTACCTTGTATCTAGTCTGAATCTACTCTGTTTCAGTTTAAAACCATCACCCCTTAACATATACACTACAGGTGCGCGCTGCTAAAGTGACAGTCCCTCTCTTTCTTATCAGCCCCCTTCCAGTAATAAAAGGTCACAATAAGGTCTCCCTGGAGCCTTCACTTTTCCAGGCTGAACAACTGTAATTCTCTCAGCCTTTCCTCATAGGAAAGCCAAAAGCGTGTATAATAAAAGTTGTCTTTTCAGAAGTTAATGCTTGGAAACAGGTCTCCAGCTGTAAGCAGTGATAAATCCGTAAACTACAATCCATGCATGCATTTCCAGAGCTCACAATTATGCTCCATATACATTACATTGCCTTTAAATGTTATAAAATGCAACTGAAAGTATATGAGAAGTATTAAAAATGTGGGAGTTTCATACCTTTCATAACTTTAAAGCTACGTGCCATTACATGCAAAGTAATATTAAATAAACAACACATTTAGGCAAGCTTTCGAATGGCTTCCTGCCACTGCTGTATCCTTCAGCTAGTAAGGCTGCTCACCAAAAGGCAGCAGAAGCAGCACAGGGACAGACCTACAGGCACATGTCTCATTTCCTATGCTGAAGATCCAGAAAAGAACACTGTGCTATCAGTACTGTGCATTTACTAATTTATGATTTATCTTCTGTGAAATTACTGTTCAAATAAAAAAAGCATGTAAAAGAGGCTAAGTGGCAGTAATGGGAGATTTTAAATATCAGCAATCAACTGGTGTATTAGGAGGAGGAAATAAACTGGAGGTTGGTGATGCCTGGTTTTTTATTTAATACAGAATACACATTAAGTGTAAAAGGTTGGAATAAAACCTAGACCGCAGACAAGGGAGAAGAAGGTTTAGGAATAGTCAGATGGTTGGGAAGATGAGGAAGACATTTTTCCACATCTAATTTTTGTGACACTCTGCTGTAAAAGCACAAATGGATGGCACAGCTTCCTAATACAAAAAGAATTAAAAGTACCCAAATGAGGGAATTTTACCCCGTTCACAGCCAGAAAAGGTCATCACTGATATTTGATAAAAGAACAAACTCCTTCTTTCCTTCCCATTTGAATGCAATGTATCCATTGGATTTTCCTTTCTGACAATCAGTCTTACTCTCTTATGCAATTTTCCTGATCCAGATTTCAATATTACGTGTTATGCAGCAAGAAGATGTGGCATGGAAATGCCCCACTGGATAATTTCTTACAGAAGTACAGTATTTTACAGACATAATAAATAGAGTGGAATGGGATCAAAGTCAGACATATATTAATTATAGCATGGCTGCCTAAATGAGAATAAATGTAGGGAGAGCTGTCCAGTTGTTGGAGCTGGCATTTAATTCTTTAGGAACTATGGACTGTATATATGATTTTGCCTTAGTCCTGCTTTTGACTTTAAATTTATGTATTAACTCTGTCTCCCTGTTTACTTGCTCAGACAGGATGACTGTTAATCACTTTGTAAATCGTTTCACATTATTCAAATAGTTTTGCAATTATTGAAATTAATGCATAGAAACTTAATGTTCAATGAAAACTGGCTGCACAATAAATCACCGCTTCCCCACAAACATACTGCTTCCCACAAGAGCAATGAGTGACACGGTGCACACTTACATGCTCAAAAGCCTGAGCAACACTGAAACTCAGAAGGCTCACACAGGACTGAGTAAACCAAAAAGACTCTTTCAATCCTAATTTTTCTGCCCTATATTTCCTGTATTTTCTTTAAGTCATTGAAAGTAAGCTGTTTCATGAGCTGTTTCACAGCTCACTATGCGTAATTATGAGAATTTTAGCCCCAGTAGCACTGCCCTCAATAAACAACACAGAAATTCAGAGTCACAAAACAGTTTGGGTTGGAGGGCACCTTTGAAGATCACCTAGTCCAACTCCCCTGTCATGGGCAGAAACACCTTCTGCAAGACCAGATTGCTCAGAGCTCCATCCAACCCAGCCTTGAACACTGCCAGGAACGAGGAATCCACAACTTCTCTGGACAAGCTGTTCCAGTGTCTTACCACCCTCATCATAAAAAATGTCTTCCTTATGTCCAATCTAAATCTACCTTCTGTTTAGTTTAAAAGACCATTCCACTGTCATGTACACATATTTGTCACTTAGAGGCCCTATTAAAACTTCTTTCTCAACTGTGAGACATTGGCAGATTCAGGTTGAACAACCCAGTTCCCAGACTTTTCTCACTGGAGACGTGTTCCTTCTGTCTAATCATTTCTGTCACTCTCCTCTGGATTCAACAGGTCCATCCATGTCTTCCCTGTACTCTGGACTCCAGAGATGGATGTAGTATTCCTGATGAGTTCTCATGAGAGCAGAGTACCATGGCAGAATCACCTTCCTTGACCTGCTGGCCACATGTCTTTTGGTGCAGCCTGAGATGCTGTTGGCTTTCTGGGTTGCAAATGCACATTTCTGGGTTATGTTCAATTTTTGTCCACCAGTATCTCCAAGTTCTTCTCTGCAGGGCTGCTCTCAATCCCTTCATCCCTCAGTCTGTGTTGATGCTGGGGATTGCCCTGACCCAGCAGAACATTTGACCTTGTTGAACTTCATGAGGTTCACATGGGCCCACTCCTCAAGTCTGTCAATGTCACCCTGGATAACATCCCTCCCTACGGTGAATCATGTATACTACTCAGTTTGGTGTCATCCACAAACTTGCAGAAGGCACCTTCATCAAGATGCCCAGTCCTACTGTCTGTGTCATTGATAAAAACATTAAATGGTATTTGTCTCAGTACAGACCCTTCAGAGACTGATTTCCACTTGGACACTGAGCCATTGTCTATGACTCTTTGGACACAATCATCCAACCAGAACCTTATCTATCTAACAATCCATCTGTCAAACCCATATCTCTCCAATTAAGCAGCAAAAATGTTGGGGAGAGCTGTATCAAAGGGCTTACAAAAGAATAGATGGATGACATCATCAAGAGTCTAGATATGAAGTAGATGGCACAGAGTTGACATGGCTTAAGTTGGAAGGGGCCTTAATGATCATCTAGTTCCAACTCACCTGGCCAAGGGCAGGGACAGCTTTCACTGGACTAGGTTGCTTAGAGCCTCCTCTAGCCTGGCTTTGAAGACGTCCAGGAATTGGACATCCACAGCTTCTCTGGGCAACCTGTGTTCCAGTGCCTCACCATCCTCACAGCAAATTTCTTCCTAACATCTAATCTAAACCTACTCTTTTCAGTTTGAAGCCATTGTCTCTTGTGCTCACTACATGTTTTGTAAAAGTCTACCTATATCTTTCTTCTAGGCTTCCTTCAGGGCCTGGAAGGCAACAATTAGGTTGCCTCAAAGCCTTCTTGTGAAGGAGCAAGATTCAGGATGGGAACGGTTCCAGGCATGGAGAAAAACACACAGCAATTGACAGGACTTTATTATATGGACCTTACAGTTATTATACGGACTTTACTGTTATTATGTGGTTTCATTGTATCCACACTACAAAGCGCATAGCCTGGGCATGCTCGGGCTCACCGGGAGTTTGCCTGCTCCCTGCTCCCCCGCTCCCTTCTCTTATAGGCTGAAGAAGCTGCAGAGAGGAGACAGTTACCATTTGCCCTTTTCCTCCCCCTTTTGCCTGTGTCCCTACCCTGATTTGTTCCCCCGTTTGTCTGTCTCATGCTCCACCCCACGTCCTGGCCCTTTCCCCACCTAAAACTTGTAAAACCGTGACACACCTGAATAAAGGATCCCATTTTGCACCTCTGCCTTGTCCCCGAACCCATCTGTGCTGTGTCATGGCCCCATTCCCCTCCCCCCTCGGACCGTGGCACCTTCTCCTTTCCAGGCTGAGCAATCTCAATTCTCAAAGTCTTTTCTCAGAGCAGAGGTGCTCCATCCTTCTAATCATCTTGCTGGCCCTCCTCTGGAATTGCTCCAAAAGGTCAATGTCCTTCCTGTGCCAAGGACTAGAGAGCTGGATGCAGTACACCACATGGTGACTCTTGGGAGTGGAGTAGAGGGTCAGAATTGCTCCCTTGACTTCTTGGCCATGCATATTCAGCACAGGATATAACTGGCTTTCTGGTCTGTGAGCACACATTGCTAGCTCATGTCCAGCCTCTCATCCACCAGCTTTCTCAGTAGGGCTGCTCTCAAGCAGTTCATCCTCCCCGCCTGTATTGATGCCAGGGGTTGCCCAGACTCAGGTGCAGCACCTTGCACTTGGTCTTGTTAGACCCCCATGAGATTCCCACAGGCCCACTCTTTGAGTTTATCCAAGTTTATCCAAGCCTCTCTGGATGGCATCCCATCCTTCAGGTGTGTCAACTGCACAGTTCAGCGTGGTATCACTTGCAAATTTGCTGAAGGTGCACTTGAACCCTTTGCCTACATCATTAATGAAGACATTAAATAACACAGTTCCAGTACAGACCCCTGAGGGACACCACTGATATCCATTGGGACTCTGAGCCATTGGCCACTACCCTCTGGATGCAACCATCCAATCATTTTCTTATCCATTGAACAGTCCACACCCATCAAATTTATCTGTCTTCGGTCCAGAGAGAAGGACGTTGTGGGGGACCATGTCAAAAACTTTACCGAAGTCCAGATAAATTACATCTGTAGCCTTTTCCTTGTCCACTGATGTTGTCACTCCATCATAGAAGGCCACTACGTTGGTCAGGTAGGACTGGTCCTTGGTGAAGCTGTGTTGGCTGTCTTGAATCACCTCCCCATCCTCCCTGGCAACAGATGTCATGAGGTCTATGCTGCATGGGCTTGTTTATAGGTTGAGGTATCTGGTTGCTTGGGCTATAGATTTCTAAGCCCACTAGTAGTAGCTGCAGGCATCAGTGCTGTGGATACAAAGTACAGATAATATTACTTAAAACACATTGCAGTCTATGGGAAGGAAGGAGATCAGCTGGGTGATGTGCAGAAGCTTGAAAAGTGCTTTTGTTGGAATTAAGTGCATGTGCAACAGCTAAGACAAGACTTGCTCTTGGCAAGGCAATCAGCCTAGCTTTTTATTTTCTCAGGGCTGACTAAATGAAAATAGTGAGTATATCTTACTGTACTTACCTTTACCACTCCCAGTACTGCAAGGCATAGTCTGTGATTTGGCTCAAAAGCTTGATTGCTGATGTCAGTTGAACGATTTATAAACTGAAGGTAAAGCAAATCACTGACTCTATTCTTGTTTTTCTTTCTTTGCAATAGTGGCTGGATTTCCCAGCTATGACCTGAACCAAAGCATCTTTGTCAGCCTCTTTGAATCCTCAAGTCTACTCTTTGTGTTTCTCTTCTGTTGCTTCTCTCTAGTAAGGTATTTTCCATGATGCTTTCTGTAGCTGCTGATTCATTTTAATAATTTCTTAAAAATCAGCCAAACCTGAGAATACTTGATTTTACCATTGGTAAACAATCTTGGGTCTGGCTTCACAAGTATTATCCTTCCGAGCTGATTCACTCTATGTTCATAACAAAGGAATTGAACACAGTTTCTTATGCTACTTACATCTGCACTAACACTGTTAGCAGATATTAAATGTCAATGTTAATCACATAGAGTCTAATCCACAAACTCAGTGTAGCCCCTGTGGATGACATCTTGTACAAGGCTATATTTTATGGCTTCTCCCTGGAGACCTCTCAGGTTAGGCAAAAAAACCCATTGTTGATGTTTAATAGCTTAGACATTATTGTGGAGCTTGTAAAACCTCAACCCTGCTGTTATGTGGGTTCTTCAGCAACTGTACAATCAGCAAGTTATAGCTGCAAAATGTTTTCCTCAGTGAAGGGAGTTGTAATCTAAAATAAATATTTTAAACAAATATTAAGAAGGACTTATGTCTGCAGATGTTCACTTGTGTCATTGCAACAGTAAAATTACTTTAACTGAAGGTTTTTCGGCTGACTACTTATAGCTATGCAAATGACAAAGTGAAAATAGTGACTTTTGATAGATATGTTCACTTTAATAATTTGAAAACTGCTCATTCTTGCGTAGCTCAGAGCTGTAGCATGTCAGCAAAGGAAAACCATTTCAGTGTTAACTGCGCCCCTTGTGATGCTACAGATAGTTACTGTGAGTGGAGTACTGCTGACCCTTTTGCAATTAGTGGTTATCATGACTTTGACCATAGGTTATGTGCACAAAATTATTATTAGATTACAAAGAATTAATTTCTGCCTCAGAACATGCTCCTTTCTGCTCTTAACCAAAAACAGGAGTAACTATAGAAACGCACCATATTTTAGTAGTGCTCTGCAAAGGAAACAACTGGCTTTGGTCTGGCAAACTTTCCCTCTGTAGAAATAGAGATGACAGTTTTTTATCACAACTGCATGGTTTACGTATTAATGCAATCTACCAACACAATAGGAAGATCTGTACTGAAGCAAAAGTAAACTGACATAATATTTGTTAATTTGATCCAAACCCAACATTAAATACACCTTACCCCCAGCAAAATGTGATTGCCAAAGCAATAGAAAGCAGTTAAGATGGGGGGCACTAGAAATAAGCAATTTATGTAGTATGTCCCTGTCTGTATAGGATTATGTGCATATTCCATGTAGATACACTTTTTGAATAGTACAGGGCAGAAAGAAAAGTCACGTATCAATATAAAATTTACATGAACAAATATACGTACATTTATACATGTTGTATGCATATATGCACACATACTTATACACACATATGCCAAAATCACTCCGATTTTCATAAGAATGCATAATGCTGGAACATGGCCAGCAGAATACAGCAGAAAATAGGGTAAGGCTGCAGAAAGATTGCCCCAGTAAATGCGAAGTACTGTTACCTGACTTAGACAGCCAGAGTAATTCTGTTGTGTGTAGTTGCAGTGTATTCATTGACACTCAGTGACAGGTTTGTAAATGATGACTGAAACTGCTTAATTTAAACTGGCAATCTGAAAGAAACAGATGAAAGTAGAGATGCGTCTGAGCTCCTTGAAGTCTGCTGCAGAGCATGAGCTTTATGTTTTACAAAATGCTCACCGATGTGACTTAGCAGATATTTCTTCTAAATAGACTCAACATGGAAACCAATGTTTTGATGACTATTAAAGTCTCAGACACTGAAATCCTCAAAAAAGAGGCAAATTGCCTGATTCCTCACAATTCCACTATTGTGGGAAAGCATATATAGAAAGAAAATGAAAAAGCCAACATGGTTCAGTAATACAGCCCAGCTCTGTAATACAGGCTGTATATGATACAACACCGTCTCAGGAAGACACAAGGCTGCAAATAAAATCACTGGAAACAGCATGAAGCAGCTATCCAGCAGGACTGGGTTAGCAGAGAAAAAAAAATCATCAGTACATTTAACTGTAATTTCTTCATATTATTTTTTTCTGACGGCTTCCACTAAAAAAATATAATAATGTTGCCGTATAAGTAGATCTACATGTGTCCTTCATCAGAGTATAGTACCGGCATCGCATTTAATACAGAGAAAATGAAGGTTAGGAGCGAACTCCTGGCCCAAGTAAAGTCAGTGGGAGCTTTGCCATGGCCTTTAGAGGACCAGCTTGTTACCACAGGTATTCAGCCTGGGTCGGTATAACCCATTCTTATTTACGGACTTTATTTGTGAGCACATTCTTTCTTTAGTAGTTAGAGTGTGTTGAAAATACTGACCTTCTGAGCTAAAGAAAAACGAAAGAAGGAAGAGGAAAAAAAATAAGTAAAGTGATTTGTGTGCTTGATAAAAGTGTTTCTCTGCAATAACACAGCATGTGGTCAAGAATTACACAGGTTGCATTTGCCACTTTATATCTCCTGCCAGATGAATACAATTCAGGGCCTGTTACCCATGCCTGCAGTACTGTTTCATAGTTATGAAGTCATGACAGCTGTGATTGCTGGTGTGGAGAATAAAGTCTGTGGAAAAAGCCTGGATAGCTTCCCACTGTACGCCAGCCAAAAATAAGTTAGCTGGAATTAAAACAGAAGAGGAGAAAGCTGGTAGGGGGAGAAAAGCGAGGAAACCAATCGACATTTTATATTGGGGCACAAGCTGATGCAAAGAGACTCCAGGACAGATCCTGGCTCCATTCCCATCTCAGCAGGATCCTGGAACTGATGAAAAGTCTGAGGTGTAACCAAGAACCCATTTTGGCGAAGTGCGCACTACCTCATGGAAATTGGTACTTCCCATTTCCTGCCTCCCCGGAGATTCGCAAGTCATTTGAATTAATTTCATTCCCAGCTTAACAATAACTGTTCAAACACACCACCTCAGACCTTGCACCTGAGGAAACATTGTGATCTATAAACTCACAATGTCCCACTTGAATGTGGGGAGCAGGTGCTAATCAATAGTGTGTTGCTGACACTTAAACGAGGGGTCTCCATAGGCATAGTCTCCCATAGCTGTGACAAACACCATACCTCCCTCCCCCTGCAGGTTCAGGGCTGTATGCATTTGCAAAGCAGGATCTGATTTTCTCTTCCTTCATCTACCATCTGTGGAAAAATCTTCTCATATCACCAAAGCAACAATGTTTTGCAAATGAATATTAATGGAAAATGTTTCAGTTATGTTTGTAAAAAACAACGCCAGGGTATCCGGAACAGTATAATGATCAGTACATACAGTTTGGTTCTGCATGTTGCTGTGTAAGTACCAGGGAGAAGAATGCCAATATTTTTTCTCTTTTGCAACCCTGTAACTGATACTTGCTACAACAAGAGATTTATCATGGGAGTGAGATGTGTGTTCTTCAGAATGCTGTGGAGGAATCTTGCAGAGAGGCTGTTTCTTCTAGGGATCACAATGAAATGTCTAGAGAGGGGGATGTGTTGGATATACAGAGATGAAAGTTGACTGCAGACCTTTTATGGGCCATGAAGAACCTCCCTGACGCATCTGCATCTCTGACTGATCTAGGTTGACATTATATTTGAATATTTGAATATTTTAATTCAATCAGGTTATGTTGATTGCAATGGCATTTAACAGGATCTTACCACTCACACCAGGAGGCAGCAAGTACAGTGACGCAAGATACATGGCAAAAGCTCCTGAGAAAAAGGTTTAGTTAAGAAAGAACAAAAGGAGGACTAAAAAGAGGACCAGCTGTTACATTTTAAATTTAACTAAGATGTCCATGACCATAATCAAAGGTAGGGATGTACTTCTGCCTGACATGTGGAGAAGAGCTTTAACTCATTCTCACAAGGACAATTTACAGGGGCTTAACATTACGCTGACGACCTATTTCACTTGCATGATTCAGAAACTGTCTTTTGCCTCAAACCTCTGCAAGACAGTGATCAAGTTCACTAGCACATACTGGTGACAACAGCAATGATGATTTTTTTCTTTTTGTTACTCCAGTTTATGTGGTCAGAACTCCTCTTTGCCTTATTTAGAAATAAACTTTTATATTATGAAAGTATCTACTATGTTAAACACAGAAGCAGACTCAGACTGTTTGACTTTTCTAATCTTTATTTGTTTATGATTTTAAAATATTTAAAGCCAGAAAAAAAAATAGATTAGAAAATTAAACACTGTGAAAGCCACATACAAGGGAAAGATTAGAGAAATAAGCATTCCTCTTCTGTATGTCCTCCCTCAACAATTACATCATCACTATAGCACCTCCTTCTTGCAAGTCCATCAGCTTTTGGGAAATAGCTAGCAGCCACCAAAATACTAGTAAACAGATTAATGGATAATTTTAAATACTTGTTAAAAGCTTGTTCTTCAATGCCACATAAAACTAGGGGCTCATTCAGGGCTAAAGGACATGTAAGAAAACAAGAACTGTTTGCACTTTGAAATTGGCTGTAGACAGGACAACTAAGAGTCAGTAGCAAAGCTGGAGAAATATCTCCAAGGGTAAAGCTTGACTCATTCTGTAGCTGTAACTACACAACAGCCCAACAACAGGTAATGCTGGAGACAAAGCCAACCTTTACTGTGTCAAGAAGCTGACAGATATTTCCACTCCCAAATCTGCCATCTAAACAATGCATTAAATATAAATACCTAAACCTCTTTTCCTTGCTGTTTTCCTTCACTTTTTATTTTCATTTGCATTCGGTTTCTCCCTCTATCTTATCTTGAGCTTTTGGAAGAGAAACGAAGTCTCTGAAGTAAAAATACTTTCCCGTCTCATCCAGAGGACAGCACCAGGGCTGCATTTGATCAGCGCTTGACACCTAAGTCAGCAGCCTAAAGCCAGAGTGTGATTGTTTCCAGCTCTGGACAAAGCTCTCAACCATCAGAGTTGGTCACTGTTCCCAGGTTAGTCCCTGCTATAAATGGTATAGCATAGGAGGAGAACAAAGAATTGAATTGAAGTGAAAGGAATTGAAGCAGTGGATTTTAAGACAATGAACATATGCAGCCTTATTTCAAAATGAACACCAGCACACTTGCGCAATTGGATGGGGAAAGGCAAGAAAGTAACTTAACGGGGAGTGTTCAGATGGTAGAATTGCATTACCCTGACACTGCATCTACAGGCTGAGATGTTTTATTTATTTGCAATTATGCTGATTCCCAGTCTGCTAGATGAGACTAAGAGAAAAGCTAGAACATCACTTGCTCTGCAACCTCTTTCTGTTAATCACAGAGATGTCCTTGGACTATTTTTCATTTTAAAGATTGTTAGTAGTCTGAATATCTTTGATTTATGTGAGACTACCGCTTGCTTCTCTGAACCCTTAGGATTACAGCAGAAGGAAGTTGGGTTGTACAAAGGTATTTTTCCCTATGGCAGCTGACAGGGCATCAGGGTTGAATGAAGACAGGGAAGGATAGACTTGGTGCTTGTCAAACCCACAGGGCAGCACTTTGTTTTTTCCTGTCTTAAGGGTTTTGTTCTGTATCATGGCTTCTCCTCTGCTTCTGGGACTGGCATTTTCAGAGACAATTTCTGTACAGGCAATGTAAACAGAAGTGGATGTGATTGTTTGCTGTATGGGACATGGTCCATTTGTATTTGCTTAAATTACAAATCATAGGCAGGCTTCCTTTCCCTTCCTGTTTTCCCATTGATCTTGCTTTCGTGCATTGTATTTGCTGTGCATTGCACAGCTGCCTTAGCTTTAGTCTGGAGTCTGCAGCTGATCAGTGTGTCCTTTCCCCTGCTTGATCTTGGTTAGGATTTGGTTGAACTAATTAATGCAGCCGAAGTCAACAGGTGGGCACAAAAGGTAAAATAAACCTCATGTATTTTCCCTATATGCTGTTTTCTACCCACATACAAAAGCATTAGATCTCCATCTCCCTTGTTACGCATTATGTTCTGTGGGCCTGGAGTCTCCGGTATTTGTGAATGACTGTACACAAAGAAACACTGGGTAAGATCAATGCTGACCTCTTCTCATAAACACGGGTTCTCAAATTCTCGTGTTTCACATAATCTATAATCCCTTGAAATAGTAATCCAGGGAAGGCCAATTAAATAAAAAGCAAAAATGCTGCCTTTTTTTTTCTGAGGAGAAAAGAAATTAAATTAACGAAACAATTTTCCCATTCCTTGTCCACCAGAAGAAGTCTCCAAACTGACTAGGTTTCTATTCTGAGCAAGAAATACCCACACTTACTTATTAATTGTTTTGGAAAGGCTAGGCAAATTTTCTCCACTTTTGTTACCCAACACTATGAAGGATGACTGGAGCAGAGGACAGGTCACAAGCTGTTGCGATTGACAATTTCTGTGTCATTTTACTTACACAACCAAACAAAAGAAATGACAAAACACTGAAAAACAGTACGATGTCAACAAGCAGAGCTGGATCTCCATTTGCTGTGTTTCTATATAGGCTACTAGTTTTACATATGTTTGTCCACAAGTACAGGGCAGGTCAATGTACTGTCATTATCAATGTCCATGTGACTCTCACTTCAGAGTCATGACATAAAACCCCTTTAAAAATCATGCTTCCCTTCTGTGCAAAACACTAGTTCACTGAAGGAAGACTTCAGTCTTTTCCTTTAAAACTGCTAGACAGCAGAGAAGAAAAAGATCCCTGCAGTGTGCTGTGAGCTGTATGAGCTGTATACTGTAGTCATTAGTGACTTCATCCTGTGAGCTGCCTTCTCTGGCTGACATCCAGGAAAACACAAAGTATATATTTAATTTTCAGCATGTGTGTAGAGTCATTAATTTTAAGCACATTCTTACATGCCTTTCTCATGGCTTCTTTTCATTCTGTTATTGAATATAAAAGGCAGCAGTGGCTTTTAGGGGTTGAGAGTGTTCTGGAGGGGACTTAAATGAAAGTATTGAAGGCTCCTCACTGTATATAAGACTAGCAAGACAGTAATATTTTTCTGATTGACATGATATTCCTACCTTGAATAGTGTATTTTGTTTAAGCTTTGTTGGGCAACATTCTATCTGTTTGAATGCATGCTGACTCATGCTACCAAACTGGGCCATGTGCGGAGAAGGCAAAAACTAACTGGTGTATTTTCAGCAAGTGATGTATACTGTTCTTGCTTGAGCCAGATTATGTAGCTATCTGGCAGCTGTTAAAGTTATAGCAGTGATACACTAATATAGTCTAGCTCAATTTATACCCTGACATGCACGTGTATGCATCCAGGCCTACATCTCCCTTGTCCCCACTGGGTATGGATCCATCAGGAAGGAAAAGCTGAATTGCTTATTTTGAGACCTTCCTCTGCAACAGTCTTGGTGAGGAGCTCTGAAGGCATTTTTTCCCACCCCATGTCTCTTCCTGCACATTACCTTCTGGTAAGTCATGTGGGGAGACATGCAGAGTAAACTCCTGGCTTCAGTGAAGTGGCAAAAGACAGGCAGAATTAAATTTTATCATATTTTCATGCTTTCTTCACGGTCATTACAAAATGACAAGTCTCTCCTCTGTATGCCTCTTTCTCAAGCTGATACAAGTACATTATTATACCTACTCAACCTATGAAAGAATCAGCAGAAACACTTTAGCACCATGACCATACACCAGTGTGGTGGCAGAAGAAAAATTTAGAACGGAGCAGGTGTGGAATAATGGGCTTGAGCCCAAACCATTAGACAGTGTCATTTCCTTTGGGATCTGACAGAGACTTCGGTAGAGATAAGTGACTAAAATTGCACAGGCTGCATCGCCTCATCTTCATTTACAAAAGCTGACTGTTGTCTCTGTTGCAAACCTTTTGTGGGCAATGCAGGTGGGGACTGCCCAACTCCCAGCGGCTTTTGTGCTTGGAAGCCCGGGGAGCTGCCATGTAGCAATGCTCATGCTGGCAGCTTCTGGGCATGAGAAAGGCTTCAGAACCTGGGCAGGTGTGTTCAGGGACTGGCCTCTTTGGAAAAGTTGCTCTGTGCTACTATACTCACCGTCAGTCCTCTTTGAGCATTGCAAAGCATGGCAAGTGTTAATTAAACCATCTGTTTCCTTTCCTGAAAAATAAATCTAGATTTGCCTTGGGGATTTGAAAAACTTTCAGCGTAGGGCTGAATTTATCAAAATGCTGTGTTCCCACTGTCAGGAAATGTCCTGGTATTGCAGAGGAAGCAATATGTGAGCATAACGTTCACGTTCTGAGTCTGAAGTTTTTAACCAACATTATTTGTTTCATATATGGCATATACACATGTTTCAAAGTAGCCTCACTTACAATGTTCTGTATATAAAAGCCCATTGCACTCAACTGGGAAAAAAATGGTGATATACTGTATGTGCCTGGCATCTTTTGAAAGTTCTCTGGAGAAAAAAATAGGCATTGAGATTTATTAAAATCTGAGTCCTTTTTGAAGAGGTCAACTTTACTAATGAGACAGCCTGAAAAACAGAGACTGTCCCTTCTGGCATATGTGTATCATGTGAAAGCCAGTAATTTTTTACTATCTTGGTATTCCTAGAAATGACATTAAGCTGAAACACAGATTCAGCTAACGTAAGCATCAAGTATATACTCAAACCTTTTAATGCTAGAACAATAAGCTAGCTTATTACACTGATTATTGATAATATGAGGGTTGTTCTGGAATTTAGTCATAACTACATAAAATTATTGGTTTTCTGTCATAATTGTTGGCTACACAATTACAAGGGACCAGTAATAAGTTTGCAAGTAATTAGTGACAAAGATTTCCTTTGTTGTATATAAATGTAGTAAACCCTCAGGCTAATTTTACCAGCATGTTCATATGATATCACTTCCTGAAAACACATGGAAGTTAAAAAAATAAGTATATACACAAAGCAGAGGCTGTACAAGTCCTGCAGAAAATAAGTGACCTCAAGAAATATTCTGGGTTTCTACCCCAGAAACCTGTTTTAACATTGAGGTCATTGCAAGAATTCAAGTAAAAGCCCCGTTTCTATATTGCTGCGAGGCTAGAGAACATTTCTTTTGCAATGACTAGCCTGCTTAGAGGATCATAATTCAACGGCAATATTTTCTGAGTCACTCTATTGATTTGGCGAGACTTTTTTCCCCCATTTTTCCACACTGTCTCTTTGATGATATTAGGTCGAAGCCAACTGCATTCAACCTCTGCTCTAAATTACCAGTAGGCAAATCTGAATCACTTCAGCTGATTTTATAGGTTATCTATTGAGTTTACAGGCTTCACTCTGAATTTATCCCAGCAAAGCCAGGTGCAGAGTTGGGCAGTTTTATATTTGTAAGAAAATGTAATTAAGCACCACAGACATGTTTATCCTAGAAAATATTACTATACTGTAAAAAAGATGGCAAAGACATTTAAACCGCTCCTTTAAATCCACAAAGCCTTTTTATCATGTCCTAAAATCTGTTCTAACTTTTTTCATATCCAGATACACCACAAATTTTCTAAAGGATTTCTCAACTCTGGGTGACTTAGGCTTGTGATTGAACTGAAAAGCTTTTTTTAAATTTCTTTTTCTGGCAAAAATATCTCATATCTAGTCTTTGGCCAACAAGCATCTATTTTCCTTGGATGGAAATGCCACTAAATTACTTTTTACATGGGAAACTCATTTTATTCTTGCATCTTTGAGCAGAATAGTGTCAAATTTCCTGTAAACCCTTGAGCTATTCAGAAGAATGTAAGAACCAGCCCTGATCCAACCTCAAAATCAGTGATTCCATTGAAACTAGCTACAGTGAACTTATTTGTTATTTCCATTTCTTCTCTACTCTCTGAATTTGGCTAGCAACAGAGCTTCTGTAGTGCTGTGAAGAATGTTGAGGTCAAAAAAACTCAGATGAGATTTTCCATCAGTTTGCCTTTAAGTATATGGTCTTTTCATGAATGCTACTGGCTAAAATGAACTAGAGTAAAGGTGTGAAAACTCCCAACTTTTAAGTGTGACTCCCTGTTAATTATGAGAACCTAGTTTTTTTTCACATGGGTCATAAAAGCATTATTTTTAAATATTTCCCAAGAAAACAAAATGCTGAATGCTTTCTGTCAAAGCACTAGTGATAAAGTAAAATGTTATGGCATTTTTGGGTCACTCAGGTATTCTTCTACTGAGGGTTACAAAACTGAGACATTTTTGTGACACTTTTGATAAAGAAAATGAGAATGATACTAGTGTTTGCTCTAAGGAAATCTCTTTTCAGATTAATAGCTGAATATTTAACTTCAAATTTAAACACTATGAAGATAATATTTCCCCTCTGGACATACACTACAGGTCTGTAAACTACAAGGGGTCTGTAGAATGGTATCAAGAAACTGTTGTTCCAGAGATTTGATGTACCCAGGTAGCCTGGGACACATTTTAGCAACATACCATGTGCATCTTCAGTTTCTTGTAGATCTCTTAATACAGAGCCATGACGTAATACAGCAAAACCATGCTTCTCAACCTGGGTACTTTTTTATCCTCATTGTCTGAGCTATACTTCCTCTTTCTGTCCAGAAAGGAAAATATAGCATAATATATTACAATACAATAAAATAAATGCAAACAACACAATATACAAGAAGGCCCCACTCTAATGTGTCACTCATAGCACTCACTATTGTAATTGCACAGGTCTATAAAAAATACTGGAAGCAGTTTCACAGAAAATGACATTAGGAATTCATTACCAGCATGGGTGGAAGTATACTAAATCATGCCCAACATAGACACAATTACTATGTTTGTCAAGATGTAGCAAAAACATATTTTGAGTAAAGGAACAGTTCTGACAGATGCACCAATTTTCTGACATAAAGCACATCTTCTCCTAAGGACATTGACCAGAAAAGTGCTGCCAGTCAGAGCTTGCACCCTGACATCACACCTGTACCCTGACTGACACAGTTATTTTGGTATATGTTCGTGATGGTGAGCATCACAGAAGGAAATTTTTCATACTCTTTTACAGACCTCGATGGTTGCTGAGTAGTGCAGAATTTAAAACAGTCAAATGATCATAAAAGCAGTAGATCCCAGAAACACAGTATCTCAAAATTGTTACGGTTGGAAGGGACCTCTGGAAATAATCCAGTCCAAACCCTCTGCAAAAGCAGGGTCAACTAAAGCAGGTTATGTAGGAATGTGTCCACGTGGGTTTTGAATATCCCTAGAGAGGGAGACTCCATGACCTCTCTCAGCAGCATGTTCCAGTGCTCTGCCATTCTCACTGTAAAGAAGTTTCTTCTCATGTTGAGATGGAACTTCCTGTCATTTTGTTTATGTCTGTTACTCTTTGTTCTGTCACTGAACACTGCCGAAAAGAGCCTGGCACTATCCTCTTGACATCCACCTTTGAGATATTTGTATGCATTAATGAGATTCCCTCTCAGTCTTGTCTTCTCCAGACTAAACAGGCCCAGCTCCTGAAGTCTCTCCTCATAGGAGAGACATTTCAGACCCTAAACCATTTTTGTGGCCCTCCACTGGACCTCCTCCAGTAGCTCCTTGTCTTTCTTGTACTGAGAAGCCCAGAACTGGACACAGTACTCAGGATGTGGCCTCACTAGGGCTGAATAAAGGGGGCAGGATCACCTCCCACCACCTACTGGCCACACTCTTCCTGATGCACACCAGGATACCATTTGCCTTCCTGGCAACAAGGACATACTGCTGGCTCATGGTCAACCTGTCACCCACCAAGACTCCCAGGTCCTTCCCAGCAGAGCTGCTCTCTAATAGATTAGCCCCCAGCCTGTACTGACACTGGAGTTATTAACCCCCAAGTGCAGGGCCCTACACTTGCCCTGGTTAAACCTCATTAGGTTTCTCTCTGCCCATCTCTCCAGCCTCTCAAGGTCCCACTGAATGGCAGCACAGCCTTCAGGTATATCAGCCACTCCCCCCAACTTCATGCTGTCAGTAAACTTGTTCAGGGTACATTCCATCCATTCATCCACATCATTGATTAAACAAGTTGAATAAGGCTGGACCCAGTATTGATTCCTGTGGAATGCCACTGACTGTAGACCTCCAGCTGGATTTTACTTGTCTGATCACAATGCTCTGAGTTCTGTCATTCAGGCAGTTCTTGATCCACTTCACTGTCCATTCATCTAACTCACATTCCCTGACCTTACCTACAAGGATGTTATGGGAGCCAGTGTCCAAAGCCTTGCTGAAGTCAAGGTAGACAACATTCACTACTTTCCCCTCATTGACCCATCCTGCCATCTGTCAACCAGATATACGACCATGTTCATGACTCTGTTTTATTTCTTTAAATCTCTGTAGATATGAATTTTAAAATAGGAATAAATTAAATATTCATACAATTTATTCACTGCTTTCCTGGATATATTGGAAGGTGCTGTGCAATGCCAAAATCAGGTCTCTTTTGGGTTCACAAATAAATGGGTATCCTTGCCATTAAGATTCCTGCACACTGATAGCCAGGATGTGTAGGATATCAAGCCTTGCCAGTTTGCTTCACAGCCAGTTATGCAGTCAAATGCTTTCCGGAGGGTTCTGCAGCTGAAGCACAGGCTTTGCTCTTCAGAAACTTGACCTAGTGCTCAACTGAATTCACATGCAGTTGTCAAACTGGTATTCATATGCTAGCTCTCAAGTGAGTTCTCACTTCTTATATTCTTCTGCATTTCTTTCTGCAGCACTTTCCCAGTGGCTGAGAGCAGAGCCCCTGACGTGTCCAGCCAAGGGCTGGATAGGAGGGTGCCGCAGTTAGCTCAGCAGCCAGGGCACAGCGCCGGAGTGCCTGCACCAGCCCCACACCAGTGTGTGCATCTACTGTTTTCCATTACAGCTGGTGCAGCAATGCTGGGCTCTGGCATTCCAGTGGAGATTGGTACCTATATTAAATTAAACACACATGCACAAAAAATGAAAGTTAAATAACTTAGAGGGTCTGAGCAAAACCAACACAAGCCAGCCATCTCTGCTCTCTGCTGTCTGTGCTGGGAAAGAAACACCATGAGCATCAACAACAGAGAACTGGTTAGTGTTACAGTACTTGGCCAGCACAGTAGGGACAGGAAACTTCTTGCTCTAGCTCCCCCAGTGCACTGGAGGCTTCTCAGGCTGCCTGTCTGATTTCTCAGAGAGAAACAAGAGTTAAGTATTAGGAACTACATTTTAGGAACTTTCACAAACAAATAGAGTATTAATTACGATGCTTATTTGTACTGTATCAAGTATCACAGTGGCTTCTTGAAACTTTAAAACCCTACTTACTATCAAACGTTACCGGAGCAACAAGAGTTGAAGGATGTTTAGGGTTTGCCACCAGCTGCTGTTCTATTGAATTTCTATTCGAAATTGCTTTGGCTTCCAGCTTTCTAAAGTCTACAAAAAACCCCACCCCCTCAAA
Source organism: Manacus vitellinus (assembly GCF_001715985.3). Lineage (NCBI taxonomy): Eukaryota > Metazoa > Chordata > Aves > Passeriformes > Pipridae > Manacus > Manacus vitellinus. Next base: position 12,590,822 of record NW_021939718.1, on the reverse strand, counting down.
AAAACCAGCATCTGAACTGGAGGATTTACAAACATAGTGAATGTTTTCTACCAATTCTGAAAGGGCTTTGAGAAGAGACTTCTGGAGTACTACTTTAATTTTTTAAATTTTTAAAAAATGTTTTGTTGGTGTGAAGAAAAAAAAGAGACAGAAAATTAAAGTGAATTTGTCCCCTTTGGCTGAAATATTGCAGTGAATGCTGGTGTTCACTTAACTAATCTTCCATAACAAACATTATTAATGTCGTATGCTTTATTTAAGTATATTAAAGAGCATAAGCCTAGACAGTTTTTTACGCATGATGAGTAATAATACCAGAACTGTAGGTTTTTCTGTGAAAAAAACCCCTTCTCCTTTTTATGCAAAGACAAAAATACAAGATAAAATAAAATATATGTTAAATTAGCAAGGAAGAGGTCATTATGGAAGAAAGATTGGCTAACACTTTGAGAAATTCTGCTGTCATCCCAGGTGAATCGAGTTTACAGGTCACTCGATGGAAGCATATGATCAAAGCAATTTTAGTCTTGCATACTTTCTACTATCTCTCTAGGCTTGCAAATGAACTGGAAGGCTTTGGAATATAATTAGATGTCCTGAACATTTTTTAGGAAAACCAGCATTTTTGAACTGTAGTCACAGGACATTCTAGTTCATTTGTCTAAGTAACAATTTTTTGAAGTCTAACTGAATAAAAAAAAATAAAATCCATTGTAGATCTTAGCCAAATATAGCCACTTAGAAACCTATCCATAACTATTCCACGCCACTATTAATAATTTTTATACGAAATCTTGTCAATTACCAGGTATGCAAGAACCACAGTACAGCTGCCAGCAGAAGTACAGGACTGGACACATTCAAATAGAAAATTGCAACCTTTCAAAAGTTGAGTGCAAGCCACCCTGTAGAGGGACCTATGGAAACACTTCTAGCACTAGACTCATATAGAGCTCAGGGGCAAGAGAGGCTTTGTCTGACCAAAGACCTTCTGCATCTGCATTTGCTGGTTGGAAAAATGGAATCCCCTGAGCATTTTAAGTGCATCGACCAATTTTGTATTTCATCTATGATCTAATGAGTAGTTTGGACCTGCTGCTTCCAATGTATTATTCTGCAAGGTGCTATATTTTTTGACCTAACGATGAATATACCACGCATAAGGCCAGACAAAGACCCTCTTGGTTGTCTCACATGCTGACTGCAGAAACTACATCCTAGAAGCTCTACAAATCTTATCATTTCTTTCAGTGAGGGAGATTAGATAAGTACACCAAGAACAAATCAATCCAAGGGGAGGACTGGACTATTTGCCAGGGATAGTAGAGGGTGCATATTCCTCATTTCACCTCATTTTGGGGTGATCAACTGCAGCCAGATCTCCCTGTTACAGCTACGTACAACTTGGCAGACAAGTAACTCTGAAACCTCCTCTGCCTGCAGCATGGAAGAGGGATGTGTCTTACCAGCTAGAAGGGTCTTCAGAGACGGTGGTGGAGAGAAATGTAAGCAACATGCCTTTTCACAGCCTCCCTGCTCTCATCACTCTTTCTAGTCTCATGGGCCACTATCCAGTGCATGTCTGTCTGCTGCTTAACAAGCTCTAGCTGTGGTTTCCAGGTAGATAAACAATTATGCTAATTAACAGGTTGAAGGAAAATGTGATGTTGTTTCTGTGGAATGTTCTGAGAGACTGGAAACACTTAACTGCAAAAATGACATGTGGTGAAATAACCAATAATTTGCTTAAGAAACCCACATCTGGTATGCTTGCTAGAAACAGGGGTTAATAGTCTGTCAGGGGCAGGCAGTGGCAGTGAGTAGCCCTAGGATAAACAAAAAAGCCTTAACAGCAGGAAATGGGCTTGTTCTTCTAGCATAAGCATTTACATTGGCTGCTGGCCAGCAAGAGATATAAAAGGAGTTGTTTAGTTTACACTTGGAAAAAAAATAAAGAGAGACGGAAACAAACAGACTTTTGCATTTTGTGTATCTGTGAAAAAAAAATAAAAGCCACCAAATACAGCTAAAAATGGCAATAATATATATGCTGCACAGTCTTGGAAGAAGCCGTAGATTCAGCTCAAGATTTCAGTCATAGAAAGGGAGAAGCATTATTGAACTTATACTTGTATTATTGAAATAACTGTCAGAGAATTACATGCATGACTTTAAGGGATTACTCATGCAGAAAAGGGGGAAGGGCAAGAAAAGACAGAATCACAGAATCAATTAGGTTGGAAAAGACCTCTGAGATCATCAAGTTCAATGTATGACCCAACACCACCTTGTCAACTACATCATGGCACTGAGTGCCACATCCAGTCTTTTCTTAAACACCTTCAGGGATGGTGACTCCACCACTTCCCTGGGCAGCCCATTCCAATGCCCAATCACCCTTTCTGTGAACAAACTCTTCCTAATGTCCAACCTAAACCTCCCCTGGCACAGCTTAAGACTGTGTCCTCCTGTTCTATTTCTTATTTCCTGAGAGAAGAGACCAACCTCCACCTGGCTACAGCCTCCTTTTAGGTAGTTGTAGAGAGTGATGAGGTCTCCCCTGAGCCTCCTCTTCTCCAGGCTGAACAGCCCCAGCTCCCTCAGCCTCTCCTCAGAGGACTTGTGCCCCAGATTGTTCACCAGCTTCGCTGCCCTTCTCTGGACCTGCTCCAGCACCTCAATATCCTTCCTGAACTGAGGGGCCCAGAACTGGACACAGCACTCCAGGTGTGGCCTCACCAGCACTGAGTACAGGGGAAGAATCACTTCCTTGGACCTGTTGGCCACACTGTTCCTGATCCAGGCCAGGATGCCATTGGCCTTCTTGGCCACCTGGGCACACTGCTGGCTCATGTTCAGCTTCCTGTCAATCCAAACTCCCAGGTCCCTTTCTGCCTGGCTGCTCTCCAGCCACTCTGTGCCCAGCCTGTAGCGCTGCATGGGATTGTTGTGACCAAAGTGCAGGACCTGGTACTTGGCCTTGTTGAACCTCATCCCGTGGGAATCAGCCCAACTCTCCAACCTATCTAGGTCCCTCTGCAGAACCCTCCTGCCTTCCAACTGATCAACACTCCCCCCCCAGCTTAGTGTCATCTGCAAATTTGCTGATGATGGACTCAATCCTCTCATCTAAATCATCAATAAAGATATTAAACAGAACTGGGCCCAACACTGATCCCTGGGGGACACCACTAGTGACCGGCTGCCAACTGGATGCAACACTATTCGTCACCACTATGACAAATGAGGAAACTTGGTTAACTGATGTAGTTTGAGATTCTGATTTTTTTTTTTAATAAAAAGATTGATCCTGAGGCTTGTTTTGAGAATGGAAATACCACGTCATAAGACGGAAGGCATTTGCATTTAACAACACAGTAGTTGATAAAGGATATGGTGCGCAATGTAGTAACCCACACTCGGGTTGGCGTAGCATTGCCACAGCACTTAAAAGCTCAAAAGAGAAAGCCACATTTTAAGATGGGATGAAATGTAAATAATGTATTCATTTGACAAGATTCAGATGAAGTGCTCTGTGTGTGGCAAGCTGAATCTGTATTTATAGCAGTTAAAGAAACACACGAGATTCTCTGTATGTACTGAAGACCATGAATAATACGTTGTTGGTTCCTAATTTTGTTTTAAATAAACAGACAATGTTCTACCTTAGTTGGTGTTTTTCTGCAGAAATGGTGCAACCCTTGCAAAGATTGCTGCTACATCTGAGTTGTAATTTTCACACAAGAAAGCATGACACCTCAGCAGATGTTAGAGGCTTTCTGTTGCATGTTGGACTGCTTGACATCTCAAGCTAAATTTTCTTTCATAATCACTCTCAAAGACATATATTATCCCTTGTCAAAATAAAGAGTTGTGGCTCTTTCCAGACTAGAGAAATACAGTAAGTGCACATTACCACCATAGCATCTAAGTTACTCTCTCTTTCACTACATTAGTGCATATTACAGTCTTGCAAATGACAGGCTTTCACAGTCTCATATTTTAGTGTCACGTCTTGTTCTATAATGACAGTGTGTTTTTTCTAGTGATCCTAGCACACAGCAATCAATGTGACCCCGCAGCTCTGCAACCTTTCTCAAAGCAGCAAGATCTCCAGGCCACATGTTGATACCTGAGGTGGGAAGCAACAGCAGTGAAATGACTCAAAAAGTCTCATCTGTCACCAAAACCAACTAGTATGGCTCAGCTAATATGGATGTAGGCAGTACTACCCATCTTCCACCATGTGATGTGTTCTGGTCTGAGGCTGAAGCCTCCAGTGCAAAAGTTGAATCAATTCTGGTGCTTTTTCAAGCTTTCAGCAGGCACCCAAGGCACTCAGCTGCAGAAGGAGTTTGTCCTCTAGCACTGCTTTCCTATGAAACAGCAGATCAGAGGAGCTTGCTCCTTGTAAACAAGAAATGTCAGGGAGAGGCCATCTAAGGCAGTGGTGTTTCCATTTTTTCACCATGCTGTTCTTACACTAGGCTGTGACCACACAGCCCTCAGTGTGCAATTTGTACCCATGGGCTCATATGTACCTGAGTTGTCTCTGAATCCTCGCTTAAATAGCATGAGGAGGCAATAACTGCAGCCTTCCAGGAACAGAAGGGGAGAAGGGAAACATGAAATCTATGCTTGATATTTTGTTCCTCTGTGTTCTGGTTCAGACATGTAAATAGAAGTGAGACAGTCCATTTTTGAAACCAAAACTACATCTTATTTGTGAATGTATAAATGTGGTAATTCCAATAAGGACAAAGCTGCTAATGCTGAGAATTTCTGTTCACCAGAGACTGATATCCTGGATCTAAACGGCTAGCAACAACATGAAAGTGCAGGTGACAAAAATAAAGTAAGTTTTAGGAATGGCAATTAGTTCTTAACTTTATTTTTTTAACTTCAATAAGCTTTTCTTATATCGAATTCTGCTGAGTTGTGGATACTGTTTTGCCTTTTGCATATTCCCAGTCTGAGCACATCCATCATACTTTTACTCATAAGAAAAATTTTGTGTGATGGAGAGGGCAAGAAAAGAATGGAAAATGAACAGGAAAAATACGGAAAATGAACATTAGCATGGCAGCAAAGATCGATCATTAAAAATTGTAAATCTAGCTGCACACTTTTCTCTGAAAGGATTACTCAAGGAATTCACCACAGAAAAAAAAATACTCACCAAATAGCTGTACCGGTCTTTATTTTTCATAGTACTTCCATCAGCCATCAAAGTGCTATCAAAATGGTGTTCTAGTATGATTTGGTAGATTTGCATAATTTCATATGGTTTATGCATAACTTGGATAAATTATGAGTTAACTAATCTGTGAAACTTTTGGGAATCTACCACAAGCAGCCCCAGTGCTCAAGAAGGGAAGCAAAAACAGTCCTCATGCTTCACTAAAGACCTGTGGGGAGAGGACCACAAGGAGAGGCAAGGGCAGCATTTCTTTTCTCCTGTCAACCAGTGTGGGGGTGTTTTATTTAGGCTGGCATGCAGTGAAGGCAGAGAGTAGCAAGCAAGGACACTACCAGCCCATGGCACCCTCAACGCTCACGGAGCTTATAGCCAGGCCCTCAACCTCTTAATGCTCACAGTGCCCATTTCTCCCCACCAGCCCTAGAGGGAAGCTAAGTTTTGATATATGATGAGGTATTTAGTCTTAGGATCTAAACTGAAGTGTTATAAATGTTTTCCCTTCTCTCCCAAAATGTCCCGGACTGCAGATAATATTTGGATCTAAATATGTGGTGTTCATATTTATTACAGTTTATTCAAAACTCTGCAGATTTTTTAAAATACTCTCCACAAAAACAAAACAAAAAAACCAAAACAATTAAAAAATGCCTTTTTGCTCAACTGTAAACATTTATGTTCATAATTGATGTATGTAGGTTTTGCATAGACAGAAGCTTAGTAAGCTTCCCATGCATTACCAAAATGAACTTTTAGTCCATAATGCACTGTGGTGGAGCATTTGATAAAACTGATAACAATATCCATTATTGATTCTCTTTGGAAAGGTCTCTCATTCAGGAATGGAATTTCTGTGATTAAAAGAAAAGTAGTAGGAAAAGCAGTCTTAAGGGGCAGTCAGGAGAAGCTGTGCATAGGAGAAAAAACATGTTTTTCCTAGCAGATGATGTGGAAAGCAACCAAACACTTTAGCTTTAAACTGCATCTTTTTGACATAGGCCCCACCTTCTGCTCTTACAAGAGAGATTGTTTTAAGGTAGGTGACATGAGAGCAAACACTCTTCCTTTATGTTGACAATAACCAACTATGACCATTTGAGCCGTTTTTTAAGTGCATTAATACCCAGTCTTTTAAAATGGTCTTGGCATGCTCTTGGCCTCAGGAAATTTCTGTGGTGATCAGCACCAGAACTGAATCATACCTTGCTGTCAAAAGATATTTCTTGAACCAATATAATTTTCCTAGTTTGTTTTAAGATCATTAAATGTTCTTTTATTCTTAATGTCACTGAACTTTCATCACAATTAAGAAGTTTTCAAAGCAGCCTATGCCTTTACAAAACAAGCACTTCCAGTTGTAATCAAAATAAGTTGTGTTTCTGAATAACCCATGTATGTAGACATATATTCCCACTGATCACTTCAGTAATACCATTCAACTACTTTAACAAATGGCATGATGATTTAATGTACCTAGTTTGTGAGTTCCAGAGAAAACTGGAGCCTGAATGCTATATAGCTTTACCCTGAAGCCATAAGACTGATCTGCTGACTGTTCCATTACACTGAGCACTGGGCCTTCTCAGTATTATTCTGGGAAAGTAATTGAGCTTCTTACTTCCTTTCATTCATTTGGAAGATTAAAATTAAAAGAGATACTCGCCACACTGTTAACATTAACATGAATAACACGCATCTAACAAGTGAAACCAGACACCTTTCCTTGCTCTGTATTTGCAGTTTAGGGGTTGTGCAAATTATTTCTCTGTATTAAGCTGTATTTATAAACATCTAATACTTTCAATAACCTTTTCAAAAAGATTATTTTCATTAATATTGAACCATGTCAAACACCATCTTCTAATCTTGACATTTAAAATTAATGTCCTTACATATGTGCAAAGTGTAATAGCATTTGTTAGAACACTCTACCTCTTTCTTCTCCAGAAGACTGGTTTTAAATTTTAATAATTTTTAAATGGTAGTCTTCCCCTTTATTTAGAGTTTACAGTATATATTTCTTGGTCCTGTTGAAACAGGACCAAGAGAAATAATTCATTATTCTACATTTTAATTAAAATATTGATAGCAGTATCAAACATATTCTGGTAAATACCACAAATTTTCTTTTATATTTCTAAGTCAGTCAGGGCCATTCTGAAGTGGACACATTTGGAGAAATTATCAGGAACACAAAGAAGCTCAAATCAAAATCAGAAATCATCCCTCAGCATGTTTAGGTTGGAAAGGCAGTCTTTACACATACCACATCCCTAGTATCCCATCTGAGTTTTGGCACATCTGGGCAGATCAGAGCTCTCTGACATCAGGATGTGACCCTGTGCAGAAAGAACCTCCTTTAGGGCTGGGGATAGTTCAGTCCATCAATCATCCTGCCTTGCCCTCTGTGCACTGTGACTGCTAACAGCTTTGCCAGGTATCCAATCCTGTGGTCAGTTGTCTTCCTGAAAATGGGCTGAAACTCTCTGAAAGAGAATAAAACACCATGCCGCTATTCAGTCTAACCTGGGAAGTCAGTGAGGCCTTTCTTCCATGTCTGGGCAAAGATGAGCCTCACTGATGGGGGATCCCAAAGCTGATGAGGTATGCTCTCAGGGCTTGCTTTCTTTCACCTGCAGGGCTTGCTTTCTTTCTTGGCCATCTGCTTCCACCTACACTGCCATGACATTATTGAAACAGCAGTAAAGATTAGAATGCAGTAAAGAATGTGTTTTGTTTTGTTCTGTTTTCCCCCTGGAATTCCAAAAGTCATGAAAAATGCAGGTTTTGTGGGGGAGAGTGGGAGAGGGACTAAATCTCTTCCCAGACCTAATCTTTTCACTAGCCCCTTTCAGCTCAGACTAAGAGTAGCTGTTGAAAAGTGTAACTGTCTTTTCCATACATGATTAAATATAGTCAAATATCAAGTGCTATCCTCAAGGGGTCATTTAAACATAATTTCTTTCCATTCTGCATATATGCACAGAGGGAGTACAAGGCCTTTCTCATCTGGTTTCTTCATCCTTAAAAAAAACAAAAGCACACTGTACAGTATTTTCTAATTTGATAGTATCTTTATAGGATTTTAATATCCTCCTCCTCCTTGCCAGCTACAAGCCAGACCAGCAACAAATGCAGCTACAGTTATGAGCTGCAGCTGTTTGGAGCCTGTAAAGGTCTATCCACAGCCTGGAAATTTCCAATCAGTGCAAACACAGGACAAGCTCCAGCACTATTACCAAAAGTTTCAATTTTTGCAGGCAAAACATTTGCTACCATAAGCAAAGCGCTGTCAAAATTGAACCTGCTTAAGCAAGCAGTCTAGCATTGAAAGAGTAGGGACAGCCAGCTGCAGGGATCCTGGCAGTATTAAACACAGAAACTGTGTTGTAAGCCAGGGAAAAGCCCATCTGCAAAAACTGCTCTGAATGGCAATTGTAATGGTTGTCATGCAGCACGATGCACTTGACGAATATGAAGGATTTGGGTCGCTCATCCACTGAGCAGGCCTATTTCCTCCTTCTGTTCTTCTTGGGGTCAGGAAGGGTTTGCAATGGCAATGACAACAGACTTGGGAGAGTGCGACTGAGTCTTAAAAGATTCAGCCATTATCTTTTTTGTATTGCTTATAATATGCATAATACTTGCATAGAATTTGCATTACCATAGGTAATACAATTCCCTGTGAGAAGTTTCAGTTGCTTTAAGAAACAACCTATATAAAAACCTCCAAGTTAACTGAACCGTGTGGTATAGCACACTCTTATTTTGTGATCCTGCTGCAGCTCAAATGTTTCTCACCATCCTTGACATGACAGTTACAACATCTTCCCACATTCCCAAACCTGCACAGGAAAAAGAGCACTCTTCTTCCTGGTTCTAAATAAATAAATAAATAAAGTAAAAAAAAAATCTAATAATCTTCAAGCTCACTTCTATCCTGGGGGTGGGTTTTTTTCTCTCTTGGCTGAGCTGTTCATTTCATGGAGCTTTATTACCCTATGCAAACCCTGCTCAACTTATTCAGCATGCTGGAAATGCTGGCAAAGGGATTAGCTGCTGAGGCTAGCACAATGAAACCTAGGGAAATACAGAAATTTTAGCCACTTGCTCAGATGGCTAAAATGTTTATCAATCCCCAGGATTTAGCTTAGCCCACAACTGCTACCTCAATATGTTATTGACAGCACAGCGCAGTGCAGTAATACCAGTTGTGTCACTGTAGGGACAGATCCATCCTCCCTCACCTTGGCTGGTAGCATCTGTACACACACTGTTTCACTGAAGAATTTGAATACCTGTCTTCTGATGATGGCTTTCACTTCAGAGAGGAATCAGTTGGAAAAGGATTCAGGTAACACAAGATATGAAGACAAACTTGCAGCATGAGGATGAAGAATTCTCAACACTTCCTCAGGTTTGATGCACTTTCTATAGAATATAATCTATACCCACTCAAAGGGACAAAAGAGAAATTTCTTGGCTTTTTATTATGTCTGAAAAATACAAATTAATTTTAATTCCATAATACCATTCTGCTGTTATTGTTAAAGTTGAAAGAGAGATTATTGAAACAAAAATTCGCCATTCTGTAAGCCAAAGACCTCAGTCAATAGTATTTTACAGTTAAATCTCTGCTTATTCAATGTATTAGTGGTAATATCTCTGTCAAACAAGCTCTTTTTGCCTGAAGGTTCAGCATTAATTCTCCCTTAAGACTCTTTTAAATGCAGGTAGCTCAGTGCCTTCATCCATAATAACTTCAATAGTTGCTTGGCTTCACACAACAAACTGTGCCTGTATTTCTGCCCTTAATTCAGCAGCTTCTTTCATTAGCTGCTGATGTGCACATTAGACAGAACATGTGAGTGCAGACAGACTGGAAAAGTGGTTTGTAAAAGTATTTTGAGACAGCTGCTTTTAAGGGTCAAAACCACTAAATCATATGTTATAAAATCCTTTTTTAAATTACTAAAATCATTTAAATAAAGCAAGTTAGGATATGGTTTTGGACACAAATATTTGTGAGCCAATACTTTTTGTTGATCATCATCTAAAAACAGGAGTACAAGCACACTGGCAGATCAGACATGAAGGCCTGTATCAAAATGGCATTCCTTTAAGAGAAATCAGATGTTTTCTTTGGCTGAAAAGAAACAAAATATCTCCTTTAAACCATAACTAGATAGGTTTATCTGGGTTCTTAACATGAGTAAACTAAGGATTATGGGAATTTAGTTCCAAAACTGTCATAAAAAACTTATCCTAATAAGAAAAGTAGCTGAAGTAGATATCTAAAATAACAGCACATGTCAATGCACCATAATGAGACAAATTATTTTGATTTATACCTTTGATTTCTGCATCATTAGACACAGTGGAGCATTACAAAGGTTTTTCTGATTTCTATTGCCAATGAAATTGTTTAACAAAATTTATAAAACATTTAAAATATTTCTTTTAGCGATTGTTATCAATTATTGCTCATGCATGCTCTTGGAAGTTTATGAGAGTTACATGCCAGAGTGTTTTTGGAGGGAGAAAATTATTTTTCTGTTATTTATACATAATGTAATTTTTGTAAGAATAGAAAATAATGAATTTGGAATATAATCTGTTTAATGGCTCACGAAACAGCCTTTCGTCACTAGTTTCAGCCTAAGATCATTTTTTTTTCTGAGTAAAAAAGAAAAATTATGTAAACTAATGCCAAAAGGTAGATATTTTGGTCAGAAATATATTTTATTTTATTATCTATTGAGTGTTAGCAGATATATATGCATTTCAACTTCTTTATTTCAAGCCATCAACAAATCTCATTCAACCTATTATAACCCTGACACATCTCTTGGAACTATCAGTAGATAGTTAACTGTTATAGGTTAGAAATCTGAGAGAGGGAATTTTTTCTTCCCCCTGCCCCCCACTGTAGGAAAGACGAAGTTTGAATGGAAAGGAGGGCGATTAGCGTTACAAAGGACCTATGGCAAAGCTGAATTCCTAGCTAATGGCCCATCAAGGCTGGAGTAGGGGGGGAGGGGGGGCGGGGAGGAGTTTTTGAGATTTTGGTAGCTGGTCCAGGCTCACAGGCGGGGGAGTGGGAAGTTGCTGGCCGCCTCACACAGGACAGGTCAGTTTTGCTGGGTGCTCTCTCTCTGGAACAGAGACAGGGTCTGTGTGCAGGCATTTTTAGGGAAAAAGCCTGGAAGCCAGGCTTTCTGGCTTCTCGCCCTGGTGAAGTCGGATCACTGGTCTCGGCTGGCTTTGCACAGTGCCTCGTGACTCCAGCCGGAGCCTACTGTGTTTTCATCGGAGAGCTCTGTGCCCACTGAGGGAGAGAGAAGAGGAGCCTTGAGACACCGTCATCTGGGAACAACAGTGAGTTCCATTGGGGGTGGACTGCTTTCCTTTTCCCCTTTTCTCCCATTGAGGGAAGGGTCCCCATTTTCTCCTCAGCTTCTCCCGCGATCCGAGACCCCCCCAGAGCCCCTTCCCTCATGGTGACCGCAGAGCCCGACAGCGCCCCCTGCAGGCCAACACCGAGCACTGCAGGCTCTGCTCCTCCAGTGACCCAACAGCGCCCCCTGCAGGCCACGGTGAGGATGCGCTGAAGGACAGAGAAGTGTTCAGGCTTTCTTTTGTTTGAAGGGGACTGCTGGGCACAGGACTGTTGGTTAGCTGGTTTTATGTTCTGTTACTGTTCTTGCCAACATACATGTATCTTTTAATAAAGGGTTGTTATTTCTTCTGTTTTTTCCACACTTCCTCGATTAAAGCCCCCTTAATTTTGAATTCACAATTGCTGAGAGAGAAGAGTTTGGTTTGTCTCATAACTCATCCTCTTTAGCAAACTTTCCAGTCTCTTCAAATTGAGACATTAACTAGTTAATCAAAAGCAGTCAAGATAGTATTGTGTGTAAAAAAAATCTGAAATCATTTAAAAAGCTAACAGAATATGTGTACATTATTTTTCAGGGAAATTAGGATATAGGTTTTTTTCATAACTGAACTTTTAACAAGTGTATGAAAATAAACCAGTTCAGTTTCTAAGCTCAGCCCCTTGCAATGACTCCAGCTAGTCCCTCTCATTGCTTTCTCCAGCACTCTGCCTTTGGGGTCACATTTCTATGGTGCTCTACGCTGCAGCTGCGTTACGTGATCCTGCAGTGCAGCGATGCTATCGTGCCAACTCTGGCACAGAGCTGGAACTCATGACTCCAGGGATGTTCCATGTACCTCATACAAGGCACCTAATCTGTCTGTCCAAAGTGCCCGGAATAAGATAGCAGGAGGTACCTGGTTTCTCTTCCAATAGTTCCTCCTAGGATATGCTGGTGTGACCCCAGAGATATCCCCTAAGCTGGTGCAGTGGGCCAGTGAGATGAGAGGTCCTGATCCTGGCTCCAGGGTTTCATTTACACATCAGAGGCATAACCATGGTGTCATTGCATGGAACAGAAGCAATAATGGCAGGGGTTCCTGAAGGATATTTGAGAGGACAAGGGTGCTGAAGTTGATAATGTGCTCAGTGGCTGTGATCACAAGGTTCATGAGCCCTAACCATAAGATATGATGATTTCTCAGCATGCCACCAACCTGCAACCTTCAAAACCTGCTGGATAATACTTTTTTCAGTGCTGGTCTAAAGACTGTCACAGTTCAGTGATGGTACCCAGAAGGCATATCCCAAGTCCCCCCTCTCTTGGAGGAACTGCAAGAGAAGTGTTTTGCTGGTTTTGTTTTTGAGGATTACACTGTCTCCTCAGGCATCTCCATCATGTATGCAGTGGGATTTGAGCTGCATGGTGAATGTACTTCCTGTGTTCACTGCTCTGGTCCAGTGGGACAGCACAGACAGGGAAATACACATATATTTGTGATCTTTGGCAAGGGTTTCTGTGATTTTTAAATTGGTATAGTCATCACACTGTTTGGTGAGTTAACTCAAGAGATACTGCTCTTATTCAAAAAGTAATTGGAAAAGAAAAGCATTTAGAAAATTACTCCACTTGGCTGGATGGTGCTAGCTAACATCCTCTTCTTATTAATATGCCCTAGGTCAAAATTGTTTCCCTAATGATAAGAGGCAACGTGTTGCTGCAACAGACATGAAAAAAGGAGCTCATCACTCTCCTGGAGCTGATGGTTACCGCACTATCCTCTCACACTGCTTAATATCTGCCCTATCCCTACAATGTCGCTGCTCACTGTCCTCAGAGCGTACAAGAAATCAGCAGCAAAAAAAGCACATACTGCGGTCACGTAAACACATAAACACTTTCACTCACTGTAGTGCTCTCGTTATCTGGCCATCGGAGGCAGCTAAGGCTGAGACAGGAGAGACTTTACAGGATCCTGTCTGCCTAGTGTGTTCACGGTCCACTCCAGCCAGGAATGACTTCCAGATGTTGGTGCACTGCAAATGTGCCTCAAGCCCACAGTCTGACCCCTTATCAATCACACTGGACAATATTGGCACCGAGCAGGAGAAGACGTGGATCACTCAGCCAGAAGGTGTTGGTAGACTTGATCAGGGGAAGGACAAGCTCTTCAGGGAAGTTGGCTGTGGAAAACCTCTATTTCTGCTGCACAAGAAAGGTTTCTTTTATTACAAAATTAACCATAAAAATGAAAAACAGAAACAAAAGCAAAAACAACCCTAAAAGCCCATGAGGCTAGAAGAGTGTATGCGATCTACCTTGAAGCCCTTGTATGAATTCTGGTTTACATAGGTGCCTTTCTGAAAGAAACTGCTATCAGAAGGTTACCTGTTAAAGAAATGAAATGGTTGGGTCTTTTTGTGTTGGTTTGCTTCTTTATGATGGCTCAGTTGTCAGAGATAGAAAAGTCTGAATAGTTACTCATTTTGATTTTAAATGGCATGGCCCAGGTTGCCTTAACTGCATGCCAAAGATTAGCTGAAGCAATGCTGAAATAATCAGAATCTGCACCACAAACAACTGTTTCTGTGTGCAGCCAACTCCTGTTAAGTATTATGTAGGATTTTCTGAAGAAACTATGTTCTTGAGGTCTTTCTGTTTGTGAACAACTTTTTAACACTAATGTCTAAAATAAACACTGGAACTAATTCACTGTAAGAAATGTTGCTTTCTTTCCAAGGTATGAACAGGCTCCACTTACTGAAGGAAATAATTTATTCTTCTAGTGACGATCTTTATTTTTTTCCCCCCTTTTTAAAATGAACAGCATGCAAAACCTTTTCCTTTTTTTTTTCTAATGTATTTCAAGACCTGCTGTAATTTCAAGACCTCTCTATGCAATATTGCAAAGCATAAAGGGTTACAGATTCCCTTCTTAATTCACATCTCCAGTGATGTTTTGGAGGGATTGATTTATAATTTTCTGGCAAGACATTTTTAATCATTTACTGTGGTCTTTTTATAACTATGGATATGAACCTATCTTCTCCAGAATGTGTGTCAAATTGCAGCCCACACCTGCACGGACTCACAAAAATTATGCAGCTATACACTCAGCCACGTCAATTCCTTTGTGGCAAATGTGTACCTATTTTGAAACTAAGACCAAAGTTTACAAGTATTTAGCAACCTAAAGTTGTAAATTGGACACCTTTTGGGTTTTTCAAAAGAACATAGGCATAAATCTCCCACTAGATGCTTATCTGCATCATTAAGCCCCTAAACTGCATTATAAACTTGTTGCTTAGCCTCTTTCTTTTTCCTCAGCAAATTACTTAGAAACCAGATGTGCCTTTACCTGAATGTATTATTTGCAAGTATGCATCAAATACTTAGGCAGAATTATGTTCATGCTTTAAGCTATTTGGAAAATGTTGATTTAATCTACTCCCTTTTTGTTATTCATGTGGGCAGCCAGTCACCTAAATCACATTATCATTTCTGCCTTCTCACTGGTTGCCTAAATGTTTTTACTAGGAGAATTATGAGTATTGAAGGCAGTAAGAGGCAAAGCCCAGGTGATTTGCTGCTGATAGGAATTTGAAGATAATAGTTATCCCTGTTTAAATTCATTAAACTTGTAGTTGATCTAGGCATATTTGTGGCTTCCACCTCTTTACATCTAGTATAAACTCTGTCACCACAAATCACAGTTACCGCATGCTTATCCACAGGAGTGTTTGCCAGACACTTTTCTTTTACTGTTGGTTGCTTCACCTGGCAGATGGTCCAATAAAGCATGCATTGACAAAGTTGGACTCTTAACATTAGTGCCTTATCCTGTGCTTTGGAACTAAAAGTAATATTTAGATGCGATACATACATTTAGGGGTTTAATGACAGACTTATGAGCCTACTAGTAACTCAGTGTTGAAGACTAGTGTGTGCTGTCTGGACATATGTGTCCATTAATTCATTTTTATTACCAAATTGGATTTTAAATTGTGGTAATTTCTTACTTTTTAAAATTGATCAAGATAATAAAAATGAACTAACATCCAGGTAACAGTAAGGCCCAAAGCAGTGTTGACACTTCGTGGTAAGAAAGGTAAATATTTACTTCATGAAAGACCTGCCAACCTCACAATTTCTGTGGAAACTTTAGATTTTAGTTAAGTAAGGAACAGACTTACTTTCACAAAAAGAGCGTTCTGGCAACATTTTATTTTCATGGACACTTTTCAGCAGAATTGCAGCATTCTATTTCCCAGAGAAAAGGAATATGTTTTAAGAAGTGCTTGGAATGGCTTGTCTCTTTTGATCAGATTGGAAGATAAGCACGTACATTTTTGTCTGTTCTGTAGTTTTTCCAAAGATTACATCTATTTTTCAAATGTTCCAACCTTGGTGCATCATTAAGATAACAAGTACTCAGTCTCCACAGCATCACTCCCTGTGTCCTCTGGCACAATATTTCCCTGCAAATGCATCTGAAGCCTTGTTTCTCTGGATAAGGAGGCTAGGCCAAGAAGAAAGGTGCTGCTCTTTTTACACATGTCTGTTGTAAAGAATTGTGCATCATTCAAGTTTGTTTGCTCTTTACCAAAATTCGGGGTGTGAGTTGTCTGGGGACTTTTTTGTATTTTATGACTTTTACCTCCAGACACAGAATTACTGAATTCCCTTACAGAAGAGAATTGCCACGTTTGAACAGATGTGCTTAAGAAAGTGAAAAAAATACAGAATTCTGTTTTCTTATCCATTCGTGATTGTCTGGGTGAAAATGCCATCTTCTTTTTGACAGAATAACACCAACTTATAGAGAAAGCCAAGAGTGGTCATACAGAGGTAAAACAGAGCCACTAAGGCAGGTTAGGGGAGCAGAGGGGGATTTCACTTGTGCATATTCCTAATTTCCTGTTTCAAATGTGTTTTAGTACTTTAAAATTACCAGGCAGACTGATTCTGCAGACTGGTCAGTTCAGAGCCTCTCCGTAAATCACCTCCTTCGTGACCACAGCAAAAAACCTCACTTCAGCCTAATTCAACAGAAGAAGGTTTGGCAAGTGCATGCACAGCCCGCTTGCCAAGGGTCTGTGGTTCTCATCAAATCAATCACCACCACTGCTGGCAACGTGAAGACGATCCCACTCACAAGTCAGCTGTGTTTCAGAAGTGCAAAATCTGGGCTGTATATTTAACTCAAGTGAGATGGGTCAGGTTGGAAGTGGAGTAGAAGAGCAGCATGACTTTCCGCTGGTGCTTCTGCTGTGGTTTGGGGATTTAAAGAGGACTTCAATCTCTCACTCTCCCTGTGCCACAGTACAGACTCTAATGTTACCACTAGGAAAGGATAGGAAACATTTTTATGATTTTGGAGTGAGAGCAGAAAGGAAAAAAGAAACTCTGCAGCTCTATGTCTCTGCAAAGCACAGTATCTTCCAGTACTGGTACAAACTGTGGTTACCTTCATCATTCCTCACCAGCCCTGAGGAAGAAGACTTTCCTGTTCCTGTAAAGCGGTGCTCTTGTCAGACTAGCCAGGCACATGAAAAAAGCTACATTTGGGCAAGCAGAAGTGCAAATTTCATATTGCACTGGCTACTCAATGGTACCTTAGCTTACCAGTTTGTCAGACCTATGGTAAATGTGAGGTACATGATCCCTTCTTGCCTGAGGAGTAAAACACCACAAATCACAGAGGAGTAGAACAGGTAGCAGGGTACAAAATAGGCAGCTGTGTCCAGGAGCCTGCAGGCTGAGTGCAGAGTATCCTAAAAGCTTTTCTGTATTTATCTGCTAACACTAGGTCCCTTCAGTGTAGCTGCACACTGCACTGTGAAACATAACGCAGCAGAAAAACAGAACACTAGCAATGCATATAGAAATGGTTTGGTTTGGTTTCCCTGTCTTTTCTTTACCTACCTCAGTTCAAATTAGATGATCTCTACAGCTATTGGCTTCATTCCATACCATACTACTGACCAGCTCCCAGGAGATTTAGTTTCCAAACCTCAAGTTATTTCCTTTAAATTTAGAATAAATTAAAGAGCCAGAAGAGGGAAAAGTGAGTGGTGGTCTCTTAGATAAAAAGTTGTCCACATTCCAAATTTCCCAAGAGGTTGTATTTTAATTAAAGAACAGCAGTTCTGGAGAGGAGAGGGGAGACACATGATGAAAGGCCTTCCCAAAGCCAGTACCTCAGTTCTTTTGCCTCTTTATGAATTTGCAATTGTAGAAAAGTCTCTGTTGCATGCTAACTGTCCTGACTAACACCTGCACAGTGGGCTTAGGTTTTTTTCCTCTAGAACCTGGCTTTTGGAGAGTGATCAGGCTAGTTAAAAGGACAAAGCAACTGAGGAATAGAATTTCACAGAAATTTGGCAAAAAGGTGAGAGCATTCCTGCCAGGTTCCTCGCAAGTTGGATGTCTGCAACAGATGCAGGGTGAGCCTGGAAAGGCAGTCAGCTCACTCTTTTCAGCCCTACTCAAAGGTACACTGGGGCTTTTCCCAGGCTTTCTGCCCAAAGCCCTAACCCCATGAGACATCTCAAGAGTGATCCATGAAAGACACCCACTTTCCCTACTGAAGCACTGAGCAGCATGAAGGTGGAGGCAAGTGAAGGTGGTCAGCTCCCGCCCACCATCACCACGTCCAGGACAGGAAGAATGAAGGAAGAGCCTTTCTCCCTGTGCTCTTAATGCACTGCTAAGCAGACAACTTCGATGTCTTTATTTAGTTGCCCACTTCCCTCCTGCTTCTCCCTGGCTTGTTTTGCCATCTGTAATAAATATAAGCCTCAGGAGAAGGACAGCTTGCCATATACATGTACTTAAATTGCTGTTATCATCTACAGAGCCCTTTCTCTGATTTCATATGTCCTCATAGTTTGGCCCTTTGGTGACTACAGCCTTTATTTTCACTGTGCTTTAATTCCACCCCACAGACCAAACATTTACCATGTTTGGAATACCAATGTATTCCAACCACAACTTCCACTGCCCAGTGCATACTGGGAAAATGTCCCCCTCTCTAGCATGTTTTAAGGTCACTTGCATCAGTTCAAACACTGATTATTCATCGTATCAGGTATCTGAGCTGATAGCTGATGACAGCCAGGAAACCATAAGCTGCCTTGAGGCTTGTTTTCCTATCAGTTCCTGCAGCTGGGAGATGAGGGACTTTTTTTTCTGCTATTGAAACTATTAGGTTGCTGCATTTTGTTTGGTTTCAGCTTACCATAATTGCTGCCATTTCCATGGTTGATTTGAGCTATGTTTGAAGTTGACATACAATACAAAGTGTGCTGCATGTGTAGTTGCTCTCCATGTGCCAAGAAACTAGAGAGAGAGAGTGTGTGTATATGTGTACGTCTGCATACATATAAACATCTGCCATGTAGCTGTATTCTACTTACACATGTCTCTGAGGGGTTTACTCTACCAAAGGCAACTGAGTGTCTTAGCTGTTCTCACAGTGATAATCATTCAGGTTCCTGCTACTGGGGAGATTAACTTCGGTTGAGTGGGAGCAGACACTGCAAGAAGGGGAGAAGTGGGATAACTTGCAGGGAGTAATGTATATAGTGTTACAGACCACAAATCTCATTAACAGGGAGCTATACATGGTTGTAAGGCCATGTTTGCTCATCATCCTTGGGCTCCTGTCCCTCTTTGAGGAACTGTAACTCAGTGTAGTCCCAGAGCTAGTCTTTCCATAGGCAGCAAAGCCAATGGATATTTATGGCCCATAGACCTGGAGAGAGCCCTAGCCCAGGAAAGAACAGGCAACAGCTAGCATGGGAGACAGGGTTTCTTTGGAGCTGCTGCCACAAGACTTCAGGACAATGAGATAAAAACCCTTTCTTGGGTAACTCTTGTGTCTCGGGTTCTCATTTGCAACTGAAGGATAATAAAGGTGCTTCCCACCACCTTCTGACACATTTGTGCCTCAAGTTCCTTCAGGAGAGAACTGTCCTCAACTGTAATGTTGAAGTATTACCCAGTGTGATGGCAAAAAGGCACTGACCACAAGTGTGGTACATAGGCACCAGAAGAGTACCTGA
This sequence comes from Manacus vitellinus, assembly GCF_001715985.3. Taxonomy (NCBI): domain Eukaryota; kingdom Metazoa; phylum Chordata; class Aves; order Passeriformes; family Pipridae; genus Manacus; species Manacus vitellinus. Next base: position 12,571,179 of record NW_021939718.1, on the reverse strand, counting down.
TGAAAAGGAGAATAGCAAAACAGTGGGAGTGCATTTTCATTAACAGAAACAAGACAAATAATCGTAAGGTGGACTAGGTTTCTTATTATCCATTAATAAAAATATATACACTCTTTCTATGAGTCTTACTTGCCCTGTGCTGACCTATGCTGACGATAATCAGTTTGTCCCTCTGAATCTCCAGGGGCTTTTTTGAAACCATACGAGGACCAGAGAAGGAAAAAGTGCTCATGGGTGGGAGGACAACTCTTCACTGAATCTCATTCTTTTCTACAGTCGTTTGCAGCTTGTAGCACACCTGGGATACATAGTAGTGTATCATCAGGCAAAAATAAATACAACTAGGTAGGCAATACGAGAGACATGTAGAAACACAATATGTTGAACTAGCTGTAGTGATTATACTAGAAGTGGTGTTTCATGTGTGTCTGAAAGCCCTGCCCATGACAGTTAACTGGATGCAGGCTGCCATGTTTTGCTTCACACCCTAGTATTCCTTGATGGTGTTGAGGAATACATTTAGAGCAGATAGCTCGGTGTGCAACTGGAGTGCAATGTGAAGGCTGAGCCTGAAGCAAAAGGTCATGAATTGGTGCCAACCCTTTGTATAACAAAGGGCATGGGGACCTGTGGCCCAGTCAGGTGACCGGACACTCAGAGACACAGCCATGTGACCAGACACTTGGAGACACAGCAGGAGCCATGGACCTGGGAGGAAGAGCCAGAACTTTTACATGCTTAGACTCTGAGGTTATAAAAGCCCAGGGTTTCCTTTGTTTGGGTCCTTTCTTGGAGGCAACACCTCAAGTTGCTTCTGTATTACTGCACTGTAAATAAATGGCTTTATGGAACAAGATGTCTGAGACTCTGCCATAGGAAACCTGGGCTCAAACAGGTAAGAAAACCTAGTGTGGCATCAGTGAGAGTGGAATGTGCAGGGCATCAAGCAGTTTACGAATTGTGTCACTAGAGCCACCAGCTGCAAAGGGGCTTTGGTGCCAGAAGTTAACATCTCTGGTAGTGGGAGTGTGACTGCTAGAGTGCCTCCTGAATTGTCAGACAAGGAAGTTTCCGAAACAGATGGGAAGAAACAGATATTTCAGGGCAAATCTCTTGCTGAAGAAAACAGGGGTTTCACTGTCACATGTGTAAGGGGGGTGTTTTTGAATTAGATGATCAGTGGAGCATGAGAAAAGAATCATATTAGGATGTGAAACCAGCTAGAGTATGGTACAATGTAACTTCATGGCACAAGCTGATTGTAAGGTCCATTGTGCCTTTTAGCAAGTCAGCTGAGTTCTTCCTTGGTTTTGCTACATACTGCAAGATAGATACATCTACTCTTGAAACACAGTGGTAGAGGTCATCCATAGGGGTGAGAAAGATGATGATGGGAGGAAGATTATGTGGGCAGGAGTCGCTCGCCCCTTGCATGTGCAGACTGTTGCCATGAGGTAATGATCAGGCGGTGTTTGGCTGCCATTCAGGCATCACCTTACACTGCGTACTGGCCCTACGTAGTGTAATGTGGAACTGATAAAATGGGGTGTCGGGACTGCTGAGCTGAGCGATGCTCATCCTACCACTGAGACTGTGTTGCTCCGCGGGGATGCCTGCTAAGCATGGGTACCGACCAGATGCTGCAGATCCTGACAGCCCTGGCCTGTCTGTGTGGGTAAGCACAGTTTATTGATAGGAAGCAACCAAGAGAACAAACTTTTTAATATCCCTTTAGTGTCCCTTTAATTCCCCTTCTATGTTTATAGTATTTTTCCTTTAATTTCCCTTTTTACTAACCAATATCGTGTTACTAGTTATCCATAATATTGTGTTAAGATCCCTTTTTGGTATCCCCTTAAACTCCCTTTTTACTAGTTAATCTCGTATTATAAATGCTGTTTGTAGTATTTGGTTTTGTCCTAGTTAGGACAGCTGAGATCAGTTCATCATGGTGGGTGTAACCCAAAACTGTATTCTATAGCCTTCCATGTCATTTCCCAGAAACTAGACTATTGTTGTCAATAGACTATTCGCACCCTCTGCCCATAGAGCCTGACTCCTCAGGCTATAAACTAGGTGTTAAGAGGCCTGTGAGATAGGAGGATGTTTCTGTCCTCACACCCTTTGTGGAACTCCCCGCCCTGAGGGAAGCACTGAACATTCCTGCCTGAACTGGAGGATATGTAATCTTGGAGTTTTAGAACATTTTTCAACCCACTCGTGGGATCCAGAGGACGGCTGCATCTCATCGCTCTCAACCAGACTTAGACCACCACTGGACTGCGATCACCAGTTCTGGCCAGACTGCAGCAGCTCTCCCACCAGCAGGTTCTTCCCCTCTCCCTTTACTTTGGACTCAAACAGGGCCCAAGGAACACCACTTTGTTCAGGCCCCAGGGTACTGGGTTATACATTTGGGTTTTTTGTGGGTTGAGACCAATTGTTTGTTTGTATTATTGTACTTACTGTATTATATTAATAAATTGTTATTCTGACTTATAATCTCTCCTTTGAGTTGAGTTCATTCCCCCTGCTGGTTAACTTTTAAACCAGCACAGGTTTTAAGGTCATACAATAAGGTAGTTATTTTGTATCCTTTTTTAGTTTTTTATTCTCTTTGCTAAGTTTATTATTATTATTATTCTCACTGTAGTAAAAGATATTTTGCATGTCTGAATATTTCTGGCACTTGTCTTTATTCCGGACATGTATCCAAACGAACTGTTACACAGTGTCACTGGTGGAATATGCTGAGTGCAATTCCTTGTGCCTGGTACCCCCCAGCCTCACAGAGTACACCGAGGCAGGACTACAGGAGGTGCACATGGCAAGCAACAGACCTCCTTAAGCTGACAGCAGTTGTACATATGTCTCCTCTGTGACTGTAACTAAATTACTTATGAAGACTCAAGGACACATCTCCTGAGTGTGTGTTGAACTAGCCCAACACCCTGCCTCCAGCTCAGTCCAAGAGCAGATGCTAGCAGAGGAGCAGAGGAACAGGACATGAGAACAAGAATCAAATGGTTACAGCTCTGAAGGCTGCTCTTGGGGCTCTCAGTGACCATGGCCACAGAGCTATGCCTTGATGTGGCTCAGGTAGAAGGAGGCCGGAGGCTGAACCTTAGCTCTGCTCCAGAGGTGAGCTGTTTTGCCTCCCTTCATCTTTCTTTGGATAATTGGGATAACTGGACCTCAGTACCTCAGACAAGTGTGTGCTTTCAGATCCATAGTTTCAATACCACATAGGGACTGAACAACAATGTTTAACATGGTGTAGCATAGTACAGGGATGTGAAAACTCAGCGCCTGGCTTCAGAATAATTCAGGTCTCCCAGATGAATCCATGTGCTTTGTCATCCACCATCTTTTGTGTGCAAGCCTGCAGTCCTGCTCCCACAGACGCTGATCCACCTCTCCTGTCCCCTCTCTCACCACTTAGCCCTCTGTCCCTTCTCATCTCCTCTCTGTTTACTGACGTCTGCTTCTCCCAAATGCCCTGCCTCCCTCCTACACAAGCTACCTCTGTCCCTTGCAGCCTATCTTGTTGTGTTGGCCTGAGACAGCAAGTGAGCTGATTACAGACTGCTTTTTTGTGTATGAAAGCTGAACCATGGCTAAGCAGCATCTAATGTAACTCTGCAAGTTTATATTTATTTTCACCTGCACTCTTACTTTCAGGATTCGCTGGGTTGAGGAAGTTCCACTGATGAAAAGCTGTCTTTGGTAGAGCAAGAATTTGAACCCTAATCCCCCTGGGGTGGGACCAGTGCTCTCTTGCCTGTCTTCCCCGCTCTGAGATCTCTGCTGATACAGCAGGGACCAGCAGCACCTATCTGCCTATTCAAAAAATACCATAGGAGCCAAATGCAGGTGACAGTTTCAGTTCTGCTGCAAAATCATGGTGGCTAGCTAACACGAACTCTCCTTGCCAGTATCACCTTTACCAGAGCCTCCTTTCCTCCCCACTCAGTGAATGGTTCATGTCAGCATCTTAAGACACACGATCTGTAGCCCTCCCTACCACCACAACTGCAGGGGCAGGCAGGAGTGTGATACATTGCTAAGGATGTATTTTCAAAGCACAGTAACAAAGCACAGTCTATAAAGAGAAAGGATTCAGTCCCTTACTGTGAGCAATGTTTGCTGAGACAAATGAAAAAGCAGGTTGCAAAGCCTTTTGTTCCTCAGATTGACATTCAGACATTTTTGCGTTTTGATCTGGTAGTCCTCTGTTCAGGCTAACACATTTTTGGAAACTACAGAGGGGCTGCAGACACTGTATTTGCTGACACCAAATATAATCAGGAGCATTTCACATGAACAACTGCTAGCAGCTGCAACGCTGACTGTGGAAAAGGGCTGTGAATGTAAAGAAGTTGCAGTAACAAAAACCAGTTTAAAACAACGGCTAATGCCCCACACTCATATGCAACTGTTTTGCCATTCACATGAGGCTCTGTTTCAAGCAGCCTTTTTCCTCCATCATGTCTTCCCAGAGGACCTTCTGAGCCCCCAGCTTGGGCCTGACATTTCAGCTCAGGACAGGGTGCCCCAGCCAGACCTGCAGTCATACTAAAGAAGGCAAGGAGTGACCACCAGACTACCATGCAGTTGTCCTGTAACAAGCCATATTACATTTCCTCACATCACAAAAAAACAGTGAACTCCAGAAGCGTGTCATCTGCAGTTTCTCTGTTTTTTTGCTCCTGCTGCTGTTGTTTGGCCCTGTGCTCATCCGTGACCTGAAATGGAGTATGGGGACCTTGCTCCTCCAGCAGCACAGGAGATGGTTCTTGGTAGCCATAGCCAGACCAAGCTGAGCAGAGCAACCAGGCCTACAATAGCACAATAATTTTGATTTCCTGTTGTTTTTTTTTAAAAAGGGAAATATTTCATTTGTTGGAGAGGGAAGAGATCTTTTCTTTGCCTCAGCAGGAAGTGGTTGCAAAATCGAATGAAGATTAAGGAGATTAAACTGGAGTGGATGTCAAGCAACGAAAAGGTGAAATACTTAAGTATGCCTCTGAAATATTTTTTTCCAGAGAGAGTAGAGGATAAGAAAGTCAGTTCCCCATTTAAATTTATCTCACCGTTCGTGACTCTGAAGTTTCTGTGTTCAGGGGATAAAAAGAAGAAATAATGAAGAGAAATAGACTTCACAAAATTCTCATCTGAAGAAACCAAACCCCACATGTCAAATGGAGGATAACTCATTTTCACATTCAAATAATTGTTCAAGGGAAATATGCTTCTTCCTACATGCCCATACATTCACAAAGTGTTCTCTCTAAGCATCACAAATGATGTAAAATCCACTGAAGCATTAGGATTTTACAGTAAAAGCATGGTTCAAAGCAACAGTCCCAATGACCCATCTCAGAAGGACCTACACATTATTTGTTGATGAATTAATGGAGGTTTTTATGAACATCGTGTAGTTTTACATGCACCTTCATTAAGAAATGGGCATAATGGGCCCAAAGGAGTGTAAATATAAAGCAGACTGGAGTTTCATGTTAGGAGCTAAAAGGAAATCTAGAGCTTACCTCAACCTGACAACTCATGTTAAAACTAATTGCAACACTGGCATTATGATGTTGTGTTATCCACAAGTTACATGGTACAGGCAGACCAACCTGGAGCAGAGTGCTTTAAACAGGAGCTACTGGGGCTTGTTGACAGAGCTTTAAACTAGCTTGGAAGGAGGAAAGGGACAAAAGCAGGCCTGCCAGGGAGGAGTGACGGGATGGTGTGCCAAAACTCGAAGAAAGGAGCACTGATGGGATTTCTCAATCTGCTTCACAAGGTATTGGCTATAATGTACCACACCTGAAATATTTCTACACCAGTGCACACAGCACGAAGAACAAGGGGAGCTCAAAGCTTTGGCCCAGCCCTAGAGATTCAACACCATTAGCATAAGGGAAACCTGGTGGGATGAGACCTGTAACTGGAGTGCCCTATTGGATGGTTCCAGCTCTTCAGGAGGGATAGGCAAGGCAGAAGAGGTGGAGGGGTGGCACTATATGTAATAGAGGGGCTAGAATGTATGGAGCTCACAGTGGGCAATCGCACAGTTGAGAGCCCCTGGGTAAGAATCAATGAGCAAAAAATAATGCAGATGTCATGGTGGGATTCTGCTATAGACCTTTGAGCCAGGACAACTGTGTCAATGAATTATTCTTTGAGGAACTGAGGGACATTTCCAAGCCAACTGCCCTTGTTCTTATGGAGGACTTTACCAGAAATCAACTGGGAGCATCACACAGATGGTACAACTCAGGTCAGAAGATTCCTAAAAACCTGGATGACAACTCTATTGAACAGGTCCTAAGGGAGCCGACTCAGAAAGATGCTCCCTTGATCTGCTGCTTCTCAACAGAGTGGACCTCATGAGCAAAGTGGAGATTAGTGACTGTCTTGGCCACAGCGTCCAGGAAGCGATAATGCCAGTTGATATAATCTTTTTGGATTTCAGTAAAGCTTTTGACATTTTCTCTCCCAGGATCCTTCTGGACAAAACGCCCAGCACACAGCTGGATAAACACATCATGTGCTGGGTGAGCAATTGGCTCATGGGTCGAGCACAGAGGGCAACAGTGAATGGGGTAACATCAGACTGGTGACCTGTCAGTACTGGGGTTCCACAGGGCTCCACCTTGGGCCCTCTGCTCTTCAACATCTTCATAAATGACTTAGACATAGAACTGGAAGGGACACTAAGCAAGTTTGCAGATGACACAAAACTGGGAGGAGCTGTTGACTTCCTCAAAGGCAGGGAGGCCCTGCAGAGAGACCTCAACAAATGAGAGGACTGGGCAATCACCAACCAGATGAATTTCAAAAAGGGAAAGTGCCAGATTCTGCATCTGGGATGGGGCAACCCAGGATGTACAGACAGACTGGGGAACAAGATGCTGCAAAGCAGTGCCACAGAAAGGGATCTGGGGGTCCTGGTCGATGACAAGTTGAATAGGAGTCAACAGTGCCCTGGCAGCCAGGAGGGCCAACCATGTCCTGGCGGGGAACAGGTAAGGCATCACCAGCCAGTCGAGGAAGGGGATTGTCCCGCTCTTCTCTGCACTGGTGAGGCCTCACCTTGAATATTATGTGCCGTTTTGGGCACTGCAATATAAGAAAGATACACAATCCAGCAAATAGTTAATAAATTAGGATTAGTAAATTAACCAGTTTGGGCAATGTTGTCATTTTGTCAGCTAATTCTGCCTACTAATGAAAAGGCAGATGAGATCTTCTTCTTTTAACAGGAAGAAACCTCTCTTCAGGAAGTTGTCCTCATGGGGAACTTCAACCACTCTAATATTTGAAAGAGTAGTGCAGTGGGGCACAGACAATCCAGGAGGTTTCTGGAATATGTTGATGTCAACTTCTTGGCTCGGTGCTGAAAGCTGGAGATACTCTGCTGAACTCATACTTTGAGGAAGGAAGACTTGTTTGGGAATGTGAAGGTCAGCAGCAGCCTAGGCCACAGTAACCATGAGGAGTGAAGTGCAGGTTCCTGACAGTAGTCAGTTCTACAAAATGCATGGATAAATGATGAGCCAATTGGATTTAGATGCATCCTGAAGTGAGGAATTAAAGGAGATGGACCTCAATAGTGCCTAGAGACAGGATAAGAGGAAATGGATGCAAACTGAAATGAAGGCAATTCCACTTAAAATTAAAAAAAAACCCAACACAATGCCCCTAAAAAAACCAAACAACCCCACACCTTCTTTAGCATTACAGTGATCAAACCATTGGCACAGGTTTCCCACATCTCCATCCTGAGAATATCAAAATGTGTCACAAGGAGGCTTGGAGTAGCTTGATGTGCCTGATTCTGTGCCAGCAGAGGGGGTTAGACAAGATAATCTCCATAAATGCCTGCCTAGCCTCAGCTTCTCTGTGACTGTAACACAACAAAGGAAAGTTTTTCTAGAGTAAGACAAGACACTTCCTGGAAATCAAAAGTTGCCTTAAGCGGATCTGACCTAAATCACTTTAAATATAATTTGTTAAAAGAACACACTTCTTTATTTTTAAAGAAGAGCAAGAATACAATCTTTACTCACTAATAATTTCTAATGAATTCCCATAAACCAGCATGGAAAATTGCTTCCTAACAATGACAGAACTATAAATGTATGAAATAATAAGGTTCTCCTCGAGGCAGAGTGGTTAAAAATTACTGAGGGAGGGATCCCCTAATGGCTCTACTTCTAATCTCTTCCATTTTTATCTAGGTTGCACATTCTCCCTTGAGTAATGTCTATGGGCATAGACTGAGCTGTGGAAAAAAAATATTTTTAGAATGACTGTCTCAACATTAATAGAGTTAAAGGTTTCTGAATTCAGCATGAAAACACATTATGTCAGGAACTAGTGACAAATCCTACTCCAATGTCAGGTGGATTGAGTAATGTCTGGAAAGACCGTACTTCTAAAAGGAGCATCTGGACATGTCAAAACAACTTAAATATCCTTTCCAGAGTGTGCAAAATGAAGTTAAGTATTCATTTAAAATATTATTCATATTCCCATGAAACTATTACTTACCATATTGTAAATATTTCCATTTTATGAATGCTCCCAGCAGCCAAAACTTGTTTAATACAACAAGAACTTAGGGGAAGAGGTGTGAAGTAAACACTTTTTTTTTACCTGCTTTCATAGTGGAATAGAGATTTTTTTTAACACTGAAATCAGGACACTCTTTCTTAATTTGCATTTGTTATATGCTAACAAGAGCATTATTATTTGCACAGATCAGTAGAATCTGGATAACAAATATGGTTTATCTCTCTCAAAGTACCCGTGCATGGATGAAAGCTAAGTTATCTTTGATCAAGTGGAGCCTAAGCTGAAATAAAGACAATAAGAATGTGTGGAATTTCAGTTCACACAAGTACAAACAACATGGAGAAAACCAATTACAGGCTTCTAGGAGTGCAATTCAATTTCCAGATTTCAAATGTCCTTGTTTGACATATCAGATGGTCAGCACCTTCAGAGATCTCTCTTTTCTCATTTCTGTTTCAAAAAGCAGTGTTGGCATATGCCTGGATGGCTTCACCATGAGTCCAGGAGACCCATGATGCAGCTAGTGCCCTTGGGAGTATGCATCATTCAAATTAACCTTAATATTCACCAAAGTGTTAATAACAAAATTTTGAAGCAATCTGTTTTTAGTTATTCAGTTCTGTCTTGTTGACTGTTTTTCTTTTGTTACTTTTCCAAATTTTTTTGCTCTTCTATCCACTGGAAAGGCATCCTGGGAAAAATTAAAATCTCCAACCTCCCTTCCTCTTCCTGTAACAACAAAAACACATTTTCAAGCCGCAGGAGTTGTAAGCATTATAATTTAACTGTATGTGGCAGCGACAATTCCTCAAACAGATATGCTTTAAACATCTCAATGCTCTAGAAATAATTTTCAAGTGCATCAAGAACACTTCTGCTATGTGAAAAGTTCTGCAAACATCTCATTCTCTCTTCACTCTTCCCCATTCTCTCATGCGTATATTTGGGTAAGGTACATTAAGCAACCTCCAAGCACATAAAAATGTGCTCCAAGCACTGATTTTGGCTCCCCCACCAAAACTTATTTTTCATTCTGAAAAAATATGAAAGATCCAATACTAACATTCCTTTTAATGAAATATCAAACATTCTGGTCTACAGTAATCCTTCTCCCCTCCAAAATCAAGTTCTTTTGCATTTTTGACATATGAAACAAAGATGAAACAAAATGTTATTGCTATCAAGTTTCAATCAAGAAGATTTTTACTGCATTGTCAGATTCTCAGGTATGTAAATACAAAATCCAAGCCAAATTTTTATAATTTTAAGACTGCTACTGAGCAAAGACTCACATTTTTGTAATTCACTTTTACTGATTTAAGCTCTGTTCTAGAAGAATACATAAATATTTGTCTGTGTGCTTCAAATGGTTCAACCCAGTAAAAATATGAGCAATTTTCCTCTCCTGAATCTTCTTTTTTTCTCTTCTAGTTTTAGAGTTCAGAGTTTTCATCTCATAGCAATGAACAAAAAGCAGGACATTATGAAATGTACACAGAATGCTGGCTTATGGGAAGATATTATGTGAAAAGTTTCTGTTCTTTACCGTCCCTCACAAGAAGGTTTATATGAAACTGAATGAAAATAAGCATTCTGATAAAAAAATTTTCATGCAAGATAGAATTAAACCTTGGGATTTGTTCCCATAGTAAGACCTCAAGGTCTGACAAAGGGCTAGATGTTTATATAAACTTTGAAAACATCAAGGACAAGTATTTTGGAAGATGTATTAAAACATACTCTCTGGAGCTTAAGCAAAACTATAACTATCAGTAATCAAGACAAGTTTTTTACACTTTGATCTGAAGCAGCTGGCACTGACAGCTCTCAGATGTGGGATGCCAGACTAGATGGATGATGTACATAAACCAGTCTAAGAGTCTCTACATTCCTGTTTCACTGTATAGAGGCAATGAGGGCCTTTTCTCCTCCATGCAGAACTTGAAATTTTCCCTTGCAGCCTTCTGCACTGCCTTGTCCCACAACAGATACAACACAAAGCAGATTTTACAAGCATAATGTTATGAAGCACAAAGGTGCAATGCTATCACTTAAGTCAATTATTATGCTCTTTATACATTTTTCTTCTTTAAAAGAGATTCTCATTATGAAAAGCAACTGTGAAAAGCAAGGGTTAACTAATCAAGATTTATTCACCAATACCATGTTAAAAATAATAGAAAAATGAAATTATTTTCTAGAGCTCTTTCTTCTAGAATCTGTGCTTGTAGTAAATGTTCTTTCACAAAAAAATCTTTTTTTTCTTTTCTTTTTTTTAATAATAAATATTTTAAAATCAGCATTTTAACCCAGTATCAATTTCTAAACTTTAGGCTCCATTTTTAACTGATGTGACTCCACATGTCTGTATCTACTTCACTAGAGCCATCACAAACCCAAAGGATCAGTAGGAAACTCCAAAGGTGCCTAGTCCCACAACAGTGTTGTCATTTTCAAGATTCAGTATGGTCCAAATCCTCCCTAATACATTGGGGAAAGAGATGCTGCAAAGCAGTGCCACAGAAAGAGACCTGGGGGTCCTGGTCGATGGCAAGTTGAATATGAGCCAGCAGTGCCCTGGCAGCCAGGAGGGCCAACCATGTCCTGGTGGGGAACAGGTAAAGCATCACCAGCCAGTCGAGGAAGTGGATTGTCCCGCTCTGCTCTGCACTGGTGCAGCCTCACCTTGAATATTGTGTGCAGTTTTGGGCACTGTAATATAAGATATTATCTCTTAGAGAGCATCCAAAGGAGGGCAACAAAGATGGTGAAGGGCCTTGAGGGGAAGCCATATGAGGAGCGGCTGAGGTCACTTGGTGTGCTCAGCCTGGAGAAGAGGAGACTGAGGGGAGACCTCACTGCAGTTACAACTTCCTTGTGAGGGGAAGAGGAGGGACAGGCACTGATCTCTTCTCTGTGGTAACCAGTGACGGGACCCAAGGGAATGGCCTGAAGTTGTGCCAGGGGAGGTTTAGGTTAGGTATTAGAAGAATGTTTTTCACCCAGAGGGTGATTGGGCACTGGAACAGGTTCCCCAGGGAAGTGGTCACAGCACCAACCCTGGCAGAGTTCAAGAAGCATTTGGATGACACTCTCAGGCACATGATCTGACTCTTGGAGATGGTTCTGTGCAGTGTTAAGGATTTGATGATCCTTGTGGGTCCATTCCAACTCAGCATACTCTGTGATTCCATGACTTATCTGAGGCTGCAATCCTTTTTGACAGCCTACTAAAGGTTTCCTTGCCTATTTTAATGATGCCAACATTTTCTAATTCCTTAACAGAACTCTTTAAGAAAAGCCCCTTAATATTCAATTTTCTGAAGCACATCTGGTATGATCCTAAAATTGAAATACGCACTTGGTGAACTTAATTGAAAGCATTGTCTTCTCCAGTGACACACACTTTCTGTCTGCAGCAAAAGAAAAGGTGGAAGTCTCTCACAATACAGTATTATTCAGAGACATCCAGATTTGAATTATCCTGTCCTTAGTAATATTAGACACATCAGGACACAGATCAACTATAAAACATTCCTTAGGACAATTGCTGAGACAAGCAGCTGCTTTTCAGATAGAAAATTAAGGTTATTCCAGACTTTCCCTCAGTCATACAGTAACGAGTTGCTTAGCACTGTGTGGCAGGGAGGCACACAGTTATGTGAGATGCCTGGGAGAGCAAGAGAGCATGCTACAATGCCAAGAATTTTAAAAATGCCTCAGAGATAAGGAGTAGGCTGCACATATACAGAAACAAGCAATTGTGAAATAAATGTCACTATTTTTCACCAAGGGCAAAACATTTCTCCTCAGGCTCTGGGGATGGGCTCTGCAGCATACGAATGCTAGGATCTTATGGGGGACAGGGTGGCACAGGGATTGCTGTAAGGCATGGACCCCTATGTCCTTGGGATCATTTGCTCAAGTCCCATTAAGTTGAACATCTGGTGTCTTTTACATTAGTGCCCTAGGTAGGGCCAGGAGAGCATCACCACCTCCCACCCATTAATTCTCCATGGCAAGAGCACTCCTAGAGGGCATCAGCTGGTTTCTTTGGGGGAAAGACCAACAAAGGCATTCCAGGAAGTCAACTTATGCAGTCCAGCTACTCCTCTACACCTTGTCCCAAAGAAAATCCCTCAAGCATATAGTCAGTGGGCCTCTGCACTACCACTTTCACTATGCTGGTCTGCTCTTCCTATGTCGCACTTCTTGCAGCTGATGGAAGCTTGTCACCCTGCAACAGTCCAGGCAGGTAGTATTAATTTACAGAAGACTTGGCTAGTCCTCATTCATCATTATCAGTTCTGATTGCTACATTTTCAGTAGCATCAGCAACCGAGGCACAAAATATATGAGCAATTACTTATTTTTGCTAGTTATGAGTGGTCCATACCTGCCCATTGACTGTCCTCCAAGGAGGGCTTGTGCTGCTCCACAGCCTGCAGTGTCATGCTGTTTAAAACCCAATTTTAGCCACCACCTGAAAATGTACCCTTTAGATCTTACAGATGAATGGTGTGATTGAGCCAAATGAACGTGGTGGAGCCTGCTTAGAGCAGAGGCTGCACTGTGTGATAACCCACAGTCTCCTTACCCTTTCTGCAGGGCAATGCAGAAAGTTTTATTTCTGTTTCTCTCCAGCATCACTTCAGTAGGCCTTGTGCAACAGCATGATGTTGTTGCTATAGTTTCCCAAAATTGCAAGGAGATGTTTAAATTTTAAAACAATGTGGTCATTTATGAAAACAAGTGTTCCTTTTATATTTTGCCATAATATTTTTCACATTTTCTTTTCTACACATGTCCCTTCAAAAACAATCAGTACCAAGCATAAATCAGCTGTCAGTATCCATTTAAAGATATTCTACTTGAGAATATCAGGATGTTTATGGTGCAGCATATTTAGACAAAAAACATCTTTATCCTTCACACAATATTAATTTTTTCCCTTCTCTTTTTTTCCCTTTTCCTCTTTCATCACAAAATACAGACCATAAAGTGCATATAGGGCTTCAGTTGAAACCAATTGGGGAAAAGCTGAATAAACCAATTACAGCAGAAAATAATAAAGAGGAAGCCCACGTTAATTGTTAGGGGGTTGCTTTTAGGAGAGGAAACTGATGAGCTGGATGAAGAGCAGCATGGCAGTGCAGGCAGCTGCCAAGGGCCTGGCCAGCAATCAGCAAAGCCCTACAATCGGAAAGTAGAGTATGGGGAAGGACAGCCTCTGACTCCAGGGAAGCACAGTGACTGATGCCGGCACTCCTATTCTTTCCTAACTGTTAATACTGTAGCTCAACACCATCACTATATCCCGATGACTGGCATGTATACCTCCGGCTTTTGTCAGTAAAGTGCCAACACACATCCTCCCTTCCAAGGCCTCCCCACCCAGCAGAAAAAGTGATCAGAAATATCTCTTCCACACTTGGACTGATTTATACCTCTCCTTTTTAAACTTGTAGTAAACCACAGGGATAGAGAGGGCCTTCTGTAATTTTTTACTCTGCATCCTCCAGGAGACAGTGCCACAAGAGCCTGTACCAGTCCCCATCTTGCTGTAAGATGGTCACCCACTCTGTACAGAGCTGGTGCTTGGCGCCAGATGAAGGCACCAGCAGGTGCATGAACACCAAGGAAGTGGGCAGAGAGAAACTAATTCCAATTCCAGCTGACCCACGCCTGGCTGAAAGGAGACAATAACAAAAATGGGGTTGAGACCCAGCCCAAATCACTGTCAGGGAAAAATGCAGTCCAGATGGTGCATCTTTCTGGAACAGGATAAGGATGGTGTGCTCTTTCTTCAATCAGCACTGTGAAACCATTCAACCCAAAATGAGAAGAATCTTTACCCTCCTTTAATAGATCTGTGTTTCCATGGTTGCATCTTTTAAACTATAAACATTTCATGCTTTAAAGATTTAAGGAATGATCGTGTTACGCGGACAGTTTTCTTTTACAGAAACCCCATAAAATACCAACATGTTTAGTTCTGCCTAGCTGTCCTGCTGCTACTTTGAAATAGCCAGTAATCTCCACTAAACAGTCATCTTCTCTCCCACAGGGTCTGACATAAAAATGGGCTCACCAGAAAAATAAATTACAGATTATTTTTGCAGAAAAAATGTTAGTTATGTATCCTTGCAATCAGCTCCATTAGGTTTTCACACTCCCTCTACCCTCTTGCTTTCTCCCTGCCTCCCTCCCTCTTTTCAAGAGCAATTTTTAAAGCAGCAAATGGCAGGATTCCAGGGGTTATGTTACTGCCAAAAATTAATTTAAAAAACAAGAGGGAGGCTGTGAGCTGAAAAAAAAAGGAGTGGGAAATGCATTCTCTCTGCATGTGGGACCTTCGATCTTGGCCACATAACTGGCATTTTACCTTGGAAATGGCTCCCCGTCCTCTGTCTCCCCCCTCCACCAGAGATGGCTGATTGCACTAAGATTCTCCCATTTTCTGCTACAGGGGCATAAAACTTCACTTCTGCAATGCACCTTGCCGGTTTACATGGAGGTGATGAAGTCTAGTGTAAAAGGTGGTTCACAAACTATTCCTAGGTTTTACATGCTATTTGTTTACAGTAGTGAGACTGTGGCTGAGAAGGATATGGAAAACTAGCTTTTAAGAAAAAGATTTTGGAAAAAAAGAAACTGGGTGTGTTTACAAAAGAGTTGATTCTGCCACTACGTAGTGGAGTGGATACTTTCAACAAAATTACTCCTGTTTATTTTTACAGCTCTGTCCTCACGTCCACTAAAAATGAGTGCCTTTCACGGCAGCTCTCTGGAGCAAGTCTGAAACAAATTAGGCAGAAGTTAGTTCCAGTCATAGCCTCAGTAGACCCTGGGAAAGGCCTGGCACACCACTCCACTGACCTCGTAGGGTGTCCCTGACATCATTAGTGACAACTCATTAGGAAGATGCTCTGTACCCTTGCTGACCTTCTCTGGCTCTTTTGCAGTTCTGTTGCACCCTGCATAATATGAAAGAACTAAAACATTGACAGACTTATGGTTGGTTTTTCTCCAGTAATAACTGCCACCATTTTATATGCTTCCTCGACCTGTGTTGAGCTGATATTTTCTTGGATCTGTTGTATCCACAATCTTAATCCTGAGTTGTAATGGTCAGCTCAGAAATTGCTGTTTAACAGATTAATTTAAGACCATTTCCCCCCTATTCATATCACCTTATTTTTATCTACCTTGAATACCATCCTGTAGATCCATCTACAACTCTTCACAGAGGTGCCTCAGCTGGTTTGAGTAATTCCATTTCATGAGCAAATTTTCTTATGTTGCTGCTCACTGAATGTAAAATGTCCCACCACAGAGCACCATTCAATCCACCTGCTGACATAACCGTGCTCCAATAATTGGTGATTTATTCATACATCCCATTTTTTACCCTTTACCAAGTATTTATCCATTCAAGGATCTTCTTTGTCATATTATGTTCCTTACAAGTTTTTGGTGAAAACAGTCTGTCAAAAGTCTTTGGAAAAACTAACATTAGTTGGTCAATGGAATGCCCCTTATCCATGTGCCTCTAAGCCTCTTTTGAGAGTGTTGTCAGGTTTGTGCGGATGAGCTTCCTTTTACAAAGGCAATGTTGAACCTCGCTAGAATGGGCATTATTCAAGCATCCACCAGTTTTATTGAGTGTGCCCCACTTGCAAATCTTTCTATGCTCTTGACAGGCTAAGAAATCAACAGGTCTTTGAACACATTAAAGTTCAGTAAATTAGTCTTCCAAGTACAGAGTTTGGAACAAGGACCAAAGTTGGTATCCTCATGGCAAAGTACTTCTAGTTTAATGTTTTTTGTACTTCCAGATGAGTCTTAAAACCCTTCCTACCTCTGCCATGGCGCTCCAGAACAGAAAGGAGGGATGGCTGGCCAAGAGACAGGTCCCACGCAGTGTAAAGGATAAATTCTACCCAGCAACCTGCAGAATGAACTGCAAGTATTTACATCATGAGCTCCTTGAGAAATGCAGCTTGGAAAAAAAACTCAAAATCAAACTGCCAAATGTGACATTGGTACTTTCCAGATAAGTTTAGAATGTAGCCTCATGTTGCATTATTGAAATAGTATTGCAACAGTCTAATCACCAGTGACACTTGGAAAGGTTGCAGCACAATACACTCATTGTAACTTAGCGATAATTAAATGCAAAACAGGGAACCTGGCTTTCCACTTGAACTTTTTGGAGCACAACCAGATGTCTAGATTGACCACAGATGGCCAGCAAATCTTCTCTGAAGTCAGATTTCTGTGCAAAGTTCTTCACATAGCAACAAGCAAATATTTTTCTGTCAGGAAGAAAGATGGATACAAGATGGATACAAAATGAGTGAAAGCTGAGTCCTGAGTCCACTAGCATGAGGATTTCTTCCCTCAATCTACCTATTAACAAGAAACAACCAGAGTAGTTTGCTGCCTCTGAAGAGACAAATGGCTCCAAACAGCATTTACAAATAGCACTAGCTGAGCTACGGAATTTGAGTAAGATTGAGCTTTTCCAAAGGGTGTGCCTGATGATAAACTTTTAATGTTTGAGGTCATTGTAGCAACTCTAACCTTTCAGCACTTCTGAAAATCAGATGCTTTTCTAGATAACAAAATACAGAGAAGTGGCATAAACTGTAGATACTCATCTTTCATAAACATTTGAATTCTTTCTTTTTTCTTGAATTGTCTATGCCACTTCCTTTCCCCTCTATATCCATCACACCCCTTCCCTTTCCCCTGGTGAGCTGAATCTGTGAGTCAGGAGATCTGTGCTGCAGAGTGCAGGGTCCCATCATTTCCTAACCTTCCCACCTGAGATCCAGGACATCTCAAAAGCCACAAAGGCCCCACTCTCCAAATCACTTTCACTCTCAGCCTCCAAAGTGACATCCTCATGATTTCCGGGATAAGCAGCTCTTCCAGGACATCACTCCCATGAGAGAGGTGCTGCCTCAGCTGACACTGCCAAGTCCTGAGGATCCTGGAGATTACCACTGAGACCTTGAATACAACTTTGTATTTCACGGGGAGCCAATGTAACAAGTAACAAATCACGATGACAGTTACTTGGCAAAAGGGACACTTACTTGGCCCAAATGGAGGGTTGCTCCACACAAAAGCTTCCTCCATGCAGCAATGCTTATTTCTAGGTGTAATTCACACTGCTACCTGGGGGTGCAGACCTGTTGCACAGTACCAACCTCTGGGTAAAAGGAGGCACCAGCAATCACAACTGGAGAAAATATTGGAGAAATTTCCTACTCTTGCTGTCCTGAGTCCCTTAGGAGGTGGCTGTGTCTCAAAGATAGAAACTGGGGCAAAAAATGTGAATAAGGTCATAGCATCTGGAGTGTCTTCACAGTGTTCTCTTTTTTCCATCTGTGTTACCTTCCTTTCTCCACTGTAACTAACAGCCAGGTGCTAGTTCCAACTGCGTGAGAGGAAACGGTAGGAACTCATGTGTCCTCTATTTTAAGAACACGGTTGGCCAGACATGGTAAAGCATTTTCCTAAATGTAACTGTAATGGAGCACACTGGATTTTAGCTATTCCTCCACTTCCTTTTGAAGAGCATTTGGGCTACAATTTGTGCTCTAACTACTGATTACTGAGTATTTTAAGAGATAGCGATTACATTACACAGCATTTTCTGTATACATGCCCAGGTTTACAGTGAAAGGACCCTTGAAAATTACTTTTCTTACCATCCTCCCTTGAATTTGCAGCATTCTTCTTTAAAACAAGTGACAAACCTATTTATTCATGGTCACACTGATAGAGAGGGGAGGAAAATTAGCCACAGCATAACTGTTTTTCTTTGAAACTTATTTCAGTGGTACTGAAATACCACTGTCCTGGTACATGTACCTGTACCTAAGAACACTATAAAATAGGGGACTCACAGGATTCCTAACAAAAATAAATCAAACCAGAATTGTGGACTTTTACATCATTTTCTTTTAAACAACAAACAAACAAACAAAAAATCACAAAGGCATAAAGGGAAGATGGATAATGAAGTATACAAAAAAGTGAAAAAGAGCGTGTACAAATAGTGATGTCACCCACATCCACGACAAACAAAAATATGTCTGTAACCCTGAAGAACAAATGCCACACACTTTTGTTTTCAGACCTGGCCTGTTCCTGTATAGGAGTGTGCAGAATTCTCAGAAATAAGTAAAAAGATATAAAAATTAACCACAGTAGACATCAGCACCTAGAAAAAAAAGAGAGAGCAGACAGACTGACAGTCTAAAAAGCCACATCAGGACTGGCTCTCTGTCCCGAACACAGTAAGATTGAAAGGGAGAAGTGGTCCTAAAGAGAAGATGACCTGGGATGACTCATATTTCATTTTATATGCCTTATGCCCCAGGCATTTCAAAACAACTCAGACACTGCTAGCAGCATGTCTTTAATCCTGCCAGCAATAGTTTTGCCTGCTTACTATTTGCTTTAATAGAAAATGAAGTATGTTACTAATGCTCCTCTCCATGTTTGCTCCTATGAGTTTTCTTCTAATGCCATAAAAGCCTCCTGCAGGTCTGTAGCACAAAGAGATAGAAGTAGCAAAAAGGTGTGGTGTAACCATCTTCAAAGTACTTTCTTTTTATACAGTTTTTTATTTTCCTGTGATATTGCCAACCAAGCATCAAAGAGCAGAGAGAAATACTTATGCTCCTTGAATTCCCAGCATGTTCCTCCCTGCGTCATTACAGACATTGTTGAAGGACATGATAAAGCTGAGCTGACCTGCTTCAATCTCATCCATCAGCACAGGCACAACTGGAAACAAGCCCTTCTGGAGTAATGTCAGCACTTTCATTGACAGCAAATGTAAACTACACAAGGGCAGAAGGCAAAAACACCAGAAAATCCTATTTGGTGTACAAGAAAACCCTATTTGGTACCCAAGAAACCCCTCTGTCTCTCTCTTTCGGCCCCCCTTTACCACATGCGATGTAGTTGTTAGCAGTGCACATCAATGCACACTGAAAACTGGACTTGCCCATACACTCATTACAGCAGGAACGTGTAATTGCAAACAGTGTTTGCAGAAAAGCTATTTTATGCACTGGTGGTGGAAATGTGTGAAAGGTTTGAGAGCTGGGTTGGATTCTTAGCTGGTGTTAGTGTTTGAGGTCAATAGGAAGGCACCACTGAGCATCAGCTGAGTCCAGGATGTAGCAGTACTTCAGATGAGGGATGTCAACAGCAATGCTGTCTTTCCTACACACATGCAAATATACAGAAGCACTCATGCCTTTAATTTTCACCTGTTTAATACTCTTTCTTAAAAGCCATAACATCCATCTTATACAGCCCTTCACAGCAAGCCAAGTCTCAAGAGAAAAGGGTTTTTAGCAGAGGTTTTGACAGCCTGTACAGGCTTTTCTTAGGCACAGGAAACCATGCAGAGACCCAGAAGCTGGGATCCCAAAGGCATTGATCTGCAACCAAGCAGTAAGGATTAAGGCAGGAAGAAAGTAAAACTAAAGGACACATTTGAGGCTTTGGAGGTTCAGGTTTCTCAGGACAGGTTTTGTCCCTGTAACCCATGAACCCTGATGTGGGATCCAACTCATAACATCTCCACTGTCCTTGTCCAGATGAATTTGTGAGGGGGCTAGGTGCGTGAGGGGTAGATATGGTTTTTTCACCACGTTTTTTTCCAGGCTTACTCCCCAGGTTGGCTGGGAAACCCACAGCACCAGATTCAGCCCTGTACCGAGATCTGGAAGAGGACGCCATCACCCCCATTGCATCCTCCTGTGGAATGAGGCAGAAGAAAACTACCCACTGAGAGGCAGATTTCCTTTGGTGTAAAATCTTCATTGTGTTTGTCTTAATGGACACCATTTCATTCCAGATGAAATTTCTTCCTTTATGCTCAATCATGATATGGTGTGATCAATAGAAATTAGCTGCATAGATCTTCTTAAATCTCATCACCAGCATGCATAAAAATCGGTTAGGGTAAAGCTAGGTTGTTTTCACCTGATATGAGCTGATAACTCAGCAAGTTTTCAGTGTCAGCTTTGAGGCCCTGTAGAGGGCCTTGGCCAGATTTCCAAACATTATCATTTGGAAGCACACAGTGCATTTTTCAGCTGGGTGAGGCTGACAGCAAGGCAAATGTCAGCAGAAATTATGAAGATGTCCAGTTGCAACCGTGGCTATGCTGCATAGTATCTATATGTCATAGATAGCAAAATACATATAAAACCAGCATGCAAACACATAGAAAGCATGTGAAAGTGTACACTTCAAAGGCGTATGCTCTGGGTAGGCAACCAGCATAACCAATAACTGACATCTGAATTTGGTAAACAAAATGAAACACAAGTGATAAATGGGGAGAAATCCACAATTCTATTTAATCACACTCAACAGTACTCAGAGTCTGTTACCATGACTCCATCTCTTTTAATTCTGACAGCCATGTTTTATTTATTAAAGGCACTGACTGCAGATTTGAATGGAGGACTATTTCTGACTTTGGGAGATATAATGAGTTGCAACTGTTTCACTAAAATCATAGTCTCTTGCATGGCAATTCTAATTCCAGGGAGAAGGCAGTACTTAAACCAGTGTGTGCATGCTTGTAAACAGCAAATCCAGTGCAAATTACACAGTAAAGTTTGCAGTGGGGCATAATTTGGTTCACAAGTAAATAAACAAACAACATTTAGTTCTCTCTGTGGCTACTAGAGATACTATGAAAGTCCAAAACCAACAGTAATGCTTTTTAGCATAAAATCATAAGGCAAGAAAAAGGATTTAGATAATAGTAAGGGTCTTAATTGTATGTTTGTAAACTTACAGGCAAGCTTTTCTTCATTTACAGCTTTAGTTTAAATACTATAGCTCATATAAAGCCCATATTCTCTTTTCCCTTGTCTCCTTCCATTCCTCTCCCGGTGACATACCATCAGATAATGCTGTGCTTGCCAGAAGGGCTGAAACACATGGCAAAGTTTTACAAAAGCCATCACTCCACACTGAATTTCAACACTTGGGTCATTTACTAGTATGATAATGTGTCAAAGTACCATGGCAGTACTCCAGCACTGTCCTCATACAGTCACAAGACTTCCAATAACAGAATTTCCTCCAACTTCTCCTTTAAGAAGGAACCTTAAAAAAGAGATAACAAAAAAGGTAATTTGGGTGAACAAAATAATGTATTGTAAATTTCATCTCATATACTAAAGTAATTTCTTTCTTTTAAAGATGTTTCTACAACTGTTTACCTATGGGAAACCTAAAAGATCTTCACCTTCTCCAGGCCACTCTATCAGTTCAAAAGAAGACAAAATTTGTCTGGCATAAAAAAAAAAAAAAAACATCAAAAATTCCTTCATCTTGGCATTTTGTATAAATATTACCGATCTCTGTCCTCTGTTAACCTGCATTTTAGGTTGAAAAAACCTTCAATTCCTTTGGAAACTTCAGTAGAACCAGAAGTTGACCATCAACTGCTGAGTGCATGTTTGTTTTCCAAGTGTTTGTTGCATAGCATCTGGCTATTGACAATATGTTTCCTCTGTAATACTTTTCAACTACACAGATTTTCATAAATCAAGCACCGAGACATTCGAGAGAGCAGCACAACTTACGATGAAAGAAAGCCTTTCTGAATGTGAGCAGACTATGAAAGGTAGAAAGTTGATGTTAGTTGATGTTAGATCTCAATGTTTAGTTTGATTCAAGCTGTCTTTCACAATTTAGGTGAAAACAGGTAATATTAAAGTGCCTGTGTTGGACACCAGCAGCTTAGCAATGATAAAGAAACATTTCATCTATCTGCATGATAAAAAAAAATGAAGGTGAAAAGATAATTACATGGCGAAAAATAAGAGAGGAAAAGTCAGAAGTGGGAATAGAGGATTCCTCTTCACAGTCAGATTAAATAATATCAGACCATGGTGGGAACTCTTTATCCCATCAGGCATCAAAAGTGTCTTTTTCCATTAAGGTAGTGGATGGTAGATCTTATCAAAGATTTGGAGAGGACACAGGAGTCCCATATGTTTCTAGAAGGCTCGCATGTGTATTCTCAAATAATATAAGATAGTCTCCAAGATCATCATCGCAAGTCCTATCAAAGAAAATTACTATTCATCACCTTAAGAGCAATGGCTACCCAGGCAAAGGTTGATGGCTGGTATCCAGAATAATATAGTGTTTTGCGTAGCTGCAAAATGCTCTTTCAGATCTTCATCTCCTAGAACGACTGGGAGGTACCTTCATTTTCCTGCAGGTAAATATCTGGAAACATACGGTTGGTGGGCATGAAAGTAAGATTTGGGTGCAAATTTCGTAGTCAAAGGAAAATGGTACTTTGAGTTTGCAACTCAGTAAAGCACTTTGAAATTTTGGGCCATTTGGTAGGAATGCAGCTTGGCCAGCTAGATTCTTTTGTAAGGCTAATTGACTGTTTTTCCATTCAGACTCTATCTTTCTTACAGTGGAAGACAGGGGGAAAAAAATTCTCCTGGATTTCTAACCTATAACAATGGTCTACATCCATGTTTTACTTCTATATCTACAAGGATGACAGCATTTTCTGGGAGTAACTGATAAATAAGACAGCTAAATATGATGTGTACTTGTGGTATTTTATGCTTCCCATGGCTGATGATAACCTGGAAACTGAGAAAGCCAGTCAATCTAGTCAAACAAGCAAAATTTTAGACAAAAGTAATAGAAATACTTTGCTCCACAACACTGAAATGCAAATGTCACAAGTCTGAGTTTTTTCACAGCATCCTAGATATTGCCTACTGCCACTTTTAACTGTGTGTGAAACTCCAAAACAGTCTGAGCCCACATCACTTTATGGTAATACTCAGTCCCATCCATCTCTAACTCTGAAACCTACCAATAGCTCACTGCTGCTCCTGGCTACTTGGTGCAAGGGAAGAACCAACTTCTCTCTGATTACTCCTGGTCTTGGATCTAGGCTCTGAGTGTAGCCTTGGAGGGGCAAATGGGCTGTGAGGGACAGATCTAGATCCAAGTTCTCACCTCATTTTCACAGTTTTTTGTAACTACCAACACACACAGAGATACACATACACCCCCAAAAAACCACAAGCATAAATACAGTGGCACAACTGCAAAGAGCATCTCCTAATTATCATCAGTCAGTATGGTAACATGTGCTTTTGTTATTAGTATACTCAAAGCTATGACCTAACCACTGGGAAATTTGGGGTCTCCCTTCCTACAGGAAAGAACACCACTTGAGCCAAGGAGGTCTGAATAGCTAATCTCAGGACAATGCTTTAAGCAAAACAATTCAGTTCTTCAAAATCATGATTTTTTCCCCCACCTCATGGCAACCTCTGACCTCATGTCTGGAGGTGACAGATGAGGTGAGACAGAGCCATGAGAGAAGACCTGAGGATAGTTGCTGTCATGCTACAGCTAGCAGTCATTAACAGGCAAGTTTTACTCACAGGGAAATAAGAATTACTTCAAATCAAGAAAAATAAACACCAGAAGAATCAGTTATGCAGAGTGGCTCACATAAAATATGAATGTGATCAAGGTTTGCAAGTCTGAAGGGAATCCAACCTTGTGAGCTTACTGCAGAAGAATGCAGGCCCCAGCCCCGAGGTCTTATAAAAGCGCTGAAAGGAAAGAGTAAAGTCCTTTCCAAACATAGAGAGAACATTGCATTAAGGATTGCAGCCCACAACTTTTCAGGCAGTCCTCCAGTACCAACATGCTCACTGATTGTTGCTATCTGCAGTGCTCTTTATTTGTCCACTTTGTCCAGAAGACTGGAGAAGTGAAAAGTGTTCCCCGGCAAGTACTAAAGTGAGACTTCAGTACACGGAAAAGAAATCTCTCCTGGTGTTTGTTTTGGCAGGAATAGTTTCAGCAGACACTATTACAGTCCTGCCTGCTTGCAAAGCAAAGCTACAGCTCACATATTATTAAAAACTCCAGGATTGATTGCTTTCCACCCAGCAGTGTTATTGGAGCTAACAGAATGCAAGCAAATCTGTTTGGTCAGCAAAGACTTTTTTCTTTAAAAGATACAATAACATTTTCTTTGAATAGAGCAAGTTGGCTGGCTAAAAGCAAGGGGGAGAACAGGGTCTCTCTAAATGACAGCGCTGGGCATCAAAGTTGAAGCCCCATATCCATCCTTTCCAGCATTGGAATTTCCAGCAGCTGCACTACCTCATTGTCAGACCTTGCACAAGTGAGTAGGGAGCCTGGGAGAAGCAGATGATCCCAGTATACCATGCACTTCATGGTAAGGCTGCTTCAAAATGTTGTTGAACCACGATCAGTTAATTCCCTGCACATCCAGGGGAGCTACAGGGGTTGAGAGTACTTTATACACTCTAACCCAGTTTTGTGCCTATTAGAATGAAGTGGCAACAGAGGCCCATGTTGCTGCAGCTTCCTAGTGGCTGGAATCTCTGGTTATCCATCCTACTTCCAGTCCTAAGTAGCAGGTCGTGCATGCTGATGTAGGCTATCCCAATGCAGACCTGCCTAGTTCTTGGCAAATCTCTCTGGGCTCTCACCCTGGACCTCTAAGCTTCCCCATGCTCTGACGGAGATGAGGCAGAGAAGTTTCTAGGACTGGAGGAAAGTGTCCTTTCAGTTTCGCACAAGCCACCTGCCCCATGACTCCTCTCAGACACAAGTAGCCATCTTAGGAGACAGTTTTCCCTCCAAGTCCTCCAGCATGCAGCGTCCTCTGCTCACAGACTAAGCTGCTGAGTTTAGGATCCAGAAATAGCCATTCCACGTAAAGCATACAGCTCACTTACCAGCTCTTGTATATACGCTGCTACATTGCCTTTATTTCACATGCCTCACTGGCCGATTATCCTGGAGTATCATACAGGGTGTAGCGTTAGTGAAACAGTGACATAAAAGAATAATATTCATCACCTGTGAATGAAAAAATCACAGTCTTTCTTGGTCAAACTTATCACAATGTTTATTTACCAATGTCAAATACTGAAGTGCTGCCTTTCTCCTGAAACATGTTCTTCACTCCGTGGCCTTGAAGCCAGAGCATGTTGTGTTATTTTACTTTTCGATAGTCTGTAGAGCTAAAGTGAGAGTAAATAATTGGTTTCCATTAGTCAGTATATCCTCAGAGAGATCAGTCTTTCTCTTATGAATGCAAAGGTCAAAATCAGAACCAGTGACCCAGAGTTTTTTTACACTTTAGGCCTATAACTGGTAAGAACTCAAAACATCCATCTCTCACTTGTGCAAATAAAAACCACTTCTGGAAAATGTATTTACCCATGTCTGTTCCAAACAGTTTTCTATGAAGGGATCAGATTCAGCAGTTTTTCAGACTGCATTACTGGACCATTACTTGCTTCCGAGATTTCTCCCTTTCTAGTGCACCAATAGCTGCCTCACTTTAGGAAATATTTTGCAGGTGTCACTGAAAGCCAAGATCCTCTTTGCACGGAAAGTCTGGGAGTAGCTGTATAAATCTGATAAAAACATCTCTGCAGCCAGTGTATGCTGTGATTTACTGTCATTTTCTTGCCTATGAGAACTTCAAAAGACAAAGTAAGAAAAGGCTGACTGATATTAATCACTGAACAGAACCAAATCTTTTAAAAATCATACCACTACAAAACCATGAACTTTTTTGGTGAACTAGTGGAAAAGTTGCTGAAGAGTTATTTGCATTGATGGTTTAAACTCAGTACACCTCCCAGTCCTCTATCAATAAAAAAAACAAACCCCCAAGAAAACCAAACAGAACCCAGCAAGTCAATGATCTCGAGTCCCTGAAGTCGAAGAACAGGGATGCAAATACTTTTAGGCATGTTAGAAACAATTATACAAGCACTACTTCAGCCCAGTATTCCTTTTTTTCCAGTACAGTTATAGAGTTTCCAAATGAATACAGCAACAAAAATATTTACATATATTAGGATTCACAGAAGCACAAATTTCCTGTACTACCTACCCACATTAAAAGTAAAACCAGACAATTTCTTTGCAGGTGGCAAATGAACTGGTTTATGCTTGTACAAACCTGCTAAAATACATGTTGTAAATATTTATTTAAAAATATCAATAATTTTTATTTTTCATTGCCCCTTTCTACTCCCATCTGTTTATGCAAAGGCATTCCCTCTAAATTTTTTTCTTTCCCACCAGTGTTCCTCTTGTAATACTTTATAATAAAAGACATGTCACCCATATGACCTCACTTCAAGCTACATAGAAGCATTTGGAAAGCTTTATGTCCTTAACTCTCCTGAGGTGCCTGGTTTGGCAAAGAGGGGCCCACATGAGAAAAAGAATTCTTTTTACAAATCTAAAATTAAAATGGTTTTGTATTTTAGAGAGCTAAAGAAAGCAGAGTTGTTCATTTCCATATTTCTCACTTTAAAAAAAGCCTTAAATGGATCATGTATTTTACAAAGAAGTTGGTCTGATCATAAAGTGGTTGAACCTGTAATAATATTTAATAATACAATTAAAATAGCCAGGTTGGAAGAATATAGAGCTTTCCCTGACTGAAAATTAAACAGGGACACATCCAAGAATTTTTATTTTCCACTTCTGCATATACCAAAACAAATAATGATAGGACACTACTAATCCTTCTTGTTGAGCTGTCCCTGACTCTTGGAAGTGCCCCTATTCCAGTTCTCAACAAAAAAAGACGCAATTAACCTGTGCTTAATAACAACACCTTCCAGTATATGGCTCCCAGGATAGCCTATGCTGTTGTACAGTGGCACAGGGAATTAAACTACCAGAGGCACTTTCTGGGTTAATCACCACACATCCTGACCCCAGCATGGGCTCTCCTTACACAGAGATCCTCCAAGATTAGCACATCAGAAAGATGACCAGGGCTAATCATGTCTACATCTCCTAGAGGGCCTCCTGAGGCTTTGTTTCCTGACAGGGCTTCCCAGTATTTGGATTTCTCCTTGATACTACCTCAGCCCTGCAAAGTGCCACTCATCTACACTGCCTACCTATGTGAAGATCTAAATGAAATCACAATTCACAGGGAGGATGGCCACTGCTGTCACAGTGTAGATTTTTTTGAGCCTTGTGCCATGATGGCACTACATATGCCCCCCATAAGGACAACTTTGAGCAAGTAGAAACCTGTACCAATTACAATAGGACTGAAAATGAAGAAATTAAATGAGAGGAGTTTATTATGGAAAGAAAATGTAGAAATTACAGCTGCAGATACCAACAAAGGAAGTTAGGAGGAGGAAGAAGAACAGAGGTCAAATACCTTCATGTACCAAGCACATTCAAGATAAGGAAGTGAAATAATACCCAAGGCGATAAGAAGAGTATGTAAACATCATAGGAAAATCAAGTCTGCTGACTCTGGACTTCCAGAAAGTATTGGTATAACCTGCAAATGATGTATGAGAGAAGCAACCATCAGGCATGATACTTTAGGAAACAGAGAGAGCTCAGCAAATGGAATATTCCATCTTCTAGGGCAGACCTTCCTGATCTCCCTGCCAACCCAGAAGCTGCTCAGCAAAGCTCCCCTCACAAAGGCTCTCTGGTGGCTTTGCTGGAAAACACAAGGCTGCCGAGCCTCTGCATACATAGGGTTGTCATGTCAGGAGTGGAGTCCCTTGTGGACACCAGCAATAAAGTACTGAGCCTGCAGCAAATTGACTGAATGCTAATCCCCATTCTGGGGCACATTCTCAGTGCTAGATGCTTTTAAGACCTCCAGTTCATTAAGAAGAAGATTTTTTTACTCAACTGGATTCTCCTTGTGCTCCAGAAGGCAGCATTTCATTGTCATGAGGACAGTTTTTGTGGGATGAAGAGAACAGGGAAAAGGTCTAGTGATGTACTGCCTGTATCAGGCAAAAAAGGACAGAGCAGGAGGAAGAACCTTCTCTCTGAAGCCTGAGTAGACACTGACAGTCACAGCACAAAGACAGTCATCTTGGGTGCTGTTGATATTGAGTCCACATTAAGATGCTGCCTTACAGTACAGAAGTTGACACATCTGCATGACCATGGTTTCTCTAAAGTCCTTGGGAGATTTGCTGTGAGGGTCAGGAATGTACTGTGTCATTTCCAAATGCCCAGATTGCCTCTTCACTGCCAGGGAATGATTAATGTAGAATAACCATTACCCTTCCTAGTGTTGTCCGGAGGTTAAAAATGAAGTAAAACACAAGCCAAGCGGAGTCATCAGCCACTGAACAATACAAGAGTTTGCATAAAATTTACTCCTTGGGGCTGTGGTGTCTCAAATAGTTCTGGGTTAAGCCACAGCAAACAGACATCCCTGAATCATCACTTTTCTTAATGGTTTCCCAAGTAGCTTTATTAAACCTCTTCTACAAAATAACATATATTGCACAAGTTTTTCCAAATTTTGATACCCTTATTTCAAAAAACAGAACCTAGCATCTCTGCTGACAGAGCAAATTGAAAGCTGTGAACCTTCCTAAAAAGGAATTTCTGAGCCAATTTCTACTGTCAAAGATTTGTAGTATATTAACCATTGCCCAGCTATGCAAACATTCTCGAAAATAATGTCAAAAGCAAGATGTTCAAAAGTATTTAGTTTTCTCTGAAGTCAATGGCCAATCTTCTAATCCTACAGTTATCATATATTCACTTCCCTATAATTTATCTAATCTTCTCATTTATGGATGAACAGGTTATGTGAAAAGACTCTTCACAAAACACACGGTATGTAATTTTGCAATTAGCACCCCTCATCAGTATTAAATGGTCCAAACAGGCCAAATTGGGTCCAAAATCTCTTTCACTAGAAACACAGTACTCCCAAGTCTGCATTTCAAACAGTGGAGCCACTTATACCTTTGCAGAGAAATAACTAAATATTACTCATGATGGATGATCAGTCCAGAAGAAATACAAAAGCAGACTTTTTCCTATGAACCATGTGTCATTTGTCTGTCATTCAGTATACTCCCTACTGTAACACACACAAAAATTAAAAATATTAATTACACATAACTTCTGTGATAAGATATTAAATAATTCTAGCCTCTCTGGCATGATGAATGATTGAACTTCAAACAAAAAAATTGAATTTATCAATGCAATTACATAGTAAACTGAAGAACATAAATAGCCAGTGAAAGTTGTTCCATTTAAAGAGAAATGAGCATGCTTAAAATGGTTGAGTTTGCAGGGTATGTATTACTCCAAAATAACTTTCAGAGTCATTACACACTATCTGCAAAACGGACAAAAGATGGGCAACAGCTTTAACATTTTGCAAAGTTTCACAAGTAAAGTAAACCAACAAAAAATGCAGAGCAGCACACAGAGGGAATGAAGGAGGGAAATATTAAAGCATACCAAATGGAAAGCTGGAATTTGAAGAAAGGCAGAGAAATCCAGAAAGGGAGGAAGAAAAAACAGTTGTCCCAGTGCTATCTGAGCCAAAAAAATCCATAAAGGCAGAAATCAGAATACTGAGCTGGAACGAGCAATTTCAGTAAAGACAAAACATCCAAAGCACTGTATGAAGATATGCCTCAAAAAAAGCACCAGCCCCACTATAAGAAAAAAAAAAAAGTAATGAGCTCAGAATGCTGAACAACCCAAAACCAAGCCATGGGACCAAATGTAATAACAAAATCTTCCCCACTATAGAGAATCTACAACCTATAAAGTGTCTTACACCAAAAAATGCTATAGATTTCATTAAAGAAGGCCTTTCTTCCCTAGGAATAACCAAACATAGGTTAAGTGTCTTGAACTAAAGTAGACGCATCACTCATGCAAGTCAAACAGCTGTTTAACATTGAGTTTTAATAGAAATGAAGGCAGAACAAAGACCAAAGCATAGTAAAATTATTCAATTCACTTGTGTGTATAACTGAAGAATAATTCATACCACAGTTTCCATATCTCTTAGATTATTTGCAAGGGCAGAGGGAGAAAAACAAAATGCCAGCTGAAAAAGTTTATTCACAAAATAACAAAAAAATACCCACATGGACAGCTAAGAGCACATCAGAAGTTTATGGCACCAACATTCCTGCAAAGCAAATTAGACTTTACTAACTTGATTTCTACACACAGAAAACCAAAATTCCTCCAGCTGATTGGCCTTTTCCTCTGGGGAAGAAATTCATTTCAATTAATACCAATTCATCTTAAAGGGTCTCATAGTTTAACTTGTTTTTTGGAATACAGAAGACGTCTCTGTGAAAAAAACTGTTTCTCTTTTATTTGAAATCTCCCCAAATGAAATGGAGATGCAGGCAACATGTAATGCCTGGGAAGATTCCACCAAAAAAGTACAGGAAGAACTTGAAAGTCATCGCTCTCAGTAGCAAGAGGTGAAGCTGAGCAGCCTGAAGACTTGAAGATTTCAGGGAAGGAAAGGATGGATGAAAGAACGCAGCTGTCTCTACCATAAAGACTCTCAGTGTAACATCATGCCTATGAAGATAGTCACCCTACTATGGGGAACAGGTCTTCGTAAGAAACCTCTCAGCCTTTTACTTATCAATTCATTGGCATGAGCAGCCTTATTACAGACTTTCTCTAGGCTGCAATACCAGAAAAATTTCTGGGAGAAAGTAGAAAAAGAAGGAGGGTAACCCCAGAGCTCAGGGAAGCAAAGGGTTTTATTTTAAATAAACCACATTTAGTAAAGACAGATTTTCAAAAACAGATGCATAAAGACCATGTCTGAGAACTGAGATGTGTAGCCCAGTTTTTAAAAGAGAGTCCTCTAGTAGGCATTAACACAGAAGCGGATATACTGGGTGTTCAGCCATTCAGAAATTTGATCAATGTTGGATATTCAACTAACCCTACAGGCTGGTAAATAGTTGGTATTCTGTTCAATTATACTGGCTGTCCTTTCTTGGTTTTGTATCACAATGCCAGAATAGCTAGGTTGGGTTAACTACACATGCACAAGTACACTGTGGAGCTTGCACCTGAACATGCAGTTTATGCTTGGAAATACTTTGTGAACAGCCAAGCAATAGGACAATGATGCCAGCTCAGGCAAAAACAACTCGTCTTCCTTCAGAGTATTCTGGTTTGTGCATTTGAACAAGGAAAAAAGGGGTATCGTGGACCTATCACGGCAGATAAACTTATGGTGGTTGCAAATAACAGCAGTGTCAAGGCTGTTATCTCTTCATATATAGGTGGGACAAGAAGCAGAGAAAAGATCCTCCACTTTCAGACACCATGGCCAGATAGTGTATCAGAGCAGTTGATCACACTGAACTTGACTGTGGAATTATCGCTTTTGGCTAAATTACACACACTCGGTGGCATCCCTAGGCACAGAATGGGAATGAACAGCCCTCTTCTGCAACAGTCAAGCTCATATGAACAGCCTATTAGAAATGATCCCTGGGCCTTTTGATCTGCCAAGTTTTGTCCAGGAACAGCTTGGCTAGAACCCTAGTTGGAGTGGGTCAAATCCACAGCAAGGAAGGCTCTAAGACTCTCAACACAAGCAATCCCCCTCAGTAGCTGATGCTCCAGCTGAATTTCATAGCTTAGCTATAACTACAGTCATTCTAGGCTGCTCTTTGAGTAGGGCAATTTGGTAAGAGCAGGTATACATGGACACAAAAGCTCACATAGGCTGTAAAGGCAGCTTATGGCTCAGGAACAGTAAGCAAGTTCATTTGGAGTCAGACAGAATGGTAATTCTTGTCCACCTTCATCAGTAATAAGAGAAACCTCCAGACACTTCAGTTGCCTCTCTGTACTCTCTACCTTTTGGCCTTATCCTTAAAAAACCTTCTTAACACTTTTGAGAAAAAAATATCTAGTGTTATAGGCAAGTCAAAGACTCTCCTGAAGGAAATCTGTCTTGATCATAATCTGTGGCACAAGATCATGCTGAACATATTATTCACATCAATCAAAGACATCATTAAAACTAGAAGTAACAGCATGATCAACAAAGTGTTCTCATTTGCTGCTGATAAAAACTGTGTGTTACATGGTAGCAAAAAGGCAGAGCATAACAGTGATTAAAAATAAAAAGGATTCAAACTTGTGCAAATGGGCTTTGATGACTGGAAAATCCCAGTTTCATACTGAAAAATGCTGCCTGCACTGAGTCCACAACCTAATATCCAGGGCAAATACTGTCTGAAGTATACGATCTTTTAGGATGCTCCATCTGCCCAAGACTACATACAGTGCTCTCAGCTCTCTTCCTAATACTAATGACTGTTATGCAGACTGCCCTGAGCACACATTGGCAATGGCACACCTGAGAAATAGAGGTAGTTCTCCACTAATGACACAAGGATGTCTCATTTTTTATTTGTTAATCAACTTGTAGGGAAAGATTTGGAATCCCACACAGTTTCCACAGCTCTCTATAGATATTCCTCAGGAGAATGAAGAGTAGACATGGTACCATCTTTTCCTTCTCAGGGTCTGTGCCTCTATGATATGTGGTATACTTTTTTCGAAGTCAGGTAAGAGATTTGTTAGAGATAAAGGATGGATGTATCAAGCAGACTTGTAAAGATGATTCATGTAAATGCTTTCAAATGTCAATCCAAGTTGACAAAGAGAGAAATAACTCTCACAAATGCATTTCTTCTGCCTGAACTTTGTAAATAAGATTTTAGCCCTGTTGTTCTGTGAGTACACACAGCACACACAAACATGCTTAATACTGTCACTACAATCACTTCTATTCTATTTCAATATTTATCAGCATTTAAATTGTCATCTAATTCCAAACTACTTTGTTTTTATGGTTGATATTGATAAAGCAGGCAGAAAAAATACTACAGGCTCTCCAGCAATCTGCTTGAGTTGGCAGGGCTTCCAGTACAGAAGAAACTCTTCTTGAGTCGTTGAGAAGATCTGTGACCCAGCCATTGCCAGAGATTGCAGTTTTTTAATTCCATGCTAAGGAAGGCTTTCAGACCTTTAAACATATTCTAAGAGTTGTCAAACATTTGTGCTGGAAGACACTTGCTCTGGACTACACGACCTCCTCCAGCAACATTAAAAACCTTAGTTTCCTCACACAGAGTGAGCCACTCTGACCCCTTTCAATCTAAGCCTAGGCCTCACAGCCCACACTTTTGTTCTTTACTGTACAAACAGAAATGCAAACCTCTTCTGATACTGGAAGTTAAACCTCAGTAATCAATATGGAGTTAGAGGGAAGCAGGAGACCACTTCCAAAATAAACCAATCTTTATTGGCTCTTGGATACTAAAAGTCAACTCTGGAGTCAACTACCCGACATTTCCAAAATCTGAAGCATGTCCTAGGTGTCCATTCAGTTGAGCCATGGTATTCACCGGTGATTGAGAAAATCAGAATGCAAAGATTATATGAATTTAGACATAATCTCTTTTATCATACCCACCTCAATGAAGGGTCATCAAATTGCAGGGAACAAAAGAAGCTTCAGATTATAATCATTACCATTGAAGCTAAACACCATGAGTCTAACTGCCTGCCTGAGAGGCCAGTTTGCACATGGCCACTACAGTGTGGCAATGCAGGAGTCTGGCCCTATGTATAACAACAACAGCAGTAAGAACAACAACAGCAGCAGCAACAACAACAACAAACCACCAAAAAAATGTTTCTTTTCTATCAAACAGATAAATGTTTTGGATACCAAAACTGATAAGACCTACAGAAACATCTTTAACCATAAGTATATTGTTCTATGACATACTGCAGCCATATCCCATATCCACAAAAGCCTAAAGATTGCTTCAAAGAGAAGAGATTCAAAAATGATGAGGTGAACAAAGGTAATGGTTGCTTAGCTGAGTACCCCTTGCCCATAAGCTACCCTCTCCTGCATGTTGGAGATGATGGTGGGGCAGCACTGAAAGCTAAAAAGGACCTACCTCCTATTTGTGACATGTATTCCTTATATTAAAAAATCTTGTCTCCTTTGAAAGCCTGGGGGAAGATGACCTCTCATTGATCCACTCAGTTGCCCACTATTAAGTGGCTTTTCTCCAGCTGCAGCTTTTACCTTGCTCTTTATCTCTTCTCGCAAAGCCTTTATACTTACAAGAACCCAGTCTCCAGGTTTGGTTGGATTATTGACAAATTATCCACTACACTGGGAGGAGTTGATGAATGAATAGGATCATATTCACTCAGATGTATAAGATCCTATGAGTGAAGAAACAGCACTCAAAATCTGTATCTTAAATTGTCTTAGGCTTGCATTCTAAACTGACTTTAGCATTTATACACACACAACAGACAGAATGCACCACGGTAAGGACTTTAGCAGTAAATGACTACATTCATAACTCGATAGGTCTTTGCTCTGCTTGATCTAGTAAAATAATCAGATTTGAATATTTGCCTGTGCAGAATCCAGAGACAAATGCTTTACCGTCATCTCTGTTACCAAGGTACAGCTGTCAGGGATTCAGCTTCTGAATAACATCATCTAGAAGAATGAATCTATACGCCCACTGTTGGCATAAGCACCCCATTTAACCTTCCTTGTGCAGAATGTAGCATTTTATATAGCAATGATTTTAGTGAACAACTGGGCTATGGGTTAGCATAGATATGCATTTACTCATCTTTTAGACTTTTCCCCATTGGGCTAGAAAATCACAAATGCCTATGTCATTAATGTTTTTGACTGACAAAGCCAAGATACTATGGCATTTTTCTTATTTCTATCAATTTAAAACATTTCCTTAGAACTGCAAAGGGACATGGTACATTACAGTCCTAGAAAAAAACCTGTTCCCTGCTCTGGGAGAACTAGAAATTGAAGTCATGCACGAAACATTTTGACCAGTATCGGACAACTTCTCAGAGCACTCCAGAAACTCTGTTTATGAGTTCTCTGATTATTTCTTTAAACATCTTCTCAGGCAGCAGCAAGACTTAATTCAAGACTCAGAGACCACGTTCATCTCTACAGCAAAGTCTTCCTATATCTGTGGCTTTCAGTCATCAGAACAAAGTCACACATCCTCTGGTCATGAAATAAAAGTTTCAGGATCATGTGAGTATATGCTATCCAACTACACTGGAGCACCCATCTCAGTTTATGTATTTTAGATTTTAAGATTCTTCTCCTCAGTTCTACCCTTCTGGTACAAGAAGACTAACCTATAAGATGGAAGACAAACAATTGGGCTACTTCTTTCCTATTTATTTTCAGAATCTAAGGTTTTGCTTTTGACTTAGAGGACGGATTCTTCAGACTATGAAATGCCTGCCAAATTTAACATGAATGGCATTTAGCTGGCAAAGAGTGTATTACTGCCGAATGCCTAACACACTGGGCATATTGTATTTATACCATCTGGGAGAGTAAACAGTGACAGGAAATAACCACAAACAGGTGTTAATGTTAGCCCCTTAAGGGTCATTAATGAAGTACAGCAACTGACAGCATTGAAAGAGCCCACACACAAGTCCTGATAACTGGAGAAAGCGGGATTCCAGGGATTGTAAGAGTGTATTAATTTGTCACACATGAAAAATCTGTTCTTGATTGCATCTCCTCTACATGACCTCCTTTATCCTTTTGCCATACCACATCCTTCAGCTGAGCTCCTGTTGAATACTCCTTCCTTTTTCCCTTTTAGACACCAAACTCTATCCTTACCCCAGCCAGCTAAGACAAACACAATCCTGAAACACTGATCTTTCTCAGAAGCCTATCATCCTCTGAAGACAACTGCATGCTTTCATGCATTCTTCAGAAAAGAAATACTGTCTCAATTCCCCTTTAGACATTCTCAGAGACATTTCCACCTTCACTAAAATAAAAGGCCTCTGGCTTCTACAAAGTGTGACCCAAATTGCACATCAGTATTTCCCCAGTGCATCTCCAAGGCTAATTCCCCTGTCCCAGAAGAGACCTGAAAAAGGATGTGTGACAGTGACACCACCTGCCTTTACAACAGTATCACACAAATCCAGAGCAGAGAAGGTCCAGACTACCACAGGGGAATGCAATGGGTACTGTGAGACAGTCTCATAGGTGAATTGAGCCTGATTAACATAACTAGTCAAATTCTTCTGAAAACTTCAAAGCAGAATATATGGAGTATTGTCCTTCATCTTCACAGAAGCTTACTAGATTTCCAAAGCAAATGTTAATACTTAGGCAAAGTCATAAAAAAAAAAAAATTAACATTTTATAATAAACTATAAAGCAAAACAGACTAACCTCCAGCCAGTTCCCTATTCTCTGTCCCATCCTATGCAAAAAGATGAACTTTCTCAAAACGATGCTGTTTTCAGACAAATGTTACCTGGCTAATATGAAGTGTTAATGCTGCCTCAAGGGAACCTGAGAGACAGAAAAGACACACAAGGAAGGAGAGGCAAATGGAGCCTTTCTCTTTAGAAGGTGGACACTAAACCATGAGTTTCACATTGCAAAAATTCAGACTCTCTCTAATTCAGGCCACTAGTGTTACAAAGAATACTGGTGGGCATGTGAATTTAGCCATTCACTAATAACAAAGCCTAACTGCTGAATAGATTAAATGTTTCCAAAGATACTCTCATTGATTCTGGTTAGCATTTAGGAATGGGAAAGAACAATATTTTAAAGGCCAGAATATAGTTTCCTTTCTTTACATCTTTGTTAAAAGACTACATGAAACACAGTCATAGATACACTTACCAATTCAAGAGGTGACCATAAAATTAAGAAATGTAACAACTGCTAACAGAGAATTACTGTCACTGTTTAACTCTGCACAGCTGTGTACAATACTCCCCACCTGCAATCCTGGGGCTTTCCACCAGTATGTGTCAGAGCCCTGCAGGATCAGAGATGCAGCCATGCCAAATTCCATTTTGAAAGAAAAGAAAGTAAAAACAGCTGGAATGTATTTGGGCTTATTCATGGGAGTCAATGGAGTTGTGTCTGCAAA
Source organism: Manacus vitellinus (assembly GCF_001715985.3). Taxonomy (NCBI): domain Eukaryota; kingdom Metazoa; phylum Chordata; class Aves; order Passeriformes; family Pipridae; genus Manacus; species Manacus vitellinus. Next base: position 12,533,680 of record NW_021939718.1, on the reverse strand, counting down.
GACCGTACCCCCAGGAACTGGCCAGTGCCAAATACCTTGTTGTCACTTGAACTGAAACAGATGCACGCTTTTTTGCACCAGTCATTTTCTAAACCTAGGTACTTACAAAAATTAGGTCCTTATCTTTCTGTAAAATTGCAGTTCACCTTTCAGTTCTCCATGAATTATAACCAGAGAGGAAAGGAAACAAAATGGAATTTAAAGGATATTGGATAAACATTTAAAGGGAGAAACCTGCTCAAATTTCACTGTTCCTTTAGTTCTGATACTTCCTTTACTTCCACTTCAAACAGGATGATAATTATATTGTATCACTACTTCGGTTTTCTTCAGTTAATCTTACAACCTCTTCTTTATCTCTCAAGCTACATCAAACTAAGGAAAAACAAATACTCTGCAGTATAAAACTTCAGATAGAAGCTAAGAATACTAAGGTTGTTGAAACTTGGCCCCTTTGTGCATATGCTATTCTGCTGTTTTAAAGTACATGTGTGCATTCTGTTTTTCCAAACAGCCTCTGCAAAATTCTGGGAAGAGGACAGAGAGTTTGGGAATGTAGGAAAGCTATCCAATAAATAAAGCTGCTCTCTTCAGAATCCCTAAATTATCTGTTGTAGAATCTGGAAGATTGATAGAAAATAAGGTAAAAGGAAGAATCACAAATCTGTAGTGCTTAACTTTGGAGTGTTACATTTCTTTTAATGTTATTAACTTCGCTCTTTTGCTGCAAAAATAGAATACCAGACCATATAGACTCTAATTCTGGGCTAAAAGAGCACTTGATTACGCACATGAACTGTTAACCTTAAACTAGATAAACCAGTGGAAGAAAATACAAAACATATTTTGCCTGTGTATTTCAAGGTTGTTTTCTGGCCATGAAGAAAGGTAGAGATTGGAAATCCCACATTCAGCTCTCAAGTTCTGGCAGAAAGCATTTTATACCCGGGGAAATGGTCCTTCAACAAGCTCTTTATGCTCCTTTGAACAATAGTGGTGAGAGCTTTCCTGCCCCAGTTTAACTACCTGTTCTAGTATCTAATCTGGAAGAGGCCCTCCACATACCCAGTGAGAGCAAGTACTGAACAATGCTCATCTTGGAAGTAAGCACAGTCTGCCATTTTGTGGGCCTGGTACTGGTATACAGGGCAGCTGAAAAGAAGTGACAGAGGATGCAGCACCCTCATTGCAAGTTGAAATCTCTAGGCTAAATTTAGCCCTGGGCTCTGAAAAAGGCTTTATTGAGTAAGTACAAATCAAGGGTTTTTTGAAAGTGCTGATTTATCTAACAAGGTAAAAAGAACTTGATTCTTGTGAACTTGCAGCTGATAAATCAGCAATTCAGGTAAAGGTAGCATAATTCTCCACATTGTGTGCCCTGGCAGCCAGGAGGGCCAACTACATCCGGGGAGGCATCACCAGCCAGTCGAGGGAGGGGATTGTCCCGCTCTGCTTGGCACTGGTGCGGCCTCGCCTTGAATATTGTGTGCAGTTTTGCGCACTGCAATATAGGAAAGATATTAAGCCATTAGAGAGTGTCCAAAGGAGGGCAATGAAGATGAGAAGCAGCTGAGGTCACTTGGTCTGTTCAGCCTGAAGAAGAGGAGACTGCAGGGAGACCTCATTGCAGTCTACAAGTTCCTTGTGAGGGGAAGAGGAGGGGCAGTCACTGATCTCTTCTCTGTGGTGACCAGTGACAGGACCCAAGGGAATGGCTGAAGCTGTGTCAGGGGAGGCTTACATTGGATAGTAGAAAAAGGATCCACACCCAGGGGGTGGTTGGGTACTGGGACAGGCTCCCCAGGGAAGTGGTCACAGCACCAAGTGTGACAGAGTTGAAGATGTGTTTGGATGATACCCTCAGGCACATGGTGTGACTTTTTAGGATGGCCCTGTGCAGGGCTAAGGGTTGGACTTGATGATCCTTATGGGTCCCTTCCAACTCAGCATATTCTGTGACTCTGTGAATAACCAACACAGCAGTAAATTTTAAAGGAGTAAGAGTAATTTTAGTAGGGTGGTGCAGAATGGTATAAACAGAATTCATTGGCAATCACCTCAGAAAAGCCAGGAGTTTAAGGGCATCAGAATCAAAATATTCTCTTATTCTCAGAGAGTTACACTGTCATGGCAGAATTTAGGTAAGAGCATGTGGTGGCATATGTAGAGGAATTTGACCCTCACATTTGACCCACAGTATCAACTGTGTTGTTTCTGCGCAGTCAGGAAGTAGAGAACAGAGAACAGCAATGACTATCACACACAACCTTGGCAAGCAAGAGGTGTTACCCTGGCTTTTGCACTTGGCTTCCCTGCATGCAGAACCTCACACTGGCTTCCCTGCATGCAGAACCTCACACTGAAGGAAGCCTTTCCAGACTGCAGAGTCCCCAGCCGTCCTCTAAAACCCTCAGGTCACGTCATTTCATACACTGAGCGACAAAGACATGACAAGGACAGACAGACCTCTCCAGTCCTGCACTGTGTCAAAGAACACTAACTTCACTTATAAACAACAATAATATGACATAAGCATGGAGGAAAAAAAAACAAAAACTGATCGGGATACATGGAATTGCAATTAGAAAAGAACCCTTATTTTTCAGAGAGACTGAGTGCATGGAGAAGTAAAGTATTTTGTTTAAATTCTGTCCTTAGTTACAATGCCACCTGGACAAAAGTTTAGCTAAATTAAACAGTCTTAAGACATTTCTATATTCTACTGCAGTACATCCAGAATACACCAACAGCACCACTCTGTGGATTAACAGTGAATGTTCTGTAAACTCACAAGTTGGCTTCCCAAGCCTCAGACCAATCACACTAAAGAAAAATACAAATACATTTTTAAATATATTCTTAAATTAGACTAAATTACTGTATCAGTGGTATAAACCTGGCACCACTAGAATTTAATGAACTACCTTACCTTTACAGTAGTATAATTGAGAATATAAATTGGTTTGCTTAGTTCATGTATGTGGCATGCCTTCTAGTCGTTCACATAACAGTATCAGTGAGAGAGGTTGCATGTGCTGAATTCATAACAGATGCTATACACTGCATGAGAACTTGACTCTCTGAATCACATCCTAGATTTACACTTGTAGCTCTCATTAGTGGTAGCTGCAGCACAATCCACAAGATTGTAGATCAAAGTACTATAATTTAAATACTTTAGCTAATCTTCAACTTAATTCCTTGAGTCTGCAAAAATGGCCTAGAAGGAGCTTTGCTTCCTGCTCTGGGAAGAAATCAGGGCTGAGGCTGGGAGAAGAAACTGCAACATGAGCAACTACAAAATTTTCCATGCAGACTGACTGTCCCCCACATTGGACACTTCAGCCTGACAGTCAGCTGTCAACTCAATATTGAGTTGAACTGCAGATATCAGCCAGTAATCCCTGATGGAGCTCAGTGGGATATAAGAAATATTTCCTACTTTGCCATCTCCAGCTACAGCAGCTTCAAGTGGTGAGTCCACACACCAAGTGGTGGTGTGGCAGATCACTGCAGGACTGCATGCTGGCCTTCTGCAGTCCTTGTGAATCCCATGGAGCCTTTCACACATAAAAAAAGGGGGTGGTTACAGGCATTACAAGGCCGTACTTTTGCACATAAATCTTACCACTTGTGCCATGCAAAACTCAAGTTCGTAGCATCATAGAATATCCTGGGTTGGAAGGGACTCACAAGGATCATCGAGTCCAACTCCTGGCCCTACACAGGACAGCCACAAGAGTCACACCATGTGCCCAAAAGCATTGTCCAAATGCTTCTTGTACTCCATCAGGCTTGGTGCTGTGACCACTTCCCTGGGGAGTTACCAGCCATGCTCTGGGTGTAGAACCTTTTTCTACTATCCAGTCTAAATCTCCTCTGACGCAGCTTCATGCTATTCCCTTGGGTCGTGTTGCTGGTCACTGGAGCAGTTCAAGTCCTTTGAGCAACCAGGGCAAAAATAAGGGTTCTTGAGGATCTCAAAATTCCTGTTATCAAGTGCAAGGTATAGTCATATCATTTGAGGAGCAGTGACCTTCTGGGGTCCCAAAATCATAGATAAAAATGACAGGAAGGAAAAGCCGTTGTACCATTAGGTTATATGTGGCATATTAGTTTCTGTCTGTAAATCTGAAGGAAATAAGAAAACAAACAAACAAACAAACAAACAAAACACCCCAAACCATGTTTGAGTCTAGTTTTGGTTTGGATGAGAGTGGCCACCTCTACTTCAGCTTGTCTCTGCTCCTCCAATACAAAAGCATCCAACACATAAGCATCTCTCCTGCTGTTATGTATCTGAAAGCTTGGGCATTATATTAGAGACAATATGCCTTTCTTTGACTGAGTGGACGCACGGAACATGAATAACTCTCATCAAGGTTAGCATTTTTACCAGTCAAGCAGATAATTCTGCTACCTGGTCTGTTTACTATTTTCCAAAGTGTACATACAAGGCTCAACTTACAGGAAAACCTGAAGGCAGCATCTTTTACACTAGAATAGAGAGGACTTCTTTCTGCTCCAAGATGCACTACAGTGCAAAGGCAGTGCACGGCCCCCACCACTGCCAAGGGAGCAGTTTGAGAGGACACGTCTTTTTTAGAGGCCGGGCCAAACTCGGTCACCGATTCTTAGCCGGTACTTTGTTGAAATTGTTAATAACTATTCTCTCGGCTGCGCCTTTCCCCGACACAAACGAGATTCCCCAGCTGGCTCTGCCACCCGCTGCTCCGGCTGGAGAGGGAGGGAAGGCTGCACCGGCCGCATGCCCCTGCTCCCCCCCTTCGCGCCCCTCCGCAGGGAGGTGGGTGCTTGGCAGCTACACAGCACGGCCTCAGCTCCCCCCTTCACGTCAACGCAGTCTGCATCCCTGCCGGGAGGGTCCGTGGGCGCCCATGCAAGGACAACTCTCACCCTCCTCGCGGCTCGCCCGTCGCCATTCTAAGGCCCTTGAGGTGCTGAGGAAGCCGCCGCCGCGCCCTCGCCATCACAGGGACAGCGGAAGCGTCACCGGCTGCGATGGCCGGCTTTTTGTTCCCGAGTTGTGTCGTGGTTGTTAAAATTAAATAGTTATTTCTTGTAGTGGAACCTCTCCTGAGTTAGTGGCTGGTCTCAAAGCAGCAGTGAGCTCCTCACGGCAGGTTGCCTGAGGAGGGCAGCACGCCCTTCCCAAGTGCTGCTGTCATTTCTGCCGTTCCCCTCAGGTTTTGCCGTTTCTTAATAAAACAGTCACCAGGGGGAAGAGCACAGGGAAGTAGCAGCTTTCTGAATTTCTCCATGTAAATGACTCTCTAGGTTATTTTCTAGGTCTCCTTTGAACTCCTGGTTCAAGATCAGAACAAGATCAGTACTGTTCAGTTTCAAGAGAGAAAAAAAATGTACAAATGTAGCCGGATGCTATTTACCTTTTTGTCCTTCCATGAAATGGACAACTCAAAACTGAACATATGTTTCTGCACATTTGTTGTAATACAGCAATGTGTACAGTTATGTTTGGAGAGATCTGTGAAGCGCAGTGCGGCAGAGGGCCCCCCCCCCCAAGCTCCTGAGGTAAATGGATTTTTTTAATGGGGCTTCCTCATATCGACAAGCAATTTTCATTAACTTGGCCAACTCTAAATGCAGTGGCTAGCTGTTCTTTGGTATCTAAAGAAGGAGGGCTAATAAGTCTATGAAACTCATCTTGTCTAAGATTTTTTTTTCCTGGGGAGTTTTAGACTCTGTACATATATATATATATGTACGCATATCTGAGTTGCAAACTTAACGAATTATGACTCCTGAACTTAACATTGCTAGTAAAGTTTGGCATCTCTTAGCCATTAACAAAGCACCTCTTGCACTTAACAAATACCTGGAAACACAATTTTCTTTTAACACAGGACTCCCTGACTAGCCTGGGCTAGAAATGTCAAGCAGGCTGTATAAAGATCAGTTTCAGTGAATGGCTCAATCAAGTCATCTTGAAAACTCATCTGTATAATTTCCTACTCATATCCCTCTTCTGTTATCTTGCCTTAGTGTTCAGGTTCCTCCTTTGCCTTCAGTATCATAACCCCAAGTGTATTCTATGCAACTTTCCACACCACCATTTCTTTACAGCTGCTAATTAAAGATCCCTCTGAATAAAGCACTCTGTTTGAACATTTGGAGTGCCCCTCTGAAAGGCCCCTTTTGTGAGAGACCATCTTGTGGATCACAAGGAAGACAAGGCACTTCAGAAAAGAAACTCTTTTACTTTGTAGCCACTTCTCTGTCTCAAATTAATTAGCTCTGCTCTGTTTCCAAGTGTAATAACACTGGAGAGGTGAAAGGAACCTTTCAGGGAGTAAACTACAGCACACCCTCCCACCAGCCTTGAGCAACAAAGCAAACTATAAAGAGTGGTCATAAGAGGTGATAGCTGATTAGGAGTGAGGTGGAACTCAGGTGGCTGGGACTGTAATTCGCACACACCACATACACCCCAACCTCCTAAAGTATTAGCGTTTCTATTACACCCGATTAAAAAAGAGGCCCAGAGTGATCCTCACATTGGCAATTTGTAAATAAAATACAATTAAAGTTATTTTGCTTGAAAAAATCCCACATTCTAATCCATGTGTTTTCTTGACTTGATAATCACTTCCTGATGACTGTTTCTTGTCCTGCCTGTGCTTTAAATTTACCCTGTATCCCTGGACACCTTAGCATGTGAACATATGCATCACTAGTGAAGAGGCTACGTTCATCTAAGTCCATATACTCGTGTCCATATTAGAGCTGCTGAATTTTCTCCATGAATTAAATGCTCTTGAAAACAGTGTACAGTCAGAACCTATACTGAAAGACTGCCAAAATCCAAGGCCTACATCCATAGGGTTGTACGGGTCAATACTTTATGCTTGTGGGATGAACGTGATAGAGACAAGTTGCCCTAAAGATACTCCAGCTTCTCTGACAAGCATTCACCCATGAAGCAACTCTTTTGGAACCCTCTTGAGAACAATTCTCTTCTTTCTGTTGCCATCATTCTTCATGTCTTGCTCACAGAAGCTAAGTATAGCACAGTGGGTATAGCACAGTGAGTACTGCAGCTTTCATTCATACCAAAGGCAATCATCTCTGTATTCTCTTTGAGTAAATCTCCAGAGATGCATAAATTCACCATAATTTGCATTTGCTCATGAACAGCATCCCTGTAGGGTTATTGAAATTGCATGTTGTATTATTTGAATCATTTTAGCTTAGCTGAAGGCCACAAAACCTGAAAGGTGGTTTGTTATTGGTTCTTGGTCTTCCTGCCTTGTGTCAAATTTTGCTGTTAAATATATGAATGTAAAACAGCCATTGGCTACAAGTGAATTACACTTCTCATGCTCAGATCTAACAAAGAAAAGGAATTGACCTATGCATTTTGTTGTCATGTCCTCCATGTATATGTAACCTTTTGGACAGGAAAATTCATACATGTGGATTATAAACTCCTCTGAGGCTTTGTTTTTATTTTCAGTATGAGTACCTGTGCTGCAGTGATTTGATTTGAGCATATGACTGCAGGATATTATTTCATATCATTCAAGTCAATGGGGATCCTGGAGAAAATTCAATTGCAGCAGGACCAGTCTTTGAAGAATGTCACTCTCCATGTAAGGTGACAGAAAACAGGTATGTTTTTATGGTCAAAAGTAACCAGTGCAGCTGATCAGTCTGCATAGTGAATGCTCACTCTGTCCCCACTGATGGCAAACAACCTCACTGGCAGAAACCAACCTGGATCTTTTTTTCCCTCAGAAAATTAACAGGAAAACAATAAGCCTGCTGTCAGACAATCTATAAAGAATGAGAATAGTGAAGCGTATGATATTAATTATTCAGCATAAACTGTTCACCCTGCTCTTCCAGCAGGCACTGTCTTCTCCTACTCCTACTCTTTTTGGTTTAGCCTGCATCTGCCTAAAATTCTGACTGGACAATGTTGCAACTGACCCCAGTGAAACATTTTCCAGCCACCTCTGTTTGTTGCATTCATGATTTACTATTCAGCATACTCAGTTCTGCATTTTTTTTTGTGCTAATCTAGTGTCTATGAAGGCAAGATGCTGAGAAATGTGGAAAATAGAGGAGCACAACTGCGGGGAGTGGAGAGTGATGTGGAGCAGGTTCAGCTGTGGCACGATGCAGCTGGCAAAGAGTCATGGAGCCTTATCAAGCAGTCCGTTCAACCCATACATGTGTCCCAAGAACTTCAGGGGAATAGCCTTTGTGATTTTTTTTTCCACATAATTAAGATTGTATTGGGTTCTTAAACCTCTGTATAATCCAATAAAGAAAAAAATTAAAAGTTCGTTAAATCCCCTGCATTAAAAGAAATCCTGCAACCTAGCTGTTTACCTCAAAAAGCTCTTTGTAGTGCCTGATGCTCATGTTTTGTAAGTGTTCCCTGAAGACCATTATTCATCAGCACAGAGTTCAGCACAGTCAAATGAGAGACTCATGGTTTGGAACTGTATTTCTGAAAAATCTTGCATATCCATTTCTTCCCTTGGCCAGTTAATATAACTGACCCAGACATCTCTCTGTTCCTGCCTGTTCTTGCCTCCTTACCCTTATCATGCATGACATGAAACAGTATATGAGCTGACAACAAATCTAGATGTTTATGTCTTCAGTAGCATTATTTAAATGAGCTACACTGACCAAGAGACTTCTGTTTGTCTTCCAGGGACAGATATTTCCATGTTCTTACTGCACTTCATGCTGCAATTTCATGGTTCTGCTTCTAAAAATAATTTGCTTTAATTTCTCTCTGTGAAGCCAGTCTAAGGCCTCAGTCTTAAGTTTACGTGTTGCAAGAGAAACTCTGCCTTGATTTTGATTGTTATGAACACCAGGAGAGAGATACCAGTGTACACCACAACTGTGAAAGTGACAGATCACTGTGTGTTTAACAAAGACCCATCTGAAAGTTGCTAGTTGCACCAGATGTGTTTAAAATTATTAGAAATAGGTTTGTTTGTTTGTTTTGTTGGGGTTTTTTATCTCAGAGATTATAAATCTTTGAATAAAACCAAAGTGGGTGTATTGATTTCTCAAGTATTACCACACTTTAACAAATGGATTTCTCCAACTATTTCCCTGTTTCCAAGCAACCTTGCTGAGGAGAAAGACAAATTGAACATTGTGCTAACAGATTGACATAAGACTTTGACAGCTATTTTTAATGAATGTGAATCTAAATTACTGCACCAACCAGCTTCATTCAAAATCTGTGGTCTCGGCTAATATAATACTTCTAGTTTATTTCTTTTCACTTTTGCCCAAGACACACAATCCACAGAAATCAATCCAGATCTATAATTATTGGCAGGGTGATATGGGTAGCCATGGTACTTATGCCTCTGACAGCTCCTTTCACAAATTGAGGATAATCTGAACTGGAAAGACAAATTGGTTATGCAAGTGAAGATAGACAAATGAAGGCAAGAGTGGATTCAGTCTGCAGAGAACAGAAACATTGAAATTTAGTTCATTTTCTCTTTTGTAGACACTTGTGAGCTAAGTATCTACAAAAGTGTGATCAGTCATAGATAGAGATAGGGGAACAGCAGTAAGTGTCGAGATCAAACAAAAGTCCTGCTTCCCTCAACACAGGAGAACAAGCCTCAGTAGATGGTTCACTACACCCACATAATTTTGTTCCCTGGGGAGCCCACTTACTCTTTCCTGCTTCTTGAACCAAACTGTTTCCTTCTGCCTGCTGGCATCTTCCCTACAATTTTCTGCTGTACACATAAAACTTGCCAAATAATCCTATAAGGCCTTTATAATGAGAAAGCCCTTCTGTCTGTTGTTGCCTTAGACGGTGGTCCTGTTGTTTCAGCTCTGACCTTGTCACTGTGTAAAGTCCAGTAATTGTTCTTTGTGCTGAAGTGGAAATATGAATGCTTAATATATATTGTAACTACATCTGTGATTATGAGCTGACATAGGTCCTCGTTAACACTGTCCGGAAGGATGCTTTCACTTGGGACCCAACAGGCAATTGTTTGTTGTTATCTGAGTGCAACCCCAGTCAGCCAGCACCAGTTCTTGACCTGTCCAAGGGGCCAGGCAGGGCGAAGCAGGGATTAGGAGCCCTAATTGAGGCTAGGTTTCTCCCAGTTTTGTGATAACTAGAGCATTGTCTCAAACAAAACTATTAGTTAATATAGTATACTATCCTATATTAAAAATATAATAATGAAACATAATATAATATTTTATTCTGATTAACATTTGCTTCAAAATGTCAGTAGAATATTATGTATTGTACCTCAGAATGGGTCTGTGGTGCAAGCAGTTCAGAACAGATGATCACCACCAAAACCAGTAAGTCTTATTCTCTTCCTTCTGTACGGGCTATCTAGCAAGACAAGATCAGCAGTACTTTTCATGCTATTTAAGAGTACTGTCCCTATAATGATCAGAACATGAATTCAGGAATGAGCACTCTTGCTTAGGTGGTAAGGCAGTATGAGCATCTGATGTCCATGAGTTTCTGGACATGTGATACAGAAGGGGCTGTAATTAATACTAGCAGAATATTAGATACCCTTTATAAAAAGACCATGCTTTCGTGTGAACATGGAAATATGAGGTAACATATTAATGCCTTATATTAAATAAAAATCAGTGATGATTATGTTCTTTCCCAGCTTAAAATAGAAACTGTGGATCTGTTAATTGCTTTTAATACAGGGGTAAAGTTTTATGGTTTTCTATAAAACTATAGAAGCTTTTCAAAACATTTTAAGTGCACAATAGGCCTGTTTGGGTAGTATCATTTTCATTTTCAAAACAAAAAAGTAACTTGTGAGGAATGGAATTGCAAAAATAAGCTTTGTTACTTAATGTTAGTGCTCCCATGGACAAGACAACATACAAAGTCTGTAACATGCAAAGCACAGCCCTAAGACATTAACATCGAAATTGGAAAGGCAATTTCCAGTCTGTGGAAATTCCTTTTCCCACATTTGGTATTAACTCATATAGGGAGGTAAGTAGAACTTAAGGCCTCCCATGTCTAAGTTTTGATTTTAGAATATGCAGCTTCACTTTAGATAGCTATGTGGTCACAATTAAGTATGTAATGGTCTTAGCCATCTAAGGCATGGGTCATTCATAGCTTCCTTTTAATGCCAGTGGAAAAAACTCATCTCTCTTAAATATGAGTCAAAGTGCATGGTAAGTTCAGCAGCCCCGTGGTACTCAGGATAGGTGTGACCCAGCTAGGTTGAGTGCTGGATGGCCTCTTAAGCACTCCTTAAGCAACACTTAGTTTAGACAAACTTCTTCATTTTGGAAAAGTAGAGATGGCACATTGAAATAATGTTTTGTTTGCTGCAAATATGCTTCATGTGGGCCTGTTTCAAATAATCAATTTAATGTAGGTAGGAAAATCATTTTGGTCTTGCACTATGCAGTCTCTGCACTTTATTCCTTCTCAGAAATAAAGAGGCTGGTGGGTGGCAGAGCAGCACATCACAGGCCAGGAATCAGGTAGCACTGGTGAAGAATAGTGAGCTCAGGCTGCAGCAGAAAGTCTCACATGAAACATGATTCTTAATGCATCTGTGTGTTTGGGATTGAGAAAAAATGGTACTTTGCACCGAGCATCCAGGTTGTTTCGTCATTATTCTGAATTGGTTGTCCTATTTTTAAGTAAATTAAATTTTTTAAACATAACTTATGATTTTCAAAGAATTTTCTTCTCTCTATGTCTTACCTGGTTAATGTGACAAAGACATAGGCATAGTAGTAGGTTTCCTGACAATCTAAGGCAGAAAAATACTCTGAGATACCATTTAGGCTTCTGAGGAGTTGTTGTATTCAGCATAGTGTGAAGACCTCTCTCCAGACAGTGTAACAGTCTTGGTTTTTTGTGCTGAGCAGAGTAGATTAAAGGTTTTCACAGATATTTTCTGTCACCAGAGCATTAGATACAGATATTAAGTACTGATTCCCCTGAAGTAAATTCAATCTTTTTGTTAAACACTGAAAATACTAGTTTTTAGACACTCGTCTGTGTATCTGCAGGAGGAATGTTTTTAGTGGAAATCCATGTTTTTCCTTGGTAAAACAAACAAACAAACAAACAAACCAAACCTGTTCTAACTTCAAACCTTAAAATATAAGGGCTTCTTTCTTATCTTTACCACAGGCAGCTGACTTTCTTTACCTCCCAAGTTCCATGGAAAATATTACCTTGAGTCATGGTTTGTCTTTTTCTTTCCTTTTCTTCCTTAAGGACTCTTTAAATTATTCTTCCTAGTATTATTAATCCTGAAAAAAATGTGGTACCTGACAGGCTGCTTTAGTTGCAGAGAGGAATAAGTTCAATGGAAAGACTGAACTGGATGCATGTAACAGTCTAAAATGCTTTTTAAGTGCATTTAAGTGGAAAAAAAGCACCTTTTATTTCCACAAATAAGATAATTAACTGAGTCTGTTCTGTTTTGAAGGAAAATCAGTATTTAAGGAAGGAACAGAACTGCATTTCTGTGGGGTGAAGCGCTGACATTGCCCTGCATTTTTCTGTGCAAAAAAGAGCATTGAGAACAGTATCTTTATGCTATCCCTGGAGTCAATTGCAGTAGACAGGGTGCAGCCTTCAAAGTGAAGCTGTCTGGATGCAAGTGGAAAATGCTACAGAAATTCCATTTGTCAACATAAATCTTCAGTGAATACATGTCCTAGTAAACCAATTTCAGTAATATTAAGTGACTTTTACCTAAGGTTTGTTTCTCAAGGTTGTTTCAGAAGGGGTTAAACAAGGGTACTGGTTTTTAACTTCCAGTGCCAGAATATGTACATTTCCAGTAATCCATACATTGAGAAATCCACTTACAGAGATCAGTGGGAGCAAAATACACAGAATCATGGAACTGCTTGACAGCTGGTCTGCAGCACTTGCTGGCAGCAATTTCCTCAACCTTCATAATCTGAATAGAGTGAGCACGGGCACGGTGACGGGCTCTCATATCATGGTAGCATTGAGTGACAGCACCAGGGATGGTCAAATCTCTGTATTCCCTGTACACAGAAAGCAGCTGTATCTGTGCTATGTATTAGGTCAAGCTGTAGTAGAAATTTCTAATTTCTCTGAAGTTGTAAGGAATCATCATGAAATATGGAAACAGATTTTCTTGGTTTGAGATAAACAAAAATTATATATTAGAAAGGAGCCAAAAAAATAATAAGAAAGAAGATTATTAAAACCCTAGACATATTAAGAAAAAAATGTGTATGCAGTACATCACATATTGTATCATATAATATTTATTATATTATTACCTGAAGGAAGACTCCAGATTATATGACCTTGTCAGCTGCCCACAGTTCAAGATGCAATCACTCAACTCTGAGAGTAGAATTGCTGTGGGAGATCCTGAAAAAAGTAATACATATTAATTATAAAAAAAGGGGACAGTTTAAAAACATACTTTGATATTCTTGCCTGGGCGGAAGTTCCATTGTCACTCTGACTAATAAATCAAATGCACTAAGGCTGACTCATATCCAGGAGAAGGATGCAGTTTTAGAGATACACAGTAAAGTTTGTATTTCAAAACCAAGAATTCCCAAGTTTGTGTAGCTACAGCTAACTAACCCAGTAACCTGAATCTTACTTATCAGAATTCCCATGCTTTTCACTTTAAAAAAGTTGCAATTAATGAAGCAAGACTTTGACCTTTGATGTTTCACTTCATTAAGGATTCCTCAAAGTCCTATGAGGAAGGAGGCACAACTTATTTGTTAAAAAGCTACCTGGTCTGATCTGCAGTTCACCTAAAGTATTTTATGCCACCTGCTTTCACACTCTTAACAGCACAATTAACATACCTTACAATGAAGCATACAAAGAAATAAAGACTACAACATGAAGCCAGAGAAAACAACCATTCTGTCTCAAAATATGTGTTTATTGAGGAGTGCAAGCTTATTGAAAAGATTGACATAATAGAAATGTGCCCCTCTAGTATTCTCGTGGTTTAAAAATTGCTTGCATATCGTCAGCCACTATTGCCAATGGCAAAGATATGTTGCCATGGCATTTCAGTTGTCCTTTTTCATTATCTTATTGCTTTTTGGCCACTTAAAGAGCCTTCAATAAAACATTAAACAAAAAGCTTTGGACCATAACACACTACACTCTGTAAATGTTGCACAAATATTCTTTGATTAAACCATACATCATATTTCAGAGGCAAGTAATTACTTGTATCGTTTGCTATTCCAAATGTATGGAGTCTGAGTAGAACATATTAACTAGTAGTTGAGGCCTTTGGTCTCAAGTTCACAGTATATCCAATTGTTGTATATCCAATTTATCAAGGCTGGAGATGCTCATACAAAAATTCTACATATTATATATCATAAACTTTAGAAATTTTGCATGTAATGCACCAAATGAGTGTGGAAAGCTGCCTATGATTTTCTCTAATTCTAGGTTATGAAAGCCCTCAGAGTTCCTATAGCATTCTGTGCGTATTTCATTATCTTTCTGAGCTAACAAGAATTTTAACCTGTATTTTCCAAATTGAAAAAAAGAGCTCTGTTTCTAAAAGGGAAAAGATATCAGCTATAAATAGTCTAAAATGCTCATACCCTTCAATTGTAACCATTATAATTGGCTCATACAGCTCTTCTTTTAACCTTCCCTGTACTCTTTCATGTGAAGTGTAGAGGATAAACAAAAGTGCCTTTATATTATGTTTCAGGAAATTTGCAGTAAGTTTCCCCAAGGCTGTAGGCTAGCCAGTCTGGAATATTAAAAACAAACTACTATGTAATACAGAGAACAGATTACATAGCTTTTGTCAGCTGTAGAACAGTCTGCGACTGAAGTCTGCTGCAGAGTTCCTGCTGAAGGACTGCCAGAAAGTTATGACTTGGAGCTGGGCAGCAGAACAACTCTGAGAGAGCAGTCTACCATTTTGGTAACTGTTTCAAACCTGAGTTGGGTTTTATTTTGTCAAACCAAGCCTTGTTTACATTTGTAGTAGTACATAAAATTGGCCAGGAACCATTCTCTGGCCTTGAGGACAGCAGGCATGGCTTGGCTTAAATCCATGTAACTAATCTCTTTTATCCTCCCAGGTTGTTTATGTTCACCTGTGCATCCCCTTTAGAGCAGTTAATGTCCTATGGTTATTCCAAGGCATGCCAAAATATTGCTTTGGAGAGGACTCGCTGGTGGCAGACAAGTCAGGCCAATATGCAGACACACCTGCCCCAGCCTTATTCTCTGTACTTAATTTGGGGCAATTTTTCACTCAGGTCCCACTCTGTAAGTGAATATAGTATACAGAGTGGATGCAGTATAGATAGTTCTTTTTTTTTCTACTTGTTTAAATTTTTTTAAAGTGTAAGCCAAAAGACTATGCTGAAAAAGAAGCAACACCTACTAATCTTTCAATTTCTAATCTTTATAGTCAGAATTAATGTCACAAAACTACCAAAAAGAGCTTTTCAAAATACTTCCCCAGGGTAGGAACTATTTGACCTTAAAGAACAAGAGTGGATAACTTTCCCTCTTAAAATAACTCAAGGTAATCTTGCACAATTTTGATGTATTAAACCAGAATTTTATGAAAACATATACAAGATTTCAGGTGGGGGTAGGGGGTCCTGTGTACTAAATTCCAGCCCTCTGACAGTGGATATATTTCCCTCACCTTTGTAGATCCTTAGAAATAGTCCCTAAATCTTCAAGACTAAAATACTCAGGATAGGGTAGGGTAGGGTAGGGTAGGGTAGGGTAGGGTAGGGTAGGGTAGGGTAGGGTAGAATAGAATAGAATAGAATAGAATAGAATAGAATAGAATAGAATAGAATAGAATAGAATAGAATAGAATAGAATAGAATAGAATAGAATA
>NW_021939718.1:12487284-12517704 GCF_001715985.3 Manacus vitellinus | reverse complement strand
AGAATAGAATAGAATAGAATAGAATAGAATAGAATAGAATAGAATAGAATAGAATCATTTCAGTTGGAGTGAACCTAAAATGATCATCTAGTCCCACTGCTTGACCAATTCAGGGCTGACCAAAAGTTAAGCAAATTATGAAGGGCATTGTCCAAATGCCTCCTAAACACTGACAGGTTTGGGATATCAACCACCTCCCAGGGAAGCCTGTTCCTGTGTTTGACCTTTTGGTAAAGAAATGTTTCCTCAACTCCAGTCTGAACCTCCATTGGTGCAGCTTTGAACCATTCCCATCCTGGGTTGTTGCATCTCAGGAAGAAGAGACCGGCATCTCCCTCTCCACATCCCTCCTCAGGAAGCTGTACAGAGCAATGAGGTCACCCTCCAGCCCCTTCTCTCCAAACTAGACAACCCCAGGGTCCTCAGCTGCTCCTCACAGGACATGCATTCCAGCCCTTCCACCAGTGTTGTTGCCCTCCTGTGGACCATTCAAGGACCTTCACGTCCTTCTCAAACTGTGGGGCCCAGCGCTGCACACAGGACTCAGGGTGAGGCCACACCACGGCTGAGTACAGCGGGATGATCCGCTTTTGGCAGCTGCTGATGCTGTGCCTGATGCACCCCAGGATGGGGTTTGCCCTCCTGGCTGCCCAGGCACACTGCTGACTCACACTGAGCTGCTGCCCACCAGCACCCCCAGATCCCTCTGTAGGGTGTAGTGGCTGCTCTCCAGATACTCCTCTCCCAGTTTATACTTGTGTCCAGTGGTACTCCATCCCAGGGGCAGAATCCAGCATTTGTTCTTGTTAAATTTCATGCCACTGATAATTGCTCAGTGCTCCAATCTATGCAGATCTTTGCACTTGTCCCTCAAGCACCTCTCAGTCAACAGCGCCTCTCAGTTTGGTATTGTCACCGCACCTGCTAATGGTCCATTCAAGTCCTGTATCCAGACCAGGGATAAACATGCTGAACACAACTGGTCCAAAATCTGAGCCCCGAGGAACACCACTGGTGACTGTTCACCAACCAGATGTAGCCCAACACACTACAAGCCCTGGAGCCCTGCTGTTCAACTAGTTCTTCATCCAACACAGTGTCTTCTCACAGCTGGACAACTTGTCCAGAAGCATACTGTGAGGAAGAGTATCTAAAGCTTTACTACAGTCTGGGAAATCTACATCCACCAATAATGATGAAACATTTATAATCAAATCATCTAGAGGCTTAGGGATATGTGGCTACATTGTACTGACTTTTCAAACACATTTTTCTGAATTAGCAAAACAAAGAAACTCGTAGGAAATCATTACTCATCATGCTTTGTTAGTATTTTTCTCTGATGTTGTGCTGCAAGGGGCATCTGGCAATATTTTTACACAGGTGCTTAGCTTTCATGCTTTTTTTTTTTCTTGAGGAGCTATTTGCTATATGACTCCTTTCTTGATTTTTCATCTGTCTTACTGATCAATCAAATACTCTCAGCCAATTTAAAGACTCAGAGAAAGATCTTACGTTGGTGTTGGTGCTGAGAGGGGAAATCATCTATACATGTGTGATTCAAGAATGAACAGCAGTTGATTTGATCTCAGACATTAACTAAGACACTGTAATAACTACCGAGAAACAGAACATCTCTCTGTAGGAAATAAAAAAGTCTTCACCATGAAACCATGAAGCTGAAATGGCTTTTCAGCGTTAGAGTGGAATTCCTTCACTGGCACTGTTCTCTATGCTTCCCTTACATTTCTGACCAAGTTGTCACAAACCTGCAGGTTTCTTTCATATTTTCCCTTCAGATAAGATTCCTGTACGTACTCTTCCTCTGTAAAATAAATACCCTGATTAAAAGCAGGAGGTGATTAAGCTACTGATGAAAGAAGGGCTTGAAAGTATAAATAGCTGCTTTTGTTATGTCACTCTGACCAACACACTAGAAACTTCTGGCAATGGAAGTTTCAATAACATACCATAGCACCTGGTATATTCCATCATATTTAAAAGAGTCATTCTCCATAGTGAAGGAGACATATAAAAATTTGTTTCATTAAAGAAGTGTAAGACATTTTTCAATGCTTTTGGGGGTCCACTCCACAGTCCCATTGCAAAGATTATGCTAAATCGTCCTCATAAAATGCTGAGAAAGAGAACCCAAGATAAAAGTTAGTGTTGATACAGAAGGTAACAGCAGCCCTGTATCAGTGATTAAAGAAACTATGCATGCAGTTAAAACAAAGCATTCCCTAATTTTAGTCTATTTCAGATCTGTTTTCCATCTTTGCTAGGACTAGTCTAAGAGAAGCTCATGATTGCTTGAAATATTACTCTTTGACTACTTTCTCCCCAGCTTTCTTTTTTTAACATAGGTTCTTCTGATATCTGGATCCTCTCTCATGAGATATGCTACATGCCTGGAAAGGAAAAGTTGCTTTCTAGTGGGGCCTGGTGAGCATAGCTCTTGGTAGGCTTGCCACACTGCAAGGTAATGTGTTGCAGTTTTCTGTCGCCCTGGCTGGCCAGGCTGTCCTGTTGATGTCTACTGCATTTGACAGCATCCACAGAACAGGAAAGAGGATGTGGCCCTGCAAGTACCAGGATGACTCTGGGCAAGGCTGCAAATATTTCTATCTGCAGCTTTCAAGAAATTAAATAGTATTCATGTGGGGTACAGGGAACCTGTCAATCAAAAAAAGGCCAGGTCCTGGAAGTGAAGAAACAATGTATGATGGGTCCAACTTCAGCAGTACAGAAAATGGAAGGGGAAATACAGAAAATGGAGAAAGAGGAACATACATTGTATTGAAGTCACGGTTTAGAGCAAGGCAGGAGACCTTAAGGGTGGGGAGTCTGAGAGCAAAGTCTTAGTTTGGGAAGATGCACCATATGTAGCTAGGGCCTATAGATAGTGTTTACTTTTTTCCACAAATATTTGTGCAAGTTACATGGCTTAGCAGCAAGGTTTGCTTGTCAGCAAGGAAGTAGCTCTTCAAACGATTTTTCTTTCATGAGGTCTTGTCTAACTTTTTTCCCATTGTTGTGACCCAAATCAGAAGGAGAGATGATGAGCACTCTAGCATGAAGTCCTGTAAAATCACAGCTATTTCATGAGAAAGTCATCTCTGAAATGCAGAAATAGAACAGAGACAGGACAAGTAGAAAGTAAGACTGTGTCCTTCTGTCTAGATATGACTTCATGCTCAAGCTACTGCCAAAAAAGCAGTTTGTACCAAAAAAGCATGTAGAGCAGAAGCACTTGTGATGAAGGCAAATTATTTGTGTGGCTTTCATCTCCCTATAATGTCAGACCTTTCTTGAACTTACATTACCTTACTCTTCTGAATTGCTTTCTGTCCGGCAGGGCTTTTCCATAGTAGATCTGCCATGATAACATTTTGTATTGATGTGTACAAAGAATTTAGTTCAAGTGATAATATCTCTCGAAGGCAAAGCTGGTTTTCTTTCATTTACCAGTATGAGACTGGTAGGTCTTTAAAGGAGAAATCCGTAACCCAGTGAACATCTTAGTCCTTGCATCTGTCTAGTAAACAATGAATTACGATATGAGAGGTAGGATGTTGTTGCAATTATATGTAGAAGAAAACCTCTTGTAGAATACTACAAAGGAATATCCAGGTAAAAAAGGAGCCTGTAACTCCAAAAATAATTTTTTTAGTCAAACAGGATGAAATGCCTAGCCAAGAGGTGTGCCTGAACCAAGTGGTCATTCTAAACTTGGAAAAGCTAAAAATGGGCCAGAATACAAAGTTAAGTGTTGATAAAATGCAGCCACAGTTAATGGTGTCATGGTTTCTGCTCTCATGACAAATGCTTACAGGGTTTTCTTACCTCCAGGCATGCTATGTCAGGATGATCGGAGAACAGCTACAACTTTTAGGATGTTGCCAGACAGAAGCCTCTGCTACCTTGGTTTCTGCTCTGTGTCACCCATCTTGTGAAATGACACATTTCCATAAGTTCTGCTGCTGCTGCTATCATTAAGCCAGAAGAACTACCATCCTTGAAAGTGCCACATGATGGTCGACAATGTGGTTCACCTTCTGTCATTGTTTTGTTTTGTGCTTTACATCTTCTGTGCTTTACAGAGCTAAATGGTTCCCACGGCAGTTTGCAGTAACCCTAGCCAGGATATGTTGCCTAGAATTGAAGAAATAGTTCTCTGGACAATCTGGAGTATAGAAAGGCAAAAAGCAGTTCTTTAATTGAGGCACTGTAGGTGCACAAAATATATTGCACACGCTGACAGCATAGGCCTGTGCAATTTTATAATACTATATAATGACAATATCTGGAGGTTACCTCATTGGTTACACCCATCCCCAAAACCATCCCTCCTATCAGACCATCCTCGCCATGCCTCCCAAATTTGAGTCAGTGGTCTCAAAACAACCATCACTTCCTCTCAACCCTTGTCCTCCTCATCATCTGTGTCTTCCTTGGAATGGCTTCAAGGGCTCTGAGTAGTTTTGACTGGTCACATGAAGTGGTGTGACCCTGTTATGTCTTATTCTGAGTACATTTCTGCAGATAAGGTGTTTTTCACCTTGCTAAAACCTTTTTCCATTTAAATTCTTGACAAGAAACGTTAAACAGCATTTTAGGAATCTAATACAAAGGTCCTTAGCAAACTAAAAGTACTAGCAAGTTATACTACAGTTTTATATAATATAAATTTTAAGATATCATGTACAACAGCAAAGACATGATTAAAAAACAAGAGCAGATCTCACCTAGTCTTCCAGGATGAAAAGACACAGGCTTTAATTACTCAGGTAAAGCTTAATCCCTGCTTTTTGAGCTGGGTGAGTGGGGACAGAGCCTGGTGAGGATTTCCTCTGCTAGCAAAGACCCATGCAAGGACATCCACCCAGCCAAGAACTTTTAATGGGCTCGAGAAGCACATTGCAAAAGTTTGTTCATGTGCCAGTGAACAGCATGGCACAGGAGAAGCTGGACAACCATCGTGGTTTATAGACAACCTGCTCAGATCTCTACACTACCCTTCCCATGGCTCAGGAAGGTGGAAACAGGTTGTGGCTTCCCTGTGGTACTCCCCACTCCCTGATACATGCACAAACTTTCTTTTTACTAGGCTGTGTTCTGGGTTTTCCTCTTTGTATTTTCACTTTCTGGCCTTCCAGAAAAAAGGTTGGAAGATCTGAGATGTTGCAAAGTTATTTAATCCTTTTGAGTTTTTAAGAAAAGGTTATTTTTACCTGCTATTTCTCTCATCGGAGTTTTTTTCTGGAGTCAGCAGTCTCTGTCAACATTAATAAAGTGAATACACTTCTTCTCCCACACATTACTAAAGTATGGCATCAAAGTACAACCTTGCTACAAGCAGATGAAAGCTGCTAGCAACACACATTAATCAGTCAGGCCAGATTTTAGAGGCAGTGTTCTCAAACTTTGATTCATGTGAGACTGCTTCCTGGTTACTATGCAGAGTATGTATCGTATAACAGAATAATTTTTAGCACAGCTCCAATTATTTAATGGTATGCTTCAATGGAAGTGTTCATTAGCAAGCCACATGTAAATGCTTCTTTGGATTCAAGTGAAGGACTGAGAAGGTTATGAGAAGAATTCACCTGTGTAGGCAGATGGAGTTTACCTAATTAAATCATGGGATCTAGAGTACTAGGTTTGGAGGAGACCTCAAGGTCCAGCTTTTGGCAAATGCATGGTGTAGACAAGATAGTCCAGTACCTTGTCCAGCTAAATCTTAAAAGTGTTCAATGCTGAGTAATCCAACATTTCCCTGGGGAGATTATATCAATGGCTGACTGCTCTCATTGTGAAAAATTTTCCTCTTGTGTCTAATTGGAACTTCCCCAGGACTGACTTGTACCCATTACCCCTTGTCTTTTCCATGTCACTCCTTGTAAAAATGGGAGTCTCCATTTTCTTTATAGCCAATCCTTGAAATATTGGAACAATCCCTAACGTTGCATCTCCAGAAATAGATGGAACTGCACTATCTCTTTCATGGCTATTTCTAAAGCATGTCAGGAGACAAGGGATCTTCTCTTATGGCATTGACATGTGAGATTGTGTAGTTTCATTGCAAGGCAACTCTTTTTTTAATCAAACCATGCTTACTTACAATTTTCTAGGTTGGTTGTTTTGGGTTTTTCTTCTCAGCATCCTGGATGTAAGATAAATTTACCCAGTATCTGTGACAAAACAGATACTCCATTATGGAATGAAATACAGAAAGGAAGTGTTTCTCTACCCTCTTACTGCCACCAATACTCTTCCCAATATGGCACCTTCTCTCTTAAAGACAAGGAATGTTAGTAAAGGAACACATTACTTGATATCCTCTGATAACTCTGAAGACTGCAGGTCGGTGTTTGAGGAAGCAGGACATGGGACAGTGATAAATACAGCAAGAATTCTTGGAAGAGAAGGATGGCAATGTTAGGAGTGCTGGTCCTGTCCTATGCAATAACATGCCATGTTTGCCAGCATACATTGCTGTACCAGTGGTATCTTATGCAGACACAAGCTGCTGACATACTTCTCATACGGAGAGCAAACTTGCCTCTTGAAATTCTGTGAGAGTAAGAAAAGTGTCTCTGTCTGCTTTAAATGTGTATCTGAAAACAAGCTGATCATCTCTTTGATGACAGTACAGGATATTGTTTCCAGGAGGAAGAAAATAAAATATATTGCCTCTTTTAAAACTGAAGGTGTGTGATAAGAAGGAATTACAAAAAACTCTAAATAAGCCCCACTCCACTATCACTTTTTGGAAGAAACATCTGTAAGGAAATTTACCATCATTCTAATTGCAGGAAACTGTTTTTCCTGAGAGATCAAAAAATAAGCATGTGTTATGGGGAAAAGATGCTATCAGCTTCACTTTTCTTGAAAAGTTATCTTACCTCAACAGAAGAAGAAAGTATATTGTCTCTCAAATATTTCACTATTTGTTGTCAAACTGTGCTGAAAAATCTCACTGGACAATACTTGAACCTATGTAAAATGCCCCTACTAACAAATTTGAAAAACTGTAACTTGTGCTTTCCTGTATATATGTGCCACTCATTTTCTCAAAAAAACAGAAATAAATAAGTATGCCTAATTACTAGTTCACATACAGTACTATTCTGTTTCTTGTGACAATTAGTGTGCCAGAATTTAAGCATTTACTTAATTTGATAGGGGTATTGACTATCAGTGTAGAGTGCACAACATAAAAAACAGAAAAAAAGGATTAAACAATAAGTCAGAAGAGAATATAAATTGTCTAAATGTAAATTAACTCAGCCTCAATGTCTTTTAAGTTTTTGAAACAAGTTTGACACAATTAAGTGAATATTCATTCTCCAAAGCAAGGATTTGTGAAGGGAGTTGAAAGAATGCATGTCCATGAACACTAACGGAATTGCAGGCATCTTCTCTGATAGAAACTGATAATCCTGCCATCTTCAACGGCAGAGTTACATACAGAGGTAGAGTTGCACAGCTGGCACCTTATAATAACAGCCTAAATGAATGGTGAGGGATCAAATAATCTCAATCCGCAGGAGAGGGGCCTGAAAGTGAAGAAGAGTGTCTGGTGTCTTTCATGCTTGCAACAAGAAGCCTTACGGTTGATGGTTGGCAGACTCTTTGTCTCAAAAGAGAATGAGTGGAGGGTTGATTCTCCACATTATTTTCTTCCCTCCAGCAAAGAGGAAATGCCCACAAGACAGATAGGGACCAAAGGAGCAAAGGACTCACTCTGTCCAGGCAGCAAGAACTCTTTATTGTGAGCAAACAAGGAGGCAGAGTGAGTAGAAAATACAATAGGTTTAGATAGAAATAACTCTTCCTTGGTTGGCAGAGTAGTTAAAAACATGGGATTAGGAGTATTACGGTCTCCTAATCTTTTGCATTTTTCTCATTTTTTAATGCGCAGAGGTTAGAGCACTGTTTTTTTAAAAGCAAATCCTCCATCTCCAGTGAGCTCTGATTCAGGCCTACTCTCAGAATCTTACTAATAAAAGGATTTTCTGAATTCAAACAGTATAAAATAAATCTGTACTTATGTAAGAGTTTTCCACTTTTACATTAGGCTTATTAATTAAATGCTCTATTTACCAAATGAAACAATTATAGGGCAATAGGGATTGACCTGCCTTTGTCCTTATGTTTCCTTTCTATTCATTTATTCTGACTTCCACTCAGGAAAAAGTGTTAAAACTATCTTATTTCATGTACTTATTTTCTTCAAATTAAATATTTATGTAATGAAATGCATAGAAATACAGTATTTGAAAATTTAGCTACTCAAAAGTAACACTCAGTATCTTTTGGAAGAGCCCAGGTAAGCACATAATAACAACTGATAATAATGATCTAGATGATTGCTTTAATCTACTAAATAGTCATTCTATTCTGACAGTAGGTAGAATATTGTATCAATTGATTTTCAGTATGTAAAAGTATGTCTGAAATCACCTGAATTGAATCCTGTTTCATTTTGAACTAATTCTGTCATTTTTGTAGAGCCTTGCTTTAGATTTTGGAAATAAATATTCAGTATGACATAGATTAAATAGTCACACAATAGTTGCCACTTCATAATAGTCCAATGAATGTTTTCCCTTTGTATCAACAGTACTGCAGGAAGTGTTTCGGACTTATAGTCGTTCTTCATGTATTTTTTCTACTTTAAAAACAGTCAAACAGCATTAGTATGTACTTTTTCTTAATACTGCACAGTAAGACAGAGAAGAAAATAACAGCTCTGAATCTCTAAGATAAATCATCACTCAAGAAGGTCAGGGACTTGTCATGGACAGTTTGTCTATGTATTTTGCTATCCAGGTATCTTTTCTTTGTGATTGTTAAATCTACAGTGGGATCCACAACTACCTTGCACAGCAGAAATCATTTACTGAGAGAGCTGAAACTTTCTGAGACTTGATTATATAGCCAGCCTTAAAACTACTGTCAGATTTCAACTTGTGAAAGATGATTTTCTCTCTTGTCACTGGCAAGACCTATGAGCAGCTACACTGCTGTGCTTTACTTTCTGGGCACCTTTGGAATAGCAAATACCTCCTTACCGTAACTGGACATGCAGGGCAGCAGCCTTGCTCTTTGAGGCAGATACTGCTATCCCTTCCCTCCAGAGAGACTCAAGAGTGCCTTTTTGCAAGCATCAAGGAAAACACACAGGCCAGACTTTTCACAGGTGTCTTCACTAACCTAGCAGTGCAGCTCTGATGATCAGATACAGAACAATTTGCAAAATGCAAGTCTTAACCCACCTTAATTTGTGTCCTGAGCTATTAAACAAGAACACATGCAGAGTTCTTTTAGAAGCAGGGAACAGTTTTTCATAAAAGGCGTGCCTCTTTTTGTCAGAAGATCTTAGCAAACAGTAAGGAAGCAGTTTATTTTTGCCTGCCTACATAAAAGATCTTCATTTGATGCTATGCTTTACATTCTTTCAGACCTGTACAAGGACAGTGGGTTCTGGGCTTTTTTTTCTTGTCAAAGAAAGCATGAATTCAACATCAGTCTTTAAGCCATGACAATTTTTGAAACATACCATAAATTGCAACAACAAAAAAGATAAGTCTGTTCCTCCTGCAAACCTGAGTTCAAATCCCTTCCTAGGCTACAAGCAAACACAAACATGTGACTCTGATCCTGGTTTTCCTCTTTTGCATGCATCACAGGAGCTGTTGCAAACCAGTATGACTTGCAACTTCTCTATTAAAGCAGCCAAATGATAGAAAAGAAGGGCAGTTTATAAAGGGTAAGATGCAGCTGTAGTAAAATGCCTGGGAATGGGAAAGTAAGTGGGCAAGGAGAGTGGTGCTACAGTGGGAGTGATGTAGGAAGTAGGTGGATGTTTTTTGCCTTCCATAGGAAACACTTAGTCCTTTTCATCAATTAATGATCAATTTTACATAGCTTGTATTTTTTAATCCTTCAGTCAACATCCAAACCTGAACAATCTGTGCTGGCAGCAAATGCTGCAAGCTGTTTTGAATTGCAGGAATTATAGAGAATTTCCTTTCAATTTCTGCCTGGTAGCATTTAACTACTGCAAGCATGAAGTCATGTGGCCTTCCTGCATATAGACACTAAAACAAACTTGTTAACAATTTGCCTGAGAGCACTGGTGTTTTACCTTGCTTCCTGATATCCTGGGCAAGAATTAAGACTTGTCTGGCCATCCAGAAGGTACATATTCATCAAAGTGGATGTGCACTGCTTTATAAGTGACTGTAGCATATTAATAAAAATAAAGGGAAAAAGTTGCTAGATTCTGTATTCTATAATTTGATTGACTTTTGGTTTCATGTTCTGGAAAGAACTAAACTTGGGACCTATTAGGTCCAATAGCACGTGAAATACATAGGAATGGGAATCTGGAACCCACAAGAGCAGAATAGTTCTAAAGACGCATAAATGGTATTTGCTAAGGAATAAATGGTACTTTACGGGAAGTGTAGAGGGAAGAAAAATGAGCAATTTTTAGCCATTTGCCCATCACCAAAACCTTCTCAGAATCTTATATTCGCTGGTGGAGAGCAGGCTGACCTCATTGAAACGGCTCTTCTCCTTACTTCTTACCCATCAAGGTGAATTAAATGGTGCTAGAAATATGTTTCATTCCTTTATAATGTTAAGTTTCCTTGCAAGTAATCCCCACAAGTATGGTGTACAATGGTGAATAACAGAGATCTTTATGTTCAGGAAGTAAAATATCTTAGTAACACAAAATGAGCAAGTCTGAAGACCAGGTTGCACCTTTTCCATTGCTGCCACTTTTCTCTCTTTTGTATAAAAATGCAAAGCAACTTCAGGATTGCATCTTGTGTCAACAGCTAATGGTGAAGAGAGAATATAATAAATTTTTTCTTTAACAAGCTGTTATCCTGGACCAAGTAAAGAAATCTGATAGTGTAACACTAAGATTGACTCAGAAGCAAGATATGAAAGCAGGATGACACGGTTTCTGGAGAAGCAATCACCCTACTCATATTGCACATTGCACAATCTGATCAAGATTTGGGGTATAGTTTCTTTGAAGTCAAACCAACTCATGATAGTCCCATGGGCTGGGTGGGAGTCATATGCCCCAAACCAGTGCTGACAAACCTTTGTTAGCCTGGAGGCCAGCGCCATACACAAATATGTTAACTGAGTATCTCTCCTTCTGCTGCTATTAGGTCTTCCAACTGTATTGCCACCTTAGGATATTTAACCTGGAAAAATATATGAATAACTCATTCATGGAACACAGTAGCATCTAGTAATACTCAAATGTATCTCTGGAAATGTTCAAGCCAGGGTTGGATGCAGCTTTGAGCAACCTGGTGTAGTGGGAGGTGTCTCTGCCCATGGCAGGGGTTGAAAATAAGTGATCTTTAAGGTCCCTTTCAACCCAAACCATTCTTGAATCTATGATACAGAGAGACATAGAGGTCCTGGAGAGAGTTCAGTGGAGGAATACAAAGATGGTTAGGGAACTGGAGCATCTCTCTTCTGAGGGACCTGGGTCTGTTCAGCCTCAAGAAGAGACAACAGAGACAGTACCTCCTGAATATCTATAAGTGTCTGAAGGGCGGGTGCCAAGATGATGGAGCCAGGCTCTTCTCAGTGGTGCTAAGCAATAGGACAACAGGCAACAAGCAGAAACTGATGCACAGGAAATTCCACTTGGACATGAGGAAGAACTTCTTCACTGTGCAGTTGACTGCACACTGGAACAGGCTCCCCAGAAAGGTTATGGAGTTTCCCTCACTGGAGATATTCCAGAAGTGCTTGGATGCAGTCCTGTGCCATGTGCTCTAGAATAACCCTGCTTGAGCAGGGAGGATGGACCAGATGACTCACTATTATCCCTTCCAACCTGATCCATTCTGTAAGTCTATGATATGCAGAGTGTTGAACAAACCTCTAAATGAAGTTGATAGATCCCACTGTTACTACAGCCTGAGCAACTGATTGTTTTCTGGTTCTCAGTCTTGTTTTTCATTGCACACATTTAAATAGGTTTTATGCTTCCCTGTAGCAGAGGTGTAGGCACTCCTTAATCACTGATAATTTTCCCAGCAGGAAGCAAAACTTTTTTGGCATACACAGTTATCTATGCTTACACAGTCATTCAACTTAATTATTGACCATGACAGCATTTCTTTCAAGGCATTACCTTTCTTTCCCCTTCTCCAGCAGGATGATGTTATGCTGTGTATTAAGAGGTGTTCAGCTAATCTGGAACATAGGACTTTTTGAGTTTGGATAGTGAGAGGATAATGAATGGCCCATTGCTTCTTATGGCTTCAGAGTCCTTTTCACCTCCTTATAAGAAAATGCGTGTCTTGAACATCTCTATGCAAGAGTATTCCATTGCCCCTTCCCACCTCGCTGCTTCCTGTATCACATAATTTTCTTCTTAAGTTCTTTCTAACACAGAAGGGTATGGTGCCATCCCCTGTGATTCTGTTAAGTTCAGATCTCTCATAAGACAACAGAGTGTAGGAAGTTTGCTGTAAATAGAAAGGCACTGAGTTCACTGCTAGTGAATAATTGCAGTTGTAAGGTATTTGTCCCAAAACAACAACTAAGATTAGCTTTCACAGGAGAGAAGAACAGCGTGACTCACCACTAGAAGGCAAAGGTACTAATCAAAGGCAACTTTAGCAGCCCTGAAATGCAGTTTCCTCAGTGAGAAATGTTCTCTCATGCTGGAGTAGAAGTATAGAGCCTAACATAACCTACCTCATTTGGAAGTTAACTGCATCTCCCAGTCTGAACTGCACAGAAAATAGAAGAAAATATGATGTAGAAAGTGTTGTCTAACTGAAGGGAGAAGAAAGCAGGAGTTGCACGTTGGACTAAATGATTTAAACTGTATAACTGAGCTACCATGGTTGTGGTTCCTCCTCACTTCTAAGTTTCCCAAATTAAATTATGAAAATATTCAAGCCTAACAAGGAGAGGTGCTGGCTTCCTGCAGCCCTACGAACAGGTATCAGGGGTCTTTTATCAGCATACTTTCTCTAATAGGCTAACAGGCCTTATGGACTTCCAGGTCTGGAAACAGGCAACAAATAATCTCATCCTGGACAAGAAAGACCTTTCCAGCTCCATCCTTTCTGCTCTTTCACCCTGCCTAATGAGTGAAAGGAAAACATCTGTTTTGGTGAGGAAACAGTTGTCAACTCTTTTCATAAGTGTTGAAACAAAATTAATTATTTCTGTTACTACAGCCATTATCTACACTCTACAGCAGCCAGCCACAACAGTCAAGAAGGCCAAATGTCTGAGTAGGAAAGAACTTGAAATGGACATTACTGTCCTCCTTTCCTCACAGAAGGTCCACTGGGTCCTTTTAAGACCTGTGTAGGAGACTTTGCTGAGAAGCATGATGGCTAAAGGAGTCAAGAGGTAAACTGTGGCAACTATGGGTACAACTTCTGTTACCTTGTTCTTCTATCCAGAAACTACATAAAAAGGCCTCCTCTCTTTTATGGTCTGCAACTGACACCATGTTGTAGAAACACCAGAAGTAATCTCTTGTGCTGGTTTAAAAGTTAACCAGCAGGGGGAATGAACCCAACTCAAAGGAGAGATTATAAGTCAGAATAACAATTTATTAAAATAATACAATAAGTACAATAATACAAACAAGCAATTGGTCTCAACCCACAAAAACCCAAATGTATAACCCAGTGCCCTGGGGCCTGAGCAAAGTGGTGTTCCTTGGGCCCTGTTTGAGTCCAAAGTAAAGGGAGAGGGGAAGAACCTGCTGGTGGGAGAGCTGCTGCAGTCTGGCCAAAGTGGTGATCGCAGTCCAGTGGTGGTCTAAGTCTGGTTGAGAGCGATGAGATGCAGCCGTCCTCTGGATCCCACGAGTGGGTTGAAAAATGTTCCAAAACTCCAAGATTACATATCCTCCAGTTCAGGCAGGAATGTTCAGTGCTCCCCTCAGGGCGGGGAGTTCCACAAAGGGTGTGAGGACAGAAACATCCTCCTATCTCACAGGCCTCTTAACACCTAGTTTATAGCCTGAGGAGTCAGGCTCTATGGGCAGAGGGTGCGAATAGTCTATTGACAACAATAGTCTGGTTTCTGGGAAATGACATGGAAGGCTATAGAATACAGTTTTGGGTTACACCCACCATGATGAACTGATCTCAGCTGTCCTAACTAGGACATCTCTTATGTCAAGAACATGGTATTAATCATTTATCTTTTCTATTCTTCTGTTGGAGGCACCAAATTCATTCTTGTATGAACGGCCATGTGAAAATCTGATGCTCCATGTTTTGATTAATCAGCAAATGCTGAACTGAGGTTGCTCTTTGTATCCTTTACAACTACATCTGAGGCAAGAGATTCTCCAGAAGCTCTTTTGCTGTCAAAAAATATATAACATATATTACACATATATAACATATATAACCACAATGGAAATCTGACTCATTTGATAGATTTGGTTTTGTTACCAACTTCCTGGATGCTATCTACTTTATTCATGAGGCATTAATTTTTTTCCATGGTCTCATCATCATTATAAACACCTGTTTTTCTCATTCCCATTTATCTGTCAGTGGCATTGCTCCTGTGTTTCCCTTTAGATTCATAAAGAGCCAGGTGCTACAGTGTGCCCTCATTCTGTGATCAAGGACACCAGCTTCCTATGAAGCAAATAGGTTTTCACAAGCTGTAAACAGATTACACCTTCAGAGTGACTGATAAATGTCAGGAAGAAGAAAGGTCAGGTGTCTGGTACTGCAAGGTTGCTCTAATGAGCTCTGTTAACAGAGAAAATTAGAGATCAGGAATTCATCATTGTCTTCCAGAAATAGTGTCTGAAAAGCAGAATTAAAATAGGATTTTGTATTAGGATTTTCACAGAAAATCCAGACAGATGCTGTCAGTGTACTGTCTGATTTCTAG
The DNA here is from genome assembly GCF_001715985.3 of Manacus vitellinus. Taxonomy (NCBI): domain Eukaryota; kingdom Metazoa; phylum Chordata; class Aves; order Passeriformes; family Pipridae; genus Manacus; species Manacus vitellinus. The sequence goes on along the minus strand of NW_021939718.1, from coordinate 12,502,767 downwards.
GATTACTGAAAAGGGGAAGAGGATCACAGGCCACAGTTCCAAGTTCCTTGTTCCCAGATCTGATAGACCAAGAGCAGTTCATAACTCATGGTCTAAGGCTAGAGGAAGGAAGCACAGGGCTGTACTAGGCTGCAGCTCTGGCCCTGGTCTGTGTGATCAGGCAGTGCACTGTGTCCTAGCTGCCCGAGACAGAGCTCAGATGCTGGAAAGTGGTCAAGGCAGAAAGAGCCTCTAGCAACCAAAAATAGGAAGGTATAGGATAGGAAACCAAGCCAGATGAAGAAATACGCAGGAAATAAACTGGGTGAAAGGGAGATAAAAACAATATACTATAGAAATAAAAGAACAAATTTCAAAATAAAAGAGAGTTACACAGTATTGACTCTAGATAGCGCACCTGTAATTCCAGAGTGAAGAAATCCCAGTGGAGTCATCAAGGGCACACACTGGTCCATGGAAGATTTCTGTTACCTCTCTCATTTCCTCAGGATGCCCCTACCTTGTTGAGAACCAATAAATGTAGTTCAGACTGTAAGGAACTGTGACTTACATGCCGCAACTCTCTAAAATATTTCATAAACGCAACTGATGCAGCAGATATAAAAGACACACTCATGTAGATAAAATTGCATGAGAAAACTGTTTATTTTACCAGTTTCACACTGGGGTGAAGGGGAAAGAACTGCTTAAAAAATCTGGAGCTATGACCACACTAGAATGCTCAGCAGTAAACTATGTTAGCGTTTCCCTGGAAGCAAAACACTTGGTTCAGGTATGATCACAGCATCTGACCTCTCTGTTAACAACAAAAATGAAAGTGTGAAGTGTGGATGTGGCTTGCACACTGTAGAATGCTAGGCCTAATGTTTAACTACCCATAGCCCAGCTGACCTGAAATCCTGGAACTGAGGTTAATGTATGCATGTGTGGAGCCACCACGTATCTCTGCACAAGAATGCATAGGGTAATCTTTCTTGTAGCACTGACAAGAACATTTACATTTTTTTCCAGGTTCTGTAGTTATGATCTGAAATGTCAGAATCAGTAACTTCAATTTAAAAAGGCTCTACCCTCATAAAATACCTCATAAATGAAAATTTATGAGGTATTTAATGTAATACTCCCTCTGTTTTATTTTACAAAAGTCAGTATGTTTTTGTTGCCCTACACAGAATTCAAAGATTTTAAGGTATGTTCTTCCTTTTCAGGGCAATACTGTCTAAACACAGTGGCTTTAAGAACTGGTGTCCTGGTTCTGGCCCAGATCAGGAGGGGGTGTGACCAAGCCACATTACTCTTTCCAGTAAATTGTTGTTTCCAGTAAATTTCTGCTTCCAGTAAATTATTCATATTTCAACCCATGATTTTCACCCTTTTGTGCCTTCAAGTCTCAACTTCATCTCTAGATCAGGAAGGGGGAAGGGGACTGGGGGGGGGAGCAAGCGAGTGTCTTCTGGCTTGGGACAGTCTTCTTGGGGGCACTGAATTAGGGAGTACTATCCCTAAACCACAACAGCTGGTTATTTTACACATTGAACAAATGAATGAACTAATACCAATGACTGCAGAGAAAATGAAATAAATAGAAATTTATGGCTAGCCAGTCTTGTCCTGCTTGGTCTCCTCTCCATGAAATAGTTGACATTGTGGTAGATTATAATTTCATGGGGAAACTGTTGATGAAAGCCTTTTCTCTTGCACAGAAGTTTCAGGGCCAAATGGAAACAGTAGCTTGAGCAAAAGTTTTAAGACCAAGGACTCTACAAGGGCACTATGATTATTCTTCTACAGAGCATTGCTTTCCTGTGTTCCTACATAAGACCAAATTCCAGCATCACCTTCTTTGTGTTTACCTGCCAAAGAGAGAGTAAAAAAAGCCTCACTACATCAATCTCACTCCTTTGCTTGCTTGGTAGTCCTGATTTAAAGTTGTGTCTCTGTTCCCTAATCCTACTGCACTTGGGAGGGAGGAAGTGAAGCTCAGTGAGGAGTGTGTAGAACTGAGGTTCCCTTCTCCAACCTCAGAAGCAGGACATAAGCATAAACAAAGCAAATAGCTCACTGTCAGGTGCTGAAGGAGTTTACCTTCTCCTGAGTTACATTCTCCTGAGCGGTGAATGCAGTGTGACCTGGTGAGCACAAAGACTGGCTACATAGCATTACTGTGTGCAAGCATAATAACTCCTTAAATTCCTTCATATTCCTAGGAGAGGTCATTTGAGAAGTACTGTTTTAAGTGATGTTTATTTTCTGTACCATTGCAAAACTAAGCCTTTTCATTATTAAAACTCTGTGGGTGTTAATGGCTGTACAGACACCTAGCACAAAGTGGTTCCCGCCACGAAGAACTGCCCCATGGCTCATGCTGAAGATGGTGGTACCACTTCTGCAGTCTTTCTTTTCACTGTGGTGAAGAAACCACTAGCAGTGGTTTTTATATAAACAAGTCTGAGAAACAAAGATCATTACTCATGGATGTTGCTGTGATACTAGGATCGCATGGACCCTAGTCATTCATGGGAGTGCAATCCCTGAATGTACACTAGAGTTTCCTTCTGCAGCCCACAGGTAAGCACAATTCCAGCACTCACACCACAATATTTATTAAAACGCACCAATCTTATAGTATGTTCATTTGCTGAACCCTGAACAATACCCAGTGCTGAAGTAGTGTAGCTGCACCATATAATGTGGGTCATACTACTAATTTGGAGTTAAAGATTAGAGTGAACATCCATCCTATTTCTCTTCTTTCTACCAGGGTAAAGCTGTAACTACACACCCACCCACTCATTCCCCACCTTCCCCCTCCCCATTACAGTGGTGCTGCTGGGTAAGTGCACAACCATAATTCCAGGTTTGAATTGTTTTGTGGTCCCAGAAGAATGACACTTATGTAAGGCAGACTAAATGATAACTTCTAATAGTCTAATAAAATGATAATGCTTCCTAATGCTTAGAGTCTACTTCCAGTCCAGCATTTAGGAGAAATTCCTATGGAGTTTAATAGGGAAGGACAAGCTTTCTATAGAATGCTTAGAACAACCCAGAGAGCACTGCAACAGGGATGTAATTCTCCATTCATAGCTATTAGATGCTAAATTTCTATGGAATCTTACTGATTTTTTCCTTCTTCAATTCAATAAGACTTTGCCGTACGAAAAACCTGCGCTTTTACTGCAGCCTACACAGATACAAGGCAGAGTAAATCTGTATTGTTTAACAGGAAGTAAAATTGCTACTGTTCTGTTACATACAAGGTGGGAGGTCTCTGCTGCATAAATTCCAAGCACTGATACTCAACAAAAATCAGTTCATACTAAACACAGCTGGTTTCAAAGAAATATCATTATAAGTTAGGCTTAACTAACAGCAACCTAAAAGTACTCCATGGTATTCACAGAGGTCTCTCTAATAACTGTCAGCCTTGATTAGTATTTAAAAAAAACCAGGACAACTCTGAAAAAAACAGTGTGAAGTTACTGTACAAACACATAGGAGAGCCATGCTCATTTTAAGCTCCATTAGCAACACAAAGGGATAGAAGCTGATACTCCACTTGACACTAGCAGCAGTGCCAAGGTTTCCTCACATCAGAGGGTCCGGGGCTCCTGCCAGAGGGCCTGCCAGCGGGAAAACTGGTAGTGATGTTGTGTGAACAAGAAGAGCAGATAAATATTAAAAGCAGATACCAGGCCAAAAAAGCACATGAGGTTGTCCTTGTTCTTTGTGCAGCAAGAACTCTGAGACCAATATGCATTTCTTCTGTGTCGTGGAAATGTAATTTAGTCACTCTCCATCCAGATACAACTGTTGCAATTACTGTGAGCAGTAATTATGTGGCGGAATCTTTGTCTGCGGGACAGAGTCCTATGATTGCAAATTCATAATTTATAGGCAAGACACTTGAAGAGAGAGAAAAAATTGGTCTCAGGAAAATTTCTCAGCAGCACTGATCCTTACAGATGGTTTTTCCAACCAAAGACTGCCAGATCTATATACGCCTTAAGAAGACTTCCCTCTTTGTCCTATCTTGTCATCTCAGGACACCCCACACATGTTAAAGTTTGTTTGCAGCCTTGCTTACGAACAAAGGTGAGGAAGTGGGTGCTCCAGAGCCATCTGAGTAAGGTCAATGTCAGCCACAGATTGTTATATACAATACAGGTGCCAACCAGCTTCCCAAAATGGTCCAAAGATAGCAATGACTGGCAATCTGATTTACTATATATGTAAGATAAATATAATGAAAAGATGGTACATCGGTATTTCAGCACCTCCCAGCCTGGTAGGTGCTTCTAAACTGAATTTTAAACAGAACGGTATCCTTTCTTTTCCTATTGGTACATTGGAGGAAAAAACCCTTAGGATTCCATCACTGTGTTTAGTTTTGTCTCCTCTCGAATTCAGTCCCTGGTTCTCATTTGTTTCTTCTCTGTTTCTTGTTTTGATTTTGAGTTTGGTTTGTTTGTGTTTTGTACAAACTAGTCATACAGAGAGAAATTGCTTTGTTTGATTCAATGTCTCTTGCTGTAGGCATGCTGCCTTTCTTCACTAAATTTGTATTTTGACTATCAATATTATTGATGGTCCCAGAGGTTTTTGCGCATGGAGTTCATGGTATCTCACAACAGCAGATATCTCTTTTTCAAGTTCTATGTAAGAAGAAAGATGTGGGATATATCATACAAAAAACAGATATTGCAAAATACATAATCAATATAGTGAAAAAATGTAATTATGCCTGGTGTAGAGCTAAAATAGTGTAAACATGAGTGCAATGGAAATTAACATCATATCTCAGCAAAGAAACAGCAAATGTGATTCCCATAGTGCAGACATTAGGAAAATGGTGAGATGAAGCCTAAAATCATGAAATGAAGTTGTCTTCAAGGGGAAACAGGGACCACATCTCCAGTACAGTCTAATCCTTGGCTCACCTAGCTAGTATCTCACAATGCTCATTTAAACCCTGAAGAAGGAAAGAACTGGTCACTCTTCCTTGTACCAGAAGCTTCTCTCCAGCAGACACAGAGTGGTTATTCCAGGGTTTTGGCAGGCAGCTCTGGCACGGAGCCATGCAGTATTCATCTGGCCTTCTGACAAAAGACTTTAATTCTTCCTGTAGAGGGGTGATTAGCACTGCTCCTTCAGTTAATGTTACTGCAAATCTTTAACCTTTCTCACACAGAAAATGTAGAAAATTGCCTCCCCAAGCACCTATTCACCAGCCCAAGGTGCTGCAATTCCTGAAGTGAAATGCTGCTGCCAGAGTGTCTTGTAATGGCCATGAAAAGCTACTTCGGTAGCTTTAAGCAAAAGTAATTGTTCCAATCTTCATCTATATAAAATAGAAAATGGTGCAGACCCAATCCTGATCTCAGGTACATTTTGTTGAATCTGAAGGAACACTTCAATCGCTGTAAAAGGAAGATAAACGCAAGTGGTCAGTAGCCTGAACAGGGTTTTTACTGGGACTTCACATCAAGTCAATAAAGCTAACACAACAGTACTTTATTTCATTTAGGAGAAATATTAGTGGCCACAAACATTTACTTTTCATGCTTACAAATATTTCAGTAACAATACGCTTGAATAAAATACAAGTAAAAACAAGAAAAGGTTTCTTAGAAATCTTATTTCTGCTTTTGTGATAATTTTGTATTAAACCCTAATTAAAAGAAAGAAAGAAAGAAAGAAAGAAAGAAAGAAAGAAAGAAAGAAAGAAAGAAAGAAAGAAAGAGAGAAAGAAAGAAAGAAAGGAAGAAAAAGAAAGAAAGAAAAATCTCTCCTTTGTTGCCATAGCAATAGATTCCCAGGGTGAAATTATATCATACTGCCTTTCTTCTAGGTTTCTGCTATCTGCAATCACCACCCACTCTCGTTCATTACAGTCAATAATCAGCAAAACCTCCCCACCCCCAGCCTCTATTAATCTGCATGTTTTGGGGTGGAGGATGTAATAGTTATTGTTTTGACATGTGTAGAGAAGCCAAGTGAATTCTCAGTGCGCTGAGGAAGCACAGGGTGTGCTACCTGAAATGTTTCCAGTCAGGTCCCCTCTGACAATGCCTGTGAGCACCCGTCCCTCTGCAGTCCCCATCTCTTCTGCATATGCACTAACCGCTGGTGTCAGCTCTACAGCACTGCACTGTGTCTGTTTGGAGGGGTGGGAACAAGAACCTACGCTAGCCTGGCATTGCCAAAGCAATGTCAAATTTGAAGTAGAACCCTGATTTTCTTAGGTAAAGTACTATTGCATTAACTCAGTGGGTCACTTCTCCCTTGCACCACAGCAACTTCAAAATTGACACCTCCATAGCAGATCAGCAGGCCAAGCAGAGCTTGCAGAACACACATCACGGTCTGAACACTGGAACACAATGTAATCTAATTTAACAGGCTTGTACCAGGGGAGAAAAAAATAAATCCTGGCTTCTGTGCAATTATTCTGAAACAGTGTTCAGTTATCATTCTCACACTGAGTATCTGGCCCCACATTTGGCTGTATGGATATTTCTCCAAGGTTGGATTCACACATGGTTTTTTAAACAGTAAATCCCCAAGTCATAGTAAGAGGTAAAGTTAAAGAATTAATTCATATTAAATACTGACCTTGTTTAAGTTACCCTGATTCCATTACTTTTGGGGGATCAAACCAATTTATCATATTGATTCACACCAGCTGAAGAACTAGCCCTGGATAACTTTCTGACATTTAATATTACAGAATAGTTTTCACTTCATTTGGAATAGAGGTTAGTGTTCTCTAGTGTTTCTTAATGTTCTCACTACTCATAAAAAGCAATGCAGCTACAGACTTAGCAAGAGCACTGAAGGGACATGAGTTTCCTCCGTCCTCCTCCTCCAATTCCAGTCTTTTTCCGTTACCATTGCTTTTGCTCCAGAGTCAGAGGTCCTGGCTGTATAGCTGAGACACCAACCCACCCACCTCCCTCACTTGGATTCAGAACTGCCTCTCCCCTTGAGCAATATTCACCAGATTTTAGTAGTAATTTTGTATATTTAATCTGAATTTCCTGGTATGTCTTTGTTGTTTCTTTCATGTATCCTGACTATATTTTTTCTCTCATTGGACAGCTTCTAAAATACTTTTGTTTTCTAAATATTGATGTGTACTGTTAAAAAAAAAGTGCTTTAAAAGTGTTTTGCATAGTATTATGCATTAGATCTTTGCAACAGCATGATAGCTGAAGGTCAAAAAAAAAAAAAGAACTGCATGGCAGAACTCTCTCTTTGCTTGTTGGTCAAATTAGTTGCTAAATACGGTTTCAGGTATAAGATACATCATTGTTAATGCATGTCTTTGTTAATTCAGGAATAAGATATTTTTAGTGCTTACTTCCCATTTAGTAATTCTCTGTGGATACAATGGTATCTATTTAAGCAATATGCATATAAATAAAGTATAATTTTTGTAATGTAGTTAGGAATGAAACATGTCTGAGAATACTAGAATAACATCCTGTATTTTAATGGTAGACCCATGCTACTCCCTATGTCTTGAAGTCACAAATCTGGATTTGAAAAGGAGTCACTTTACTTAAAAACATAAGTGAGAATTTCACCCATCATTCATCAGGATGTTGCATGCTTATATGCTAACCCAGCGGAGTGATTGCAAACTCTCCAGCCTGTAAGCAGCGGTTTACTCCACCAGACTAGGAGCTCACGATGTTGTGTCTAGCAGCTAGAACTCCAGATCTGCTTTGGTGAATCTCAGCTACAGATTCCTGAAAGAAGTTTTCATCCTAATGGGGGACTGTGACAATCACTAATAAACAATATACTGTTTTTTGCAATACAGCAGTAGCCCCACTTGTCACGCTTGTTCTATTTATAGTTGACAAACCTCTACAGTATTTGCAGAAGGAAGGTCCTTGACTCAGGATGTGAAATCCTTCTGGGACCGTTGAGTGTGTAGGTATATGACCCCTGCTTTTCCTTTGAAAATTGCACAGAAAGAAAATAATCATTAGTACATATAACAAATAACCCATCATCCTAGAAGCTGAATTCATTAAGTCACTTGTTCAGCTTTATCTGTGATACAACAATAAATCAATTTAAGGGATAGAGCAGTAATTAAGAGATGCTGGGAAGGATTAATTAGGCTGAGAAAAATGGCTTCTGCCCTCCTTTTAACACACCTTGAATCACACGACATGGGAAGTGCTCACTGCTGGTCCTCAACACCACAGGTGCACTCTGTCTTACTTCAGAAATTATTATTTTGCCCCAGAGTCCTGCCTCCACCATTTTTACTCCCAGCTTACCCCTAGCAAAGAGGTGCTATCAGATAAACTATCATGACCCTCTGATCCTAGGCAGGTTGTTGTAGCCATCCATAGCAAGGTCAAACATGGTTAGGTTGTGTTACCTTGAGCTAACAATGCAGCTAGGGAAAATAAAGTGGGTGGGGAGGGCCAGGGAAACAAAATTCAGGAGGTGATGGCTCGGCATCACAGCCAGTACTCTTAATGCCACATAAACTTAGAGATCAACCTCAGAAATTGGAATTTCATTAGGACAGATTTTTTTCTATACCATAGGTAACTTAACTGACTGGAATACAGTACTTAAGGAATATGCAGTAAATCAGCTCACCAAGATTATGTGTCATTTACATAACAGAAGCCTCTTGTATTGTTTTTTTTCCATATCCTTTTTCTTGATGAATCCACCAGTTTACAAAAGTTTTGTTGTGCTTCTGCCTAGCTCTCTGCATGGCGCCCGCCCGCGTACACACACACACACACACACAGAAAAACACTCTGCAGTGTCAGAGTATGTCATGGGCAGTACCTTGGCAAAGGAATCACACACAAAGGAAACTGAGTGCAAACTTTCAATTTCTCTCATCAGAAATTAGAGCACAATTGTTTCATTGCCTGCTGTAAGCAAGACAGGCAGATGGAATATACGGGCATAAGGCATGCCAAACATGATTATCTCCCTAACATCTAGATGACAATTTGTCCTAGTTAGGACAGCTGAGATCAGTTCATCATGGTGGGTGTAACCCAAAACTGTATTCTATAGCCTTCCATGTCATTTCCCAGAAACTAGACTATTGTTGTCAATAGACTATTCGCACCCTCTGCCCATAGAGCATGGTGGGTGTAACCCAAAACTGTATTCTATAGCCTTCCATGTCATTTCCCAGAAACTAGACTATTGTTGTCAATAGACTATTCGCACCTTCTGCCCATAGAGCCTGACTCCTCAGGCTATAAACTAGGTGTTAAGAGGCCTGTGAGATAGGAGGATGTTTCTGTCCTCACACCCTTTGTGAAACTCCCCGCCCTGAGGGGAGCACTGAACATTCCTGCCTGAACTGGAGGATATGTAATCTTGGAGTTTTGGAACATTTTTCAACCCACTCGTGGGATCCAGAGGACGGCTGCATCTCATCGCTCTCAACCAGACTTAGACCACCACTGGACTGCGATCACCAGTTCTGCCCAGACTGCAGCAGCTCTCCCACCAGCAGGTTCTTCCCCTCTCCCTTTACTTTGGACTCAAACAGGGCCCAAGGAACACCACTTTGTTCAGGCCCCAGGGTACTGGGTTATACATTTGGGTTTTTGTGGGTTGAGACCAATTGTTTGTTTGTATTATTGTACTTACTGTATTATTTTAATAAATTGTTATTCTGACTTATAATCTCTCCTTTGAGTTGGGTTCATTCCCCCTGCTGGTTAACTTTTAAACCAGCACACAATTCCATGCAACTCCTGTTTGTTGTGCATTCATGCTTAGAGTTGTTTTGTTTTCAGAAATGCCCAAATACACTGAGCAAATGCTGCAAAACAGTTAAACATACATCTTTTTTTGTATGACAATTATTTCACACGTAGGCATTTCATGAATAGATGGAGAATGCTACTCTTTTAACACTCCATCTATAACTAGTCAGAGTGCCAGGCAGCTGATACATTCAGCCCATTTCATGATTTTTAAACTGCTGCCCTTGGTTCCCCACTATATTGAGGAACCTGGATCATATACTCCAATGAAAGAAATCTCCCACACTTTTACCTTTAAATATCACCTGCTATATCTGTTCTGTCAAGTCTTGCATTATGAGCTATTCTCCAACAAACATTGTGACAGGCACATGCAAGCACCAGTGTGAAGATAGAGTTTTGGATCAGTGTACAGATTTTGAGATTCTCTTGGCAAATGTTCTTTCAAAATAGAAGACATAATAATGCTAGCTGTAGTAATGAGGTATTTAATGTGGACTCCACAGCAGTATATCTGTCATGCCATACCTACCGAGACAAGAAAAATCTGGGGCAGCATTAAAAGCATTAATTTAATTAAAAGCATTAATGGTTTTACATCCAGATTTTCACAGTGCATCCTCAAAGGAAAGAAACATCATCATGTAGGTGTCTTGGCTCATAAGAGCTGACAGAGGTACTCTTAGAGTCTAATTGGAATAAGAAGTTAAGTGTTAGGATAACATCTTTTTTCAGTCATCATCACTTATTTCAAGTCCGATACTGAGCAAGTCAGACAGATCCTAGAGACATTCTGCATGTACTCTTTAGTCACGTTTAGCTGACATGAAAAGAAAAAATACTTTCTACCATTAAATACCATCCTTGGCTTTGGAGTTAAACCTCATGTGCAGCCTGCACTTCCAATGCCTTATCTGTAAAATGATTACGTTAAATACTACTCAGCATTTGTTTCTCAGGATAAGGTTATAACAACCATATTAACCTACTGTGCCAAAGGAGTTTGAACCCACAGGTGGCTTTGGTAGGCAGTGAGCCAAGGCCAAGTGTCAGCAAGCACATTTCCCTTCTAACAGCTAACATCAGCAGGAAAGTGGTGAGAGAGGTTTGGCTGATTACAGCACCAAAAGATACTGCCACAGGCACTATCCTACCAACCTGTATCTACCCTCCATGTGGCTTTCTCTAAAGCTGGTTCTCGTCTCTGATGAGAGCACTGAGTATCTATGCAGCATCTACTACCATAATTACTTAATACCTCACTGTTACAGAGATGTAGCAAAGGATAATTAAAGGAAACAATGTTGGCAAAGCATTGGGGAGCATTGAGTGAAAGTCATAAAATATATTTAATTAGCCTTCTTTTTTCTTCTCTGTATATATACTTTGATATTTTTATTTGCCTTGTGACTGGGATTGTAGAGCCTTCCTTAGAAAAATAAAAAAAAAATAAATTGGCTTAAAGACAGAACAGCAAGAGCCACCTCATGCTGTCATCCATTACCCCTGGATACCTACTGATCTGAGTAAATATGGTTTTGTTGTATGATATATTACTGATAGGTCTGATGAACTTCTACATTTCAAAGCTGAGTGGCAGGAAATCCAATGCATATTGCACAAAATCTAATGCAAAGCTTATTGTTTTATTGTACCAAATGTTCTAAAATATTATTATTATACATACATATCACAATACTGAGATGTCAATCAAGTTATAGTGCAATATACTGAACAAATATGTCCTTCAATTTCCCTGTAAAATTCTTGAAGTAGCGTGGGAATTATAAAGGATTTCCAGCAAGAACTTTCTTGATTTCTTTCTAATGTGGGTGTAGAATATACTTTGGTTTGACTGAAGAAAATTTACCAAACATTCAGTTACATATTTGGTTGGCTTTGTTTTTGTAGGAAATCAAAGTTTTTGAGCTCAAAATTAAAAAGCAAAAAAACCAAAGAACTTACTCATGCTACTTCAAAACATACATTTTTGCCCCATGGGATATGTAATCCTATATGTAAAAAAAGATATATTATTAAAAGTAATATTGTAACTAAATGTAACAAAATTTACCTTACTGTCTTTGTCAAAATATTTTGACTTGAAGTAAACCTTCTTTTCAGAAGGAAACAGTTCTGCCAAAAATTCAATCATTTGCACTTTGTTATTTATTAAATAAACATACAACATGTATTTGCTATTTAGCCCTGATTTTGTTTAGTGATTATTCTTGGGTCATTTGTCAGAGGCTTTCATAATCATAGTTCAGCTTCAAGAAAAGACCCATCCACTGTAGACATGAATTTTCCTTTTTCCATTGACAGCTTACATACCCCAGTGGAGAAGAGCTTCCCTGTGGAGGCATCATCACAGAAGGAACGGCATACATCTTTGTAACACAGACTCTGCAAATGCTTTTGCCCATTACTCCAGGCTTGGGCTTAGTTTCAGAAAGATGCTTGAATATATGCATTTAAGCAGTCAAGTAGTTAATCTACTACTCACTGGTCCAAGATAAGCATTCAATTAATCGACTTGTGAAATAGGGGCTTCACTGGGCTATGTACATGGAGTCCCTGATCAATAAACAAATGAATTGACAGATCCTAGATTAGCTGTAAGTTTCTTGGAAGATGAAACAACTTTTCTTTTTTTTTTTTTTTAAATGATGAACTGACATTAATACCTAGAAAATAAAAGAAGCACTAATTATTCCAAGATGCTTTCAGAACAGTGATGTTGATAATTTTCTATGAACTTGACTTCTATGTGTCTTCCAAAATACAGCAATCAAATGAGGTTTTGCAATTTTAAACAAAATAGTGTTTGGTTTATTGATTGAAAGGCTAGAAAATTATTTTTCTAGCCTGCAAAATTTACTCACTGCCACTTAGTTGAGTCTGGTTAGAGTGCTAAAAGTACTGCCCTGAGAAGCCACAGGTCCTACCTTTTCAGCAGCTTCAGGTCTTTGTGAGAGGAATTGATGTATTCAGTCTACTTTCTGAAGGATGCCTGACCTAATCGCAAAAGTTACCAGCACATCTGGAGCTCCTCTTGCAGGAAAAGTGCTTTGAGTTTACAAAAACTGAATGGCTCTGTGACACTCATGGTGGCCTTCCAATTCTGGTGTCGTCTCTGATGTCTTTGATGGATAAGGAAGAGCAACTTTCAGGGGCAGTACTAGACTGCCCTGTGAGAAATTAAAATAGGGATGAAAAACCTATGAATCAGCACAGAGAACATCACACACAGCCCAGGAAATTTCTTCTATAGTCACATAGAAAACAAATGCTGGTCTCTTAAAGAGAAAACTATACACAGAAGAAATAATAGCCAGCCTAAGTAATTTATATTTGTTGCCATATTAGTGTCTTATGTTATTAGAAGAGACATCTTACCTGGATGTCAGAAACTAATCAGACAGTGATTTTGAAAAGATTTATCCTGAATCAATACACTTAGTATTCCTCCTTGTCTGTTAACTTCACATAGAAAGGGCAAAGATTCAGGAGCAAAGTGGATGGCGAGTGTTACGAACCATTTGACTTGAAGAAACAATGTAGCTTTCTTTTCACTTAACATTGGTTGAGGATACAGATACTCTCTGCAGATTTGAAATTTTTGTAATATTTTCTAATGAACAAAATGCTTTTCTACACAGAAAAATGTGTAAGAGGCACTTGACATAGTAAGCTGACAGGCACAAATCACTCCTTTGAAAACACATTTGTTGTTATAAGTCTTGCTCCTAAGCCTCTTTCACATTGAAATAATTGGTATCACTCCTGATTTACAATGATGTCAGTAAGGAGTTAATCTCACTTTTATTATTTCTGTTCTATTAAAATAAGTGAAAAATACACATTAGCTTGAAATCCTGGAACCATGAAACCATAGAGATTTTGCTACTGAGTTTATTAGGGTTGGATTTCATCCATTCTGTTATTAAACCTGTAAGAGTAAACCACAACCACAATTGCTGTATTGCATTGGACAGAAATTTAAAATTATTTATCCCATTTACTACATGTATAATCCAATATAATTCTCATGAAAGTCTATGAGCATTTTGAAGGCATAGCAATAGCACTGGGTTTTCACCTAGGCTAAGTGTTCCCAGACTGCAAGATGAGTGCCAAAAGGAATCAGCAAGCCCTTCAAAAGTTGACTGCATCATACACAATGAGCTGAGTATTCCCCTGCTTCGTCTGGCAAACCTCTTCTTTTGTACCTGTGTACCATGGCAGGGACATGCCATTCCGGCTGTCTTCACTGGAGTGGGCCATGACTCCTCCTCATGCATACAAAATGGTGATGTGTTCTGTTGCTGCTGCCACAAGAATATTCGAACATAACTCTCAGGTCCACTGAGGGGCCTGAACAACAGAATTCAGGCATCCCAGACCTAGATGGACAGGTGACAGCTGCAAGTTTTCCCCCTTCAGATATGGTTATTAAATAAAAGGGAAAAGAGAAACATTTTAATTAATTTTTCTGTTGTTCCTTTGCATCTTGGTAATTATCTCAGTTATAGTGTATTGATTCCAATGTGCACCTGCTTTACTTGAATCAATAGCAAAATTTCATTTGCTTCAGTTGCTTCAGAAGCAGGCCTGGGACATAAGGAGTAATACTGAATTGCATGTATGAGCAATGCTTGCAATGCAAAAGACATAAAAGGCACAGAAAATTTTATTCTTGTATGAGGTCAGGACCACCATAAAATGTACCAAAACAAAGAAGTGAAAAACATCTGAAGATCAAGCAAGGCTAGAGTGCTGGAAATTCCATGGGCTGGCTACAGTGGTTGTCCTCATTTTCAACAAAGGAACGATCTCCAAAACCAAAATGAACTTCTGAACCCATATCCACTGTTTGTTAAAAGCCTTGAGCTATGTTGAAAATCCAACAGCCTAAAGTGTGTGAGTCATGACTTTGAAAACCTGTTAGCAATAAATGTGTAGAAGATGGGCTAAAGGAAAAGCAGAGCATCATACTCCTGCATGTTGGGCTATAAATGAAAGAGGGGTGCATAGTTCTTGATCTAAACTCAGCCTGAAGAGATGCCACTGTACTGCCCTCTTTGCAGGTGGCTTTATGTAACTTCACATCTAGCAATCCACCCAAATACTCTCCGTTTTACAGATGACCTCAGTGGAGGCAAAAAAAAATTTTGATGCTTGCCCAAGGTCTGTAACTCACTCAGAAAATACTGGGGATTCTGTTCTTGCTGCCCTGTACCTGAAGAAGGCCAGGTTCTGTGAAGTGCTAAGTCAAGTAAGTGTAAAATCATATGAATGCATTCAACTTTTCACCTTAGATGAGCAATTCTTTTCCTGAGAGACCTCAAGAGTTCAAGTGGAACTTAAAAGCTGCCCTGTTACCTGACATCATGTACTCTTTCAAGACTGAACAAAATGGATGGGAGGAAAATAGAGCAACCAGGAAAAAATTTGTCTCCAGAATGTAATCAGTACTCAAAGCTACAACTTGGCATGGGTCCAGTACACTACAGAAAACATCATACACTGAGAAAGCTGAGCCGGAGCAGCAACAGCAGCATATGCGAGGACAGGAAACGTTAACAAAAGCCAAATATAAGGTGTAACGCTCTGTAGGAGAGTTGAATGTATCCTGTATTGGAAAAAAAAAAAAAGGTTCATTATTGTGGCCTGGTAAGCAAATACCTGCAAACAGCACGTAAGCGTTCGC
>NW_021939718.1:12356269-12485916 GCF_001715985.3 Manacus vitellinus | reverse complement strand
GTTGGATTTGAAGTTACCGCGTGTTTGCCTTTTTAATACGGGTCTGATGGGGTTTTGGACCTGGACAGTTCCTAGCCGGTGCCTTCTAAGCTTGATGCCCGCCCGGGTGCTGTGCGGCGCGTACGGACGTCCCTTCTGCCACCGGGCAGCCGTGGCAGTGCGAGCCTTGCTGCTGTACAGGCGGGTGACTGGAAACGTGTTGGGTTTGAAGGAGAGAAGTTTGCGTTGTTAGTAGTGTGAAGGACTCCGTGTGTATTGCTTGTTGGATTTTGATTTAATAACAAGATTAAAGAAGTGAGAGAAGCTCTGTATGTCATCGATAGTACTGTGGCGAAGACCACTGTCTGGGCATCAGTGTTGGAGCCAGAAATCAGATGACGGGATGTGAGCAGAGCTCTGCAGATGCAGAGCTGCCTGCTTGAACCTTGATTCTTGAATGCTATGTGGCTGTGAGCTCCTCCGAGCTCGCACTATCAGTCATGCCTTGTTTTTTTCGGTATTTTCCTTGTTTTAAACTATTACTTTAACGCCGAATTGTGTTACGTGCGATTTCTTTTCAGCTTCATTCGCTCATCTCTAAGGGGGAATCCCGTGAAGTTCTACCACACCAGTATGGCAGAATCCTTTTCTAGTGTTTGTCTTGGTGATTTCCAAGCTCAGGATCAGTGTTAAATTAACATGGACATTCAGTGCACACGGGCCACGTGCTCCAGTGTCTTCCTGTTCGTATGTTTCCAGTGAAGGGTCCAGTCCTATCAAATGGTGTGAACAAGGTACTTGAATAGGCAGGTACTTAAAAATCCATCACTATTTCTTAAAGAACTCCCCCCAAAACCCAAAAACCACAACCCAACCCCCCCCCCAAAAACCCAACCCCACCATGACCACAACCAACGAAAAAGCCCCTCACATTGTAAGAAAGTTAATTGGACTGTATTTAAAATAAACTTCATCCCGTTTTTGTGCAAGCTTGTTGATGTGACTTGATGAATGTGTACTTTTATTTTCACAATAGTGTGCTGGGTTGACATTTTCATACATCTGGAATAACAGGCTGTGTAGGACAGTGAAGTCATATTAACTTACTGTATGACTTCATTGATGTGTTATGATGCTAAAGCATAAATTTATATTGTGTGGTCTAAACATTCTTTTGGGGGGGGCACCTAAAATTATTTTATTTGCCTTCCAGTCTTTTTGACAAGAACATGTAGTGTTTCAAAATTCAGGTTTACGTTTCTGGACTCTTAAAAGTAAAACCATTGTTGTGCTTACAGGTACTGATTTATACAAGAAAGTAAAGACAGGGATATATCGGTGGGTTTTTAAGGTTCTTCGGGGAGAAGACAATGTCACTATTCAAGTTCAGAAAGTGTTAAAAAAATACTTCTCTTGTATTTATTTTAAAGAGAAAGCATCAATGCAAAGTTTGGTCCCCGGTACATGTTTATGACATAGAACAATTGCCCTTAGGCCAATTATCTAAGAAATGTTTAAATTTGTGGAGGTTTTTTCCAAACAAATGTGCTTTGGAAGTCCCGTGTTATCTCTGGAACACAGCACTGGAGACAAGGCATTTCATTTTTACAATATGGGAAGTGCAAACACTGAAAATGTTAGGTAGTAAAAGAACAACAAAAAACCAAAACACATAGAGTGTTGTAAATTAGTAGAATAATAGGTAATGGTGTTCACTTTAAAAGTGGTATATTAATATGATACAGACAGGGTATTACAGCACTAATCATTCATCCTGATGCTATATAAGCTGGGCATGCAGTCTGAACCTGTAATATTTTACAGCTTTTAAAGAATATTAAAGTCTACTCTAGTTTTTACTTGAAAAAAAGTAAATTTTGTCTACTTTTGTGAGAAAATACCAGTGGATGGGAAAACACTGTGAAATGTTGGAGAAGGCTTTTGCTTTAAAAATGGAATACACTTATTTAAAAGGGCCAAAGTTTTCACTTCAACATCATTTTAAGAGACCAGGACTATTCCATTGTTTTTAACTTATTTTTGAACTTAAATTTCTAGGGTTGCACAAAATACTTTTTTGTAAATCTGTCGTTTTCTATTCCTCTTTTATGCCTTAGATAGGTTTCTGACTGTTAGATTTGCATATAAATGTAGTTACCCCGAGGCTCAAAACTTAGAAAGCAGTGAATATTAAAAACACCTTTGACTTTAAAATTTCCTATATTCATTAGGGAACCCAAATTGTAATTTAATACTTGAGCTTAGCAATGATGAAGATCAATTTTGCAAAGTAAAGCTATTTTCCCCTTATGGAAGAATTCTTTTATTTTCCTCTTACTTAACTGCAGGCGTGAAGCAAACAAGGTGAATAAATTAACAGGCGAGTTTTTACTGACAAAGTTGTGATCAAATAAAAGGATCCTGAAATTCCTTGGCCACTCTGCCTTTTGAGAAAGCTCAGTGAAAATGCGAATATTCAGATTTTTTAATAATCTTCACTATTTTCCCTTGTAAATTTTTCAAGTCTTTATTACATTATAATACTTCTGACATAGAATAAAAAAATTCATTTGAATAAGAAAGGTGTTTTGAAGAAAGCAAATGGGCTATGTAAGTGAAATTTATGATTGAAAGTAATAAAGGAGGTTTAAGTATTGCTTAGCATAAAATCTAGAGTTGTGGGAAACAAGGAGAAGAGAATATGATGTGTCCAAACTACAAAAAAAAGCATTTTCTACTTTTTTGGTATTTCACAGTGCTTTTGCAGAAGAAGTAATAAACGGTCTTTGTCCTTCTACTGAACTGTTTAATTCCATTCTTTGGTTTGTTTTCATTTATGCCTGGGGAGAATAAGAAAAAAGAAACTTGGGATGGTGAATGATGACAGGATCACCCTTATTTATTTTTCTTGCCCGTATGTGATTTCTTCCAACATGTTTGTGGCTGTTCAGGTTGCTTTATCTTAACCTTTTGTACGAAAGCGGTCTCGTGAGACTTATGGATCCAATGCTGTCTTTAGAACATATAAGAAAATTGTGCTGTTGATTAGTGTATGGTACATTGCATACACTTTTTTTTTTCATCCTATAACTTTGAAATGATACATATTATTACTTGCACTGGTCAGATGCAGGCTATGTACAGATGTGTTGCATAATCATCTAACCATGATATTTCAAGGAGTGGTAAATGTTATCACAGAAGAGCAAAAAAATTACTAAAGCTATTTTGTCATTTTAATTCTGCGTGCAGTTTCAGGTGGAGTGACCGTGCATTTTAAATACCCTGTTGCAGCGCTTTCACTTCAGTCTGCCCAAAAGGCAGGAGTTCAAGTTGATCAGTTTTAATAACCTCACCATGGTGATAAAGCAAGTAAAGATCTTGAAACCACACCAAACTATTAAAAATATTTTTTTAATCTCCTGTGAACTGGCCTTGGGAATTCATACAGCATTGTGAGAAATGTAGTGTTGCTTAAATAATTTTAGGGAGAGGTACCCAATCAAAGCTATGGTGTAGATATATACCGTGTTCGTCTATGTGGATTGAAAGGTTTTATTTCCTGTTTTTACAGACAGCTCCTTCTTCCTTCAATCCTTACCACCACACTTTCCTTTCAGTTGTTTTATTTTCTTTTAAACTTCCATGTGCTTTCTAAAAGAGATGCAGACTGTTGAAATTAAGTTTTGGAATTAAAGAACAGTATTTGCATCTCACTCTGATTTGTAATTTTTAGATTCTTGTTGATTCAGAAAGTAGGAAGAGGTATCTTAACAGTTTTGAACGTCAAGCTTGTTTGGACCTGTTGGGCTCGCTAGGGAAACATTTGCACCTTGTTGAATGAAAGCTACAATGAGTTTTTTTTTTGCCATTTTTGAAGACTGCTCTGCTTCTGCTTGGATACCTTACTAAACAGACAAGTTAGTAGTAAAAAGCAGTGTGTTAACCCTGCTAACTAATGTACCTAGTTGCTTTATCAGTTGTGAGAGAAAAATGCATAGAAGATGTTGCTGAAGGTGTTGATAAGAGAGAACAGAGCTTTGTGCAAATATGTGTTTACATTCTGGAAAATGTTCTTTTATGTTTCAGAGTTGAGTGAAAAGGGATTTTTTTTTTTTTTTTAATTTTTTCCCAGATGCTGGAAAATTATTCCCATAGTAAGCAGGGAGCATGTAGGCTGAACATGCATACTTACCCACATATATATATATATACACATCTGTATTTATGCATGTATGTACTTTTGATTATTCACATACTAGTTTTCAGTAACAGTGCTTTTTACAAGTGCGGAGGCTGTCCATCATCTACCCAAACACTGTAACCTTAACTACATTGCAATTCTGTATTGGGAGGAAAGTAAAAACATGGGAGGAGAGGGAACCAAACAAATTGAATGGCGGCTAGAATTTGACCTTCATTACACTTTTCAGGCTTGACAACCTAAGCTGATCTTGCTAACTAGCCAGTGTGCTAAAATGATGTGAGTATTGTCAGGCTCTGTTGTGAGATGTACAGAATGTTAAACTCCTTTGAGGTGATACTTCTTTTTATAATGGTCACATTTAAAACCCATGACAACCATCTTTACTAATATTATACTATAACATTTTTTCCTATGAATTATCAGATTAGAAATAATATGGAGGGAAGGAGAAATGTGAAAAGTATTTTATGTAAGCTATAAAAATTTTAACTATGGTACACTGGAATTTCCAGTTTCAGTTTCCTTGGATATTCTTGCTGTAACCTTATTTCTATTACCCCATTAAAAGGCATGTGTTAACCTTCCTTCTCATACAGCAGTTGAATGGTTAAGCTCTGTTGAGACAGAAGGTGCAGACCTCTGCAGTGCCACTTCCTGTGTTATTCTTACAGACACAGTGATAAATACTGCAAGTGTGTGATTCACTGTTTTTATAACTACTTTGTGCAAATTCCAGTAGAACATGATAATTAATTAAATTGAGTGGACTGTATGAGTTTTTCAGGGACAAGGACCTTGAAAAGAACTCTAGAAATGTTGGCCACAAAACTGCTGTTTGACTGGGAAACATGGTTGATTGGTGTCCTTGTGTGCTCTTTTATTTTTATTTGAAGAATTAAAAATTGTGAAATTCAAATTACAGCAAAGAATCAGTTCAAATTACTGTACTGCTTGTGAACCACATATATGTTTTATCAGTCTTGTTAACTCTCAGAGGAGAAGTTGGTTGTTCTGTGCTTGTCTGCAAGTCCTGGCCTTGGTGGTTGCATGGGTACTGAAAAGGAAGATTTCTTAGCTGGAAAACATGTTGGAAAAAGTAGGCGTCTCAAGTCACTTTACCTCCCTCAAAATGCCTTCTTTTCACAAATGCATGATAACCTAAAAGCTGGTGATGGCACAGGCTGCAAGAGACTGTTCACCATACAGGGCCAGTGTTGACAATTGCTGATGTGTCGAGAGGCTGGCTTCATGAAAAGCACAGGAAGTGCTGATGCTTTTTTGGGTATAACTTGGTCCTGCTTACTTTATTTCTCACTCTGAGAGAAAATAATGACTGCTTTGTACGTCTTTTAAAACATGGTGTAATAAAAACTACAGCTTGCTGATTATTCTGGGCTTTCTGTTGAAATGCACAAATCTTTGTAAATCTAAGCTCATCAGGAAGCAGATAAAAATGCTCATCTGATTCTTCTTCTGGCCAGGCTCAGCGATCAGTACCAGAGTAGGTATGTTAGGAGTGTGCTGAAACTTTGATTCTGTCTTTTCAGGCTTTCTTTTTTTGTTATTTTGTGTTTGTGGGGTTTTTTTGGTGGTTTTTTTTTTTCCTCCCCATTATCTCCCTTAACGATATTTGAGTATGTTAGTTTCTCTGCTGGAGCTATGCATGCCGAACAGAAGTTGACCCCTTTAGCCTAGGAAAAGGGAGGCTGACACTGTGTTTTCATGAGAGCTTTGTGCCAAGCTCAGGCCACACTGTCAGTGGCTGAAAGGACCAGTATCACTTTCCTCTCCTCTGTGTTTCTGTGTAGGTTGGGTTTTTTTGATGTACTGCTGCTGTCAAAGGGAAGGAAAAAACCCACCTTATATCTAATTTATGGCAGCAGTACACTCTCAGATCAGCTGAAACCACTGTGAAATCTCAGCCTACATGGAGTTGTGATTGCCTCCGTAAATCTACCTCAAGTTAAATATGCAGGAGGGACAGAGATAAAGAGTCACTTTACCACAAAGGCAGAAAAACATAAACTGACAACAAGGAAGTTTAAGCTGGGAATTAGGAGAACTATGGGTGGTGCAATAGTTCTGTAATCTTCACAAATGGTTGTCGCAGTTAGTCAGAGGTATTCAAATGTGTACCAGTTTTTGGGAGGAGATTGCATATATCTTGTGAGACTCTAGCTTAATGTCCAGATGTCCTGTTTTTAACTGGCTTGGTTAGCATACCTGTGCAACTTGGTATGATTTTATATCCTGAAGAAAAGTTGCCAGTTAAAGCAACTGCTCAGTAGCTTGTTTCCTGGATGGTGGTGGCTTGTGTAGCAGCTCTGTCTCAGATAAGACTTATTTCTCAAACTGTATTTTGACCCCTGCGCAGGAAAATAGGTGACACAAAGGAGGATTATCTGCCAAACCTGAAAAACGTTCACTGACTTGCCATGCAGTATAGTAAATCTTACCCATCATGAGTTCATGGCTAAGATAGCTGTCAGCTGAGAGAAGTATGGACAAAGCCTAAAGATCTTCAAACCTGAACTGTTTTGTTCATGTTTTGTTTATGTCATGCCAGGTGAACTTTGGCATGACATAAATGGTGTGAAATTTAGCAGAACTGGGTACAAAGGCCTGTGCCAAGGAGTCTAATACAATTGATGTTGTTAAACTCTGACATCTTATCATCTAGGAGGTGATACAGTAAGAGTGAAGCCTACATATTTTGGTCAATTGCTCGTTGACGATTCTGTTTGTTTTTAATGCAGTTATGGGACAGCCTAATGCCAGAGGTGAATTGTAGGAGCAGGTTTCTTCCCATATCCTGGTGCAAATCTTGCTCTGTCCTCCTTTACGTGATACTTGCAGCTCTTGTCCCTCAATTTCGAAGAGATTGCTGCTGTTCTGTTATAAAACGAAGAAGACATGGTAAGCTAAGGTAGTGAAACTGTGGGGAGAAGCTTCCTAAGAAAGAAGACTTAAGACTTCAGTACATTTAGCTTTGCACCACTAAGCTTCGAGTAGTATGATTTTTTTAATACACTGGAAGAATTAAAATGGTTGGTGAAACATAGAAACTTTATAAACTAAATGTATATTTACAGTATTGTAGTGGTTTTCTGTAGCTGGGTTTTGGTAGCAGAGGGGCTACAGGAGTGCCTTCTGTTAGAAGCTGCTAGAAACTTCCCCTGTCTCGTGGAGCCAATGCCAGCCGGCTCCAGGACGGGCTTCCTGCCGCTGGCCAAGGCCGAGCCAATCA
Organism: Manacus vitellinus; assembly: GCF_001715985.3. Classification (NCBI taxonomy): domain Eukaryota; kingdom Metazoa; phylum Chordata; class Aves; order Passeriformes; family Pipridae; genus Manacus; species Manacus vitellinus. Next base: position 12,478,483 of record NW_021939718.1, on the reverse strand, counting down.
GGAGTAACAGTAACACCTCTGTGATAACATATTTAAGAACAGAAGATTGTTGCAGAGAAAAAATTCCAGCCAGGGAAGAGCTAAGTGAGAACATGGGAATAACAATGTAGACACCAAGGTCAGTGCAGAAGGAGGGGCGGGAGGTGCTCCAGGCCCCTGCGGCCCGTGGTGCAGACCATGGTGGGAGCAGCTGAGCTGTGCCCCTGCAGCCCATGGAGGACCATCGGGGTGCAGAGACCCACCTGCAGCCCATGGAGGAGCCCATGCTGGAGCAGGTGGATACATGAAAGAAGCTGTGATCCTGTGGCAAGCCCAAGATGGAGCAGAATCCTGCTGGAGACCTGCAGCCTGTGGAGAGGGAAGCCCACGCTGGACCAGTTTTTTTCCGGGTAGGACTTGTGACCCCTGTGGGGGACCCACAGTGGAGCAGCTCATTCATGAAGGACTGCACCCCATGGAGGAGTGACCCACAGGACAGTGGTTTGGGAAGAACTGTTGCCCATGGGATGGACTCACATTGGAGAGGTCCATCAAGGACTGTCTCCAGTGGAAGGGAGCCCACTGGAGCAGGGGAAGGACTCCTCTCCCTGAGCAGCAGCAGAAACAACAACTGACCATAACCCCCATTCCAGTCCCCCTGCACCGCTGGGGGGGAGGAGGGAGAACATGGAAGAAAGGAGGGGTGGGGGGAAGGTGTTTTTAAGTCTGTTTTATTTCTCACTCTTTGGCTCTTATCTTGAGAGCAATAAATTTAAATAATATCCCCACTTTGAGTCTGTTTTGCCCATGAAGGTAATCAGTAAGTGACCTCTCCCAGCTGTTATCTCAATTCATGAATCCTTAGCTGTTTGGTTTTTTTCTCTCTCCTCTATCCAGTTGCAGAGGGAGAGTGAGAGAGAGTGGCTTTAGTGGGTACCTGGTATCCAGCCAGACTCAATCCACTTCAAGTGTTCACAGAAAGTTCTGCAGGCTGGAAATTGAAAGGCTGCTTGCCTGAAGGAGAGTGACCTTACGGGACTTGTTGAAACAAAATCAGTGTGAACAGGGAACCTAAACTGTATCAAGATTGAGTTTTTAAAATTAGAGGGAAGAATTGCATGATACTGTTCTGGAGAAGGAGAAAGCTGATAAGGGTACAGTCATTGTGGATATCTCAGATCAGTTTTAACTCTCTCAGAGTTTCCAGGCATATTGTAGTCCTTGAGGATGTTGTCCTGTTGTGCTAGAAGTGCTGTAGTTCTGGTGTGTTGGAGCTTGGTGGGTTTTTTTGGTTGTGGCACACACTGATGTTGGGGTGAATGTCTTATAATATGTGCTTTTCACACAAGTCCGGAATAGTTCATATGGTTTTGGATTGCTGTAAAACAGTGTGCTGATTAATCCACATGATGGTCTGCAACCTTATTCTGTTGGTTTGAGATGTTTTATTTCCTTCCCCTTATTCCTTCCTGTTTTTGCAAGCTAATGTGCCAGACAATTTCCCCTTCAAGAGGCAATACTATTGAGGAGGAAGCATTGTTGCATGGCTGCAACGATGTGTGTGCCTTGACCAGCAGCAGGGCCCTGCATTGTGGTGGTGGGCCACTCTACTAGAGCAAGTCTTCCCCAGTACCATCTGCTTGCAGGTGCAAATCTTTTATATGAAGCTTAGATGGTCTTGCTTGTGTTTAACTGAAAGAAAACAGCCTGAAGAAAGCTGAAAGAAAAATAGCCTACTAAGTGGTCACAAACATACAAGGACATATCCAAAGCTTTGGAGAGTTCACAGTCAGTGTAAATTATAACTGTACATTAAGTGAATTTTTTGCTGAATTATGCATAGGAGTGAGCTTTTGGAAAGGAATAAAATTGCTTGTGGCAGTAGCATTCTGTCTGTGCACTTCTTGCTGCTAAAAGCCTGTAACTGAACTGGTGTACTGAAAATATTTTATTTCCACTGTGCCTTTATTTGTGAGCGATTAATACTATGTTTCTAAGTTTTCAAAGGTTACTTAAGGAACCTTGCTTTCTGGCTTCTGCACTCTTGTACCTTTACTCAATCTTCTCTCAAGTATCAGTAAGTGGTTGTTTTAAGACTTGAGGTACTGGGTGGGTGTGCCTGTAGAAGTGTTCACTTAGACTACCTGCTTATGAGCTATGAGAACTGATAAGCAGAGAGACATTTTTCCAGGTCACATAGTCCGTTGGACCTATGGTATTCTGAAGTTGTTACTGTTACAGGACAGAGAAAGGCTGCTCATTTTCTAAAATCTGGTGACTTTTAACTGTCTTGTGATTATAGAGAAGTGGTATGGATCGTTTTAGTGGGTTTGTGTAGCTAAATAACATTTCTTTTTCCGGGGAGGAAACTAGGATAAGTCACCTGACTCAAACAGGAAGATATTCCATACCATGTTACGTCAGCTAAAACATAAAAAGACGAGGAAGAGGTAGCTCGCTCTCTTCTCTTCTGGGGTAGCTGTGTGGAGCGGTTGGGCAGCTCCATCGGGAGAGGAGATCATTGGTTGTGGGGAAGTATCTTTATTTTTAGTTCTTCTCTGCATGCATATTGCTTATAGTGTTTTCTGTCTTTGTGTAAATATAAATAATCTTTCTTAGCAGCTCCGATCTAGTAGTTTTTCCCTTCCCTCTTTTCCCTCTTCCCCCCGCCCCCCCCCCACTTTCCTCTGGAGGGACTTGGGCACAGGCCCAGTGGATACCTAGTGTTCAGCCAAAGTAAACAATAACAAATTTGGTGCTGAAACCCTGGAGGACTGCCAAGAAGGATTGTTTATATAAACAACTGCCTCACTGTTTTTGCTAACCTGGGAACGTTTAACATAAACATGGCTATATGCCCAGCTTTAGTGGCTGTGCCAGTACTTTTACTTAACACTTTTGCTGGGATATGGAACTTATCCTCTAAAGGACCTACAAGGAGATAAAATCAATTTTTTTTTCCCTTCTTAATTTTGACATAGAGGGTCTTGTAATGAAGGCGCTCACGATCCTTACTAATCCTTACCTTAGCTGTCTGGCTATTTTACTGCTTATAATCAACGCTCTTAAAACAGTATGGGGAGTGGGGAAGGTAGTGGTGTCTTTCTTGCCTTGTGTTATAACAAAACCAATTTCAAGAGAGAATTTACTGGGATGTTCTCTAAAGGGGCCAGTTCTTGGATGGCAAGGAATGTAAATGAATTTAGGCAGGTTCTTATTGTGTTTAACACCCCCTGTTGCTTGGGACTTCACACCACAACAAGTATTCAACCCCAACAAACTGCCGCATCGTTTAATGGGAGGATGCCTTGCCTACCCTGATCAAAACCAGCAACTTCTCACCCTATAGTGGGACCTGGCCTGTGCCTATCGAGCTGCTGTTCAATACTCTAAAAATACTATGACTGAGACAGGAACCCAAACTACGACATCTGAAGTCATTATTGCCCCTGTAGTGAAAAAGAAGATGTGGATAAGGAGATCTACAGGACCTACAGGCCAACCTCCGTGATTAGTAAGGGAGGAAGAAGGAGAAGGATCTATCCCGCCCACGCTTCCAAGAGAAGAATTAATGGAAGTAATAACAGAAGAAGAGGAGGCAAGGCAAAGAGCCAGTTCATCAACAGAAAAAGGTCAATCAATCAGAGAGGAAATTAGACAGGAAAGTGAAGTTACTCGGTCCCTGAGCCCACCAGAACTTCGGGACTTGCAGAGAGATTACAGCCACCAGCCTGGTGAACAAATTCTTACCTGCCTGCTTCAGTGCTGGGTTACAGGGCTAGAAGTCACCTGTTAGAAGGTCATGAAGCACAGCAACTAGGATCTATTGCCAGAGATCATGAAATTGAACAGGAAATTGGAAGGGAGAGATTTATTCGCAGTCTTTGGCTCTGGATCCTCTTTGCTGTGAGAGAAAGGTACCCGTTCAAGGAAGATCTAATGAGCTCCCTAAGAAGGTGGACTACTGCAGAGGAAGGTGTCCAGTACCTGCGGGAATTGCCCATGCTGGAAATGATTTACAGTGACCCAGATGAAGAAAACTTCCTAACTCCAGAGCTTGTTCCTTGCACACTGCCCATGTGGAGAAAAGTAATTCAAATGCCCCTGCATCATATGTTAACTGTTTGTTGACAATATACCATCCAAGGATGGATGAACCAACTGTGGACACGATGTGTGCCTGGATATGGAGTATAGCAGAAGGTATGGAAGCCTCCTCACTCCCACAGGCCAGCCAGTTAGATTTCAGAGACAGCTCCAATGTCTACCAACGGTGCACCCACACTGGGGAGAGGATGGAGAGGCCCTACAAGTGCCCTGAATGTGAGAATCGCCGCAGAGACAGCCCAAGAGATCTGTCTCGGTCTCCTTCTGTCCCACCCAGAAGGAAAGGAATCCCCAAGAGCAGGAGATGTGGTGAGCTATGGTTCTTTCTGTGTGACCAAGGGGAACACATGAAGAAGTGGGATGGTGAACCTACCTATGAACTTGAAGCCCGGGTATGAGAATTGAGGGGCAAGAAACCTAGTAAGAAGGCTGCCCATGTAGTTGATGCAGAGGCCCCAGAAAGAGATCAGTGACCTCTGAGACGCAGGAAGACCAAGATCAATTCCTGTGATCCTGATGAGGGGACTTCTTATTGGGCAATGCAAAGATACCTGGTGTTCAACCAAAGTAAGCAATATCAATCGTCTCATCTCTTCTTTCCTATCATCTCCTTTTTCTGAAGTTTTTAGACTCATTGAATATTGAAGAGTTGTCTACAACTTGAGAGGATTGGACTTCTTTGCTGAGATGGTACTTTGTAATCCTGTATTTCTAGATGAAACTAAGAGGGCCAATGCTTAAAACTTGAAATCATATGTACCCTTGGTGGTGTCTGTTATTTGGTAACATGCTTACTTTGCCCAGCTATATAGGTATAACTGGGTGGAGCTAACTTTTATGTTAATTGACAATGTTGTATTCTATTCTGGCATGATTTACAATTAAGTTATTCTGCCAAGTGTAATGCATGTTGAGGTGTGGGTTTTCCCCTTTATCCACAGGGGAAAATAGTACTAGTGGGTGTCTTACTTGGGTCCAACAACTTTGAGGCCAAGAACTCAGCATTTACGATAACTTCATCAACAAAACTGGCAGTTTATTATTTTATAAGAAAAAAAAAGTTCATGGGAGTCTTGAATTGTAACATTTTAGCCTTCTTTCAATACCTTTCTTCTTGCTGACTCAGACTCTTTTATTGGGACACTTGGCTCCTGTTACCTTTAATGAGGGTGATGCAGATGTAATCCCAGAGACAGATATTTCAATTTGTCTCCTTCAGCTTTCTTTATCTTTTGGGAGTTTTATTTTGGTTTAGGGTTGTTTTTGGTTTTGGGGTTTGTTTTTTTTTTGGTGTGTGTGTTGGGGGTTTTGTTTTGTTATGGTTTTTTTCCCCCTTCAAACATAGACTTCAAACACTTTGGTATGGGAGTTTGAACTTCGTTGGTATATTGTCTGTCTGGCAGTATTTGCTCATCTCCGTGGGCAGGACCATCTGAATAGAATTGCCATTGATTCCCTGGGAAAGGAAAGCATGTCACAGAATGGCTTAGTTCCTTATGTATCACCTTTTCTCATTGCCTTTTATTTGAAAGGGCTTTCCGATACTATTTACTTCACATTCTTGTCTAAAAGAAGGATCTCTTTTCCTGGTTTTATTGCCAGTTATAACATTAACTGAAAAATAAATCATTCCAGATTCTATTTTACAAAGGTAGTCTACTTCTACTGCCTCTTTTGTTCCTCTAGAAAGAAACCTTTACATTACTGTTTCTTCCAAGGGTGTGTCAGTTCCTAGTCAGTGCTGCCCTTGCTGCCTGCCAGCCCACCTGGGTGTTTTTAGGGTGGCTAGCCAGCCTAATGCAAGGGTCAGTGAGTGAGATGGTCTTGTTTCTCACCTGCTGAGCTGCCTTCTCCTGCTGCTTCTCCACTGTTAGTGCTGGCACCATCTTGAGTACAGACTGGAAGTAGAAGGGGATTACAGATTGAGCTCCCTGAACTGGGTCACCGTGGGCACGTCAGGGAAGGTTCAATGCCAGCCACCAGTATAGGAGTGCACGGCCAGCGGGATGGGGAAGCCTCTGTTTGGGACAGATGCTGGCTCAGCCTACTGAACCACACTGTGTCCTCCATGCCAGTGCCATGCAGGTGGGACCAGCTGATTATGGAGTCGTGGAAAAGCTGCTCTGAAATGGGAAGCAAAACCTGACTGTGATTAACCCTGGACAACAAGACTGGTTACAGCACAGTCTGTTTTCCTGTGGCAGCAGCTGTAGGGTAGCCAGACAAGCCCTCCTTCGCACAGCTGTCAGAGGCACAACTAGATGCCCAAGCTTGTATGTGGGAGTGAATAGTCGTGAATGAAAGCTGAAGATCTAGGGAAGCAGACAATTTGACTGTAAATAGTGGCTCATAAAACCATAATGTTTATGGAGGTTACTAAGGCACTTGTTATGAGATTTGTGTTTGTGACAAAAACTGCTTTGTTTATAATGCTGTGTTGTCTTAAAAAGCTGCCTTTAAGTCAAGAAAAAGCAGTATTTTCATCACTGGTTTAAATCTTATGTTTATAGCTTGGTGAGTTTCTTATTTATTTAGCTAAAACCAAATTAATTGAAGGAGAAAACCCAGAATTTTTCTACACAAAAAATTATTCCACCATCTTCTGCGGAGCATAAGCTTGAGGTTGTTTGTTTCTACTTGTGCACTCATACTGAAAGGTTAGTAATACCTGTGACTTTTACAGTGGTTCTTCATACATGGAAGAAATAGGAAGTAATGAAATACTGTGAAATCTCTTCCACACCTTTAATTTGTATCATTTCTTGGGAAAGCTGAGCCATAATCTGTTTGGGGCTTTGCAGTCCATCCTCACTTCTGCTTTCAATGATTAGGTTTCACCCTTTTTCTGGCAAGCGTTTGAATGTTACATACCCTATGACTTAAAACATTAAATGATTTTTCAAGTATACGGAAAAAGCAGCATTTTCTTACATTAAACATTGTTTAATGTATCTGACAGGTGCAGCTGTGCTGCAAATATCATGCATTTGTGTGGTTTTATATGTGGCCATGTAACGTAGAGTCAAAATCTGCATAGGAATGCTGCTTATAGACATAATGGTATTGCTCATTAAGATCATAGGTCATATGCTATAAAACAGGGAGTTTCTGAAAGGGTGAAATAAATCACCTTTTCATTGTGATGAAAGAGTGGTCGCGTAAGTGAGAACTGATGAGTTGTCACTAAAGTCTTCCTCCTCACGCTGAGGGACAAATACCCACTCAGGCATGCTTCAGAACTCATTGCTAAAATGAGAAGCATGAAACTCAAAATACTTTTTATGAAATAGCAGCAAGAACAATCTTTAACATCACCAAAATCAAATGTTTGTTCTGCTCATATGTTTTAGTTTTCACCCCAGGCTCCTGGTTTAAGATCTTCTGAGCAAGTGATGATTGAGCTTTTGTATTCAGTTCTGAGTTAGATTTATGTCACGTGTCTTTTAACATTTAGCTAGATTAACTTATGATTTAATGTTAATTGTTGAGCTGGTTTAAAAATTTCATGAAAAGTCCAAAAGAAGGGGAAAATTAATTACTAAAGAGCAGTAGAAGCATTAATTACTAAACAGCAGTAGAAGCATTAAGACTCTACCTCTGGTATCAAGTACTTGTATATCATGTCCTTTATTTATATGGATATGTACTTAGGCATTGATTCTTTTAAGTTCCTGTATGTGTACATGTACTTTTTAATACTATACATGGTAGTCAGTGTGGTGCTTTTGCTGTTTACAAGTGCAAATACTTTGCTTTTCATATTATAAGATGATTTCTGAAAAGGCTTTAGCAGATGTACATGTATTCAGAACAAAGGGGTTTCTGCAAGCTCTAGCCCAGGCATTGTTAATAGGAAATGGCTGACATCCAGCTGCCTTGGAAGTTTTACAGCCATACACATTCCCCCAGCTTATACATTAAATACCACGACATTTCAGCACGGACTTCACATCGGTATTTTAAACTACCGTGTCTATGAGTAGACTTCTGTTAGGAGTATTTTCTTGAGTATTGCCTAGCTCTTTGCATTCTGTGGTTTGATAATTGGCTCTTGAGCTTTGCAATATGGCTTAATCTCATACTAAAAAGAAAAATTAAAAAAAGTTTGAACATACCATGGAGAAGACTGTTTAAAAACTAACTCTCAGGCTTTCAATCTGTCTGTATGATAGCTGTGCATTTATCTCACATTTAACTGTATTAGACAAAATTTAAGAGTGAAACATAATCATACGGTAAAACGAATTCTCAACAAGGAACCATGAAAAATATTTAATTTCCTGAGCAGTGAGAAGTTTTACAGCTCCTAAAATGCAGAAGTCAGAGCATTTAGATATTATGCTTTTCCTTACAGAGGAATAGCCAACAATGTGATTTTTTTCATTTTCCCTGTATATAGGGAATAACTGGATTGGAGAGCAGAAAAATAGTGTCTGACTATTGCTCAGTCTTTTGTATAAAGTTTCAATGACGTTGATTACTTGCATTTCTTGTCTTATCTGCTGGCACAGTGACAAGCATGCATGTCTGGTGTTACCCAGACTGTACAAGTGAGTGCTGGGTAGATAATATGAAACTAAAGACAGAGCTGAATTGTTTATATACATACAGGAAGCAGGGCAGGTTTTGTCTATGCCTGTCAGTGTTTGCCTCTTACCCACCTATTCTAACCATTCAAAGCACTAGAAAAAGCAGGAAAGAGAATTTAGTCTTTGTTGGGCTACACTCAGAAAAATAATTCAGTCAACTTCTTATAGCAATCTGTAGAGCTCTTAGTATGTTTCTGTTTTATATCTGCAGTAATTCATGGGTTTCCAGGAGGACAGAATCATCAAACCTTCAGGAATGCTTCCAGCTTTTTCAGTGTGCCTTTTTTTCTGAGCATCTGCTGCCTACATAGACCCTGAGTACTTTTCTCATTAAAATTTGCATTCCAAAACCCAAATGTGAATATAATAAAAAGAATCTGACATCAGAATTTCAGCTTATGCAAGAGAGTCTATTCTTAAAAAAAGAATTACAGAACTCTGTGAAAGCATGTAATCTCTTTGTTCTGGTTAACAGTAATGAAAATATACTTGCTTACCTGACAACTAAGCCACATCAATCCGTTGACAAAAGTATAATTTAGAATGAACAAGACAGTACCGGTGAGCACACTGATGTGAAGGAGTTCCTTTTTGGTGTTGTATACAGCTTGTAACTTGGAACAAAACTTTTTGTACACAGATGCCAGTTTTTCAGTGCCAAGAATGTTTCTTTCATACGCTATAAACTTCTAACAGCCGTGCAACTCCTCTTTCTGGCAAGGGCTTCATATGTGCTTGAGAGTTAAATCCTTCTACTTCTTTTCTGCTTCATCTCCTCCCCCACATGCTTTCATTCCTTAACCTTCAGTTGCGCTAAACTAATTTTCAAGAGCACAGTTTGACCTAATTGCTTAGCAGAGTATGATCATGGAGAAATCTCATATATTGTCTGATAACCCTGTGGTCATAACTTCTTTAAAGTCATGTGCTCCTTTGAAAGACGACCACATTGATGGAAGGCAGGGCTCTGTGCTGGTGCTCTCTGTGGAGGATTTAGCTGCTGCAAGACTTTGCCTTTCTTTTTCTTTCATTGTCTGAAATACCATTGTCAGTGCTACCTTTTCTTCTTGAAAACCAATATCCTTCATGCTTCACAGCACTTTAGAAAGACAGAAACTCTCGAATCTGTGCTTGATTGAATCATGAATCCATACCTTCCCCAAATAAAATTTACCTAAGTGTGTGTTTCTGCACATTGTTCCTTAGAAGGCTTGTGTGCAGGGATGGTGTGCATTTGAAATGCTCTGATTTGGAAGCAGGTAACTAATAAGAGACCAGAAGACAAAGTAAAGCAGGAGACACAATGACAGCTATTAGCCCCCTAGTTCTGAAAATCTTCAAAGCACAGCACGAAGCAAATGTGGGGGGAATGTGATTGGCTCATGCCAGCAGTGCCCTCCTTACCTGCACCTCGCTGCAAACCTTCAGGCACCGTTTCAATACTGGTGGTACTTTCCTACTAGCTTATCAGAGCCATCTCTAAAAAAAACTGAAGCTGTATGCTGCTGCAGAGTGAATCCTTCAGCTGTGTTAGCTGCTGTTGTTCATTACAGTGATGAATGTGGAGCTACACTGTGAAGAGTCCCTTTCAGTTTAAGCTGTAAGAGTAACATAGATGAGAGTCAAGTGAAAAAGATGTTTTCTCTGGCTCCTTTGTAAAGCAGATGGAAATTACTTTCAAGTTCCTTGTATATGTCTATCTGTACTAAAACAAGTCCCAAATTAAGTGGGGGCGCAGGACTTTTTCAAGCTTATGGAGTAGTCTAGTGACAGGAAAATTCATTTGCCAAAAGAAGACCTTCACTGTCAAGTTGAAGTGTTTAAGGATTATTGAAGATGATGATCTGCAAAGTATGGTGCAATGAAGAACATTGTTTCCTAGCTGCTGTTGGATTCATTAGCTAGATAAAATAATTGTAAGCCATTAATTTTTATATTTTTCCTGGGCAGTGATTGTACCTCTGTGATAGATTTCTCCATCATTGTGTAAATCCTCCTGAATTCAAAGAAGGAGCTTTAAATTGTATTGAATTGTATGTGAATTGTAGCACTTAGTACTATCCTTTATGGTGTCATCTTGCCTGTGTTTTGCAGACAAAAAGAAAGCTGAGGTGGGAGAACTCTTCTGACTGTCGCTTTCAGTTGAAAATTAATATGGAAACTATACTGATTTTTTTGCTTGCAACTTCCAGTATTAGCCAGTTTTTCTGTCTTATTTTGTTTAAAAAAAGTTAGGGACAAGAAGGTGACTGCACTTTTGAGTGTTATGTTACTGCGTGCCATGTGTTATCAAGGATGTCTTTTCAAATTAATATTATTCACTTCATGCAATTCTTTTGGTCTGTAATTTGTGCTGTACAGTTTTATGGCCCACAGCCTTTGACCATATAACCTAAAGTACCCCTGTAGTAGGTGTTTTAGAGGTGATGAGAGGTAATGGCAAATGAGAATATATTTGAGAGGGAGCTTACTCACTTCTTTTCTTAAAAATAAGGGGAATGGAGGGAAAGAGGAAAAAGGCTGTGCCCGTTTGTGGAGACATACAGGATGTATGGGTTTTGGGTTTCTGTGCTTGTTTTTAATTCCATTTTTACCCCACAGATTGTGCTGTAATTGACAGGTTTTGAGAGGTCTAGTGTTTAGTCAGCTGCATAAAATGACTTAATAATAAAGTTCTGTTCTTTTATTCAATTCTCTTGTTCATTTGGGGGGTGACTATGAATTTTTAAAAGACTTTTAAGATGTTTAATTTGAACACAACTTTTTTCTGTCTACTAAGTTATGTTTTCTTTAATAATGTTTGTGTGCTGGTGGTCCTTCATACATTCTGTTAAACAGCTGGCACAGAGAAAAGAAGGATCTTTTGAAACAGTTTCCCAACTGCAGCTTGACCTGAAGCACTTCAAAAAGCAAGATAACATAATGTGATGCTCATTGAACTGAGAACTGAATCCATGCTTTAGGGAAAAGGATGAACTGTATGGATATGGTTACTATCATCCTGTTGGTAGTTATAAAGCGTGCATGAATGTGTTTGGGTTGCAGGTACCTGCATGGGGATGGTAGTTAATGCACATTTATCAGATTCACCATGTAGCCTTATGGTGGCGTAATAGCAGGTTTACTCTAGTTTTACAGTATATATTTGTAATGGCTTTGTCCTTGTATGGTGTGGAACAGCGTGCTTAGTTTATCGAAAGTGAAGAAGAGCTGCAAGTTTCAGGTGCTGCCTCGGGTGCTGGTCTTCACCTTATCTTTTCAGTAGCTTCCCGGTATTTCAGGTTTGCACAGGGAGAGAGTGGTTAATCTTTGTAAAGCTCAGTCCAGGTTCTTAAGTACATTTGACAGCTTGCTTATATGTGTAGCTTTGTTTAAATTGTGTTCTTCCTATTGTTCTCCTTTCTTCCTCCTTGTACTAAGTTTCAGTTGTTTCTGTACGCCATCAGAAGAAACATATCACTGCCTTCTGGTCTGTCTTGGATGTTGTCTTTGCTTATATTTGGGTTTTGTCCTCTGCACTTTGGCAACTATTCAATCTCAACACAATATTCACTTCCTGCTGCCTGCTGGATATTTTCCTTGACTTTATCTCCAAGTGTCAAAATGCACCATACTGTCATTAATCACTCAAAAAACAGACAAGTTGGAATTTTTCAGGATGTTTACAGTTACAAAAGGTTGGAAACCTCTTCAGTATTTTAGTCCGAAAGCATCTCCTTTGCCTGTGCTGTGCTCTTCGGCTGTCTTGTTCCAGCATCCCGACTGTATTATCTGCCTCAGAAAGTTGTCTTCTGTGGTAACAAGCTCACCTTGATACACTGTGAATTCTTTTCAGTTGACTTTTGTGGTTGCTTTTTTCTGAAAGCAGTCTTAAATGTTGTTACCCAAAAGTTATTGAAATATAAAAAAATTCCAAAAAATGCAAAACTTCAGCTTACAAATCAGTCACAAAACAACAGTGAAGCTGGGATCATTAGAATCACAAGACACCTCACAGTGAATTCTTATATCTATATTAATTTAAACATTGCTAATTATTATTATTCATCTCGGTTATTCGTATGTAACTGTGATGGAAAATTTAATTTCTCAGTAGCCATTTAGAATCTTCATTCTGAAAATTGGAAGGTAACTTTTTTTACATAGGGTAGCAAGATATTCAGGAAAGAATTAATTTAAATATCTTAACATTTTTCACACGCGTGTGCTTTTGAGAGGTTTTTAAAGGTCAGTGTACTGTCTCTTCCTTGCCATTTGCGGTAGCTGCTTGCTTTTAACCAGTGCAGCTTTAGGTGTTTGGGATGAGCATTCCATTTCTTTTTTAGGTTAGGAGGTTAGTCTGAATCTGAATGGAGAACTATTTCAGAGGTGGGCTATAGGGTGCCCTTTTTATCTGTTCATGATGAAGCAACAGTTGAGTTAATCACTTTTTTTGTTTGGAGACACTGAAGTTTGTCTTTCATACAGCTTCACTGTGGTCTGTGCAAGCCTTCCTGCGGAAGTTCCTGACCATCCAAGCTGCACATCAATACTTCCCTGGGATAATGATGACACAATAAAGGGTATCTTTATTATATTAGGCATTTCTATTGGATAGAAAGTTACAGGGACAGTAACTGCTCACTTGAAATGGCCTCTATAACCATTGCAAGGTGGCTCTTTTGCTTGTTTTGTGTGGAATTTGGGTGTAACTTGTCAGCAGTGAAAGCTGATGAAAATATTTGGAATTAACTTTGCACTTTTTAACATAGATAGTTTGATATTTCTTCTGGAAAGTAGTGTAACAAAGTGTAATCTTTTCAATTCTGTCTTCTCAACTTCATAATTCAGGGAGGAAATTTTCTGACTTGTTTTGTGTATTCTCTCTGTCTTAAATCAGTAAGTTTATATTTAATTTTAGGTGATCCATCTCTGTAACTGCCTTGTATAAAAATCGAATTTAATACTTCCAAAATAGTATCCCAAATGTAGCAAAGTAGCTGTAATTTATTTCAGTTTTGTTTCTTAAAATGAAGTAATTAATTTTCTGAGGTTAGAAGAAACTGAGCACTGTGGAAAAGTACCAGAGCTTTTGACTGACCCCCACGTATGTCCAAGTAAAACTCTCCTTAGTTACATCATACTGCATGGCAAACAGCCTTATCTTTGTCTTTGGTGGAAATCTTAAAGGAAATGAAAGTTCAGAAAATTATGCTGCATAACTACTAGTTGCTGAGAAGAAAAAAAAAATTCCTATCAATAATGAAAACAGGAAGTAGAAAAGGACAATTCTAGCAGTATATGCTGACACCCTATCTTGTTCAAAAGACAGGGAGTAGAAAAGAAGTTGAAACAATCTCTGGTATATTCATGTTCTGGTTTGCCTATCCTTATGGCATCTCTTCAGCCTCTTTTAGAGTACTGGCTTTCCAAGTCTAGCTGACTTGATGAAGCCTTTTTGCTCCAGCTATAGGAGGCATCATGCTTGCAGGCTTTTGTCCTGCTGGGGAACTTCAACACCCCGAAATCTGCTGCAAAAGTAGCACAGCAAGCTGTAGGCAATCCAGGAGACTGCTGGAGGATGAGTTCTTGAGCCAGGCAATAGACAGCCCTACCAGAAGTGATGTGATACTGGATCTGATGATCACCAGGCTAATTGGGGACATAAGATTGGAGGCAGCCAGGGCTGAAGTGATCATGCACTGGTGGAGTTTGCAGTCCTGAGGGATATGGGTCAGATAAGGAGTAAAGTTAGGATCCTGATCTTTAGAAAAGCAAACGGCTATTTCTTCAGGGAGATCCTCTGTGAGATCCTATGGAAGACTGCCCTCAGGAACAGGGGAGTGGAAGAGAGCTGGTAGATCTTTAAGGAAGTCTTACAGAGAGCACAAGAGCTAGAAATACCCAAGAGCAAGAAATCAGGCAAGGAAGGAAAGAGACAGACTTGGTTGAGTAGGGACATGCTGGTCAGACTAAAGGGAAAGAAGCAAATACACAGGCCATGGAAAGGACAGTTGACCTGGGAAAGGCATAGAGATGAAGTTTGATTTTGTAGGGATAGGGTGAGGAAGGCCAAGGTGTGCCCTCCCTGATAAACAATTCTGGAAAACTGGTAACAATGAATGAGGAGAAGGCTGAGTTACTCAACAGCTTTTTTGCCTCAGTCTTCAATGGCAACCTCTCTTCTTAAACCTCTCAAGTAGATGAACAGCAGGATGAAGATTGAGGGAGCAAAGTCCCCCCCCCATTGTAATAAAGATCAGATTCTGGACCACCTGAGGAACCTGCATGTAAAAAAGTGTATAGGACCTGATGAGATGCATCCCAGAGTCTTGAGTGTCACTTGTGCTCATGTAATTGCAGTGCCCCTGTACTTGCAGTTGTGAGAACGCTGTGTTTATGCTTAGGTAGTTCTAGCAGTTGGCACCTACAGCCTGAGCAGGGCATGTTATCTTTCACTTTGTTGCCGCTTCAAGGCCTTCTGTCACCTAGTTTGATCATATTATGTTCCCATGTCTGATAAATTCTCTTCTTTTAGCACCATGGTGAAATAGTTGTGTGCAGGGCTGATCTACAGCTGCACGGTAACTTTTCCCATGGAGCTACTGCTGTGTTGCATCTTCTAAAGGGACCTGGATTGAGTAACCTTTGCTGGGAGGAGTTTATACTCACTGTGAAGTCAGTTTGTATTTGCATCCCTGACAAAGGATGTGTTTGGCTCTTTGAAGCAATGCCTGTACTTACCCTGTTTATTCTCAAGGAGAAGCCTGGGCCTATGCACATATTGGGATTTCATCTTGTTTACTCAAAGGTTCTTTGATGCGAAGTTTGAAAAAAGCTTTCTCTGATGCTGAAGTTTTTTGTTCTGTTTTGCTTTTTTTAATTCCATGGTTTGAGAAATCTTTCAAAAAGAGCAATAAATATCTTCAGTTGTACCCAGTGAGTGCATCGAGAATGAAAGTGAATTTAAGCCTGAAAGCTGTTTATAAAAAAGCTGAAACTCACTGTTGTTGTTGCCAAGATAATGAAAATTGATTCAGAAGCTTTTCTGACTCTAGGTGTGACTGTACAGCTTCAGACAGGAAGGTATTGAAGGATTCCCTGTTCCATTTGACAGATTTCTATGTCAAACCTACAAGCTGACTTTTGACTGCCAACCCTGCAGTAGTTACTGTGCACTTGAGGCAGCTGATCTCAGCTTCCTTTTTCTGTCACCATCAACACACTATCACTTCTGCCAGCTAGACAGTTACACTTGACTAACACCTGTGCAAATTCATTAATTGCTAGAAAAAAATTCGCTGGTGTCACTCTAGGAAACAGGAAGAGAGCAGTCTTTGTTTTCTGGCAATCTTTTTTTGTTTTGCCTCCAAAAACTCATTTTCCTTCTGGTACGTTGTCAACATTCAGCCATGATAAAGCTGTGAGGACAAAGCAGCTCTTGCTGTGAATATGAACGAAACATCTGACCTGTGAGGGAAGGGGGACTTTGACACGTGACTGTTGCTCTGCAGATGCAAACTTGGTTGCTGCCACATTTTCTGGACAGGCTACTAAGATCATGAGTGTTTTCCGTCAGTTATTTTGTGACTGCCAAGGAGTATGCCACATGGTTGCTTGCACCCGGTCAGAATGGTTGTACTCTACAGGTTGCCATAACAAAACAGTCTTTCCTGCAGTGACAGCCAATCCATCCTGAATGCTATTTGCACACCAACACATTTACTTTCCTGACATGTTGTGAGGAGCTTCACTTTGAAGTGCAGGCCAGTCAAGAGCACTGTAAGAAACCAAGACATTCTGGAAGTCTGGTCTTACTTTGGGCAAGTGGGGTTTGGTTTTTGACTCCATACTCTAAAACTACACAGCAATAAAGACATTCCCCCTGCTCTGGGAGGTGCCACCTGGCACCAAGGGCCATAGTCTCAAGAGGGTGGCACTACCTGTGGAGTGCTGCCTGCTGGACACTCGGCTCTTGCTGGCCAAATGCTTTGTTGCATTCCTTGGTGCATGCTGGACTCTCAGCAGTTGCCCCAGCAGGAGGGAGTGATCCAGAGGTGGTATTGACCCCATCTGCAAGTTATCTCCCTTCCATTATCAGAGGGGCTTGCCTCAAGGCTCCCAAGTCTGTCAGGGGTGGTCTGTAAGCTGGCTTCACCAGCTCCTCAGCAGTGCAGGAAAGAAACTATGATTTCTGGCATCCGGTGTTTCGGAACTTGGTGAAATTGACTAAGCAACTAAAATAGTTTCAGAAATACAGTAGGGTAGAGGGATAGCAGGACTCTGGTTTGACTTGCATGCTGAGCAACTGAGAAGCAGAAATACAGTGGACTTGAAGCAGGTTACTGAGACATTATTAGCAGGGAGGTAGCCCTCCTAAAAAACACGAGGCTGTCGCTATGCTTCAAGGAGCCATGTTCAAGTGTTGACTTCCTAAGGAGCAGCTACTGCTGCCTTCTCTGACTGGGCATGACACTTTTATGGGAGGTAAAAGAAGAAAATGCTACTTGTCCCACCCTGGCAGCACAGGTTTTCTTACCTGGTACAATAAATCCTTCTTAAAAGACCTCTTTCCCTCGAATAAAAAAGGACAATTAAAATTTGCTGTTCTTCATCAAACTATTTTGCAAGGTCATTTGTAGCAAATGCACTACCACATGGGTCTCTATTGTAGTTCCTCAATGACATTTCCATGTGTAAAGAGCCAAGAAAAGCCCCCGTCAGAGCAATTTTTCTTTGTCTGACATTTTAACATGAAAAAGAAGAAAATTAAGCATGTGGTTGGAGGAGAGCACATTGCACTTGCCTCCCTGAGACAATTGTATTAGCCTGAAAATCTGGTGGGTGGCAGTAGGAAAGACAGGCTGCTTACAGTTTCACTGCAGAGGGGGTCCATGCAGAAAGTAATTGAGAGGCACATGGTCATCTGACATAGTGTTTTTATTAGGGATTCGTGCTTCTGTGAAAGAAGCAATAGCAATCCCTGCTAAGAGAAACCTTGCTTCAGGTATTATTTCAAGTAGATGCAACTTGTGCAGATAAATGGTGCTTTATGACAGAAAAGAAGGAAAGAAATGCATGAGAGGCATTTGTGTTCTTTAGACAAAAATAAAATGCCTTTGTGAACTGGATTTTTAAGAAAAAATGCAGAAAAAATTAGTTACAGCTTTGCTTGCACTGCTGGAGCTGAGTCATTTCTATCTGTTTCCTTTGTCAAGAAGGGAAAAGATACAAGAAAAGTTAAGGAATCTGTGCTGTTTAATATTTGAAGTCTTTGCTTGAGAAGTCTGTATCTAGAAAATCAAAGACTGAAGTAGGCCGTGACTTGTGAAGTAAAATATTTCAGGATTGTCTTTCATTCATTTTTGTGTGCAAAAGTTTGAAGTAACTACAACAAATATATCTTCCATGAGGCAGACTGTCACTTGTGGGCAATTTTTTTTTCTTAGAATACCATATCATACAGAAACACCTGACCAAAACTTTCCAAAACCAGCTTCAGTGCAGAGTTAAAATCAACCAAAAGTCCTTTGTAACCTTCCAGCATGTCGAGACTACTCATGCCTAAGCCTAGAAAAAGAGTTAATGCTTTTAGGAAGTGAATTTCTGTTTGAGGAAGTCACGGCAGCAAAGAGGGTGCAATAAAATACCTCTTGAAGAATGGAGAGGGAACTGATGTGCACGGAAAGTTCATTGGAAATACTGAAATGCCACTGGGTGACTGGTTCTGCTTTTTTTTTCCAGGGCCCTGCTCATCTTCAGGGTCCTTTGGAGGTCCTTTGCTAGGGAGGTCCTAAGTAGAGGCAAGATGAGGAACTGAATTTAGAGACTCATTGCTGATGGTAGCAATGGGGAAGAAGCTCAAATTTCCTACTTATATATACCTCTCAGGAGCAGAGCACAGCCGAGGGATGGACTTGGGTACTGCTCTTTAGAGAGGTACTATGTTCTTGTTTGACAACTGTAATGCGAACACCAGCTTTCTGGAAAAATACACTTGTTGAAGCTCCATTTAGAAATTAATTTATGAATTCCAAAATGGTTGCTTATTTTGGAGCTGTGTTGAGACACTTCATTTTTCCACAGTGTCCCCAAGTTACCTCACTTGCTTTATCTCTGGTGTAGCGTAGCCATAATATATAAAGCAAAAGCATGGAGAGTGTCAAGACCGGGTTATGTAAGACAGTTCCAATTCTGCAGTGCAAAAGTCTACAGAAGTGCCCCTTGATTAAAACTGTAATTTCCAAAGAGTTTCCTGTACTTTGTGCACTCCTTTTTTCTCAAACCTTGTAAAAGGGGAAGAAAGAATTTCAACTCTAGTTTGCAGTGACTGTTAAGCTGATGTCCACATCAGAATAAAAATGCATGAACGTTTAGTCAAAACCAAACCTAGAAAAAACCCCTCTGTTGTGACACAGAAGCTGAATTTTAGGAAACTACTCTTTTTAGCAATGCTGATATGGACTTGTAAATATTTTTTCCCTTGTTTTAGTTGTATTTATTATCGCTGTTAATATTTATTGAGCATACTGCTTGCATTAAAAGTATCTGCATTGGTTACAACAGTCTCCAACCTTGTCTTCAATGTAATCGTTTTCATACCTTTCATAGAGATCATTGCAGTAGGCATGTGGACTTTGGACTGCTTCAAAATACTGACTTCTGAAGTCAGAAATCGAGGTGGCATTAGGTCAAAGCTTACACACAGGAGAGAATTTCTGTGCACAGCATCCAGTTGCAAAAGTTAAGTGATTTATATAAAGTATAAAGCTAGAACATGAAGACACCTTTAGAAATCACTTAATCCATTTCTCTGCTTTAAAAGAAGATCAGCTCAGCTGCCTATAAGAATAAAAAAAGGTTAATGGTATTCTCTCCATAGCTGATGAGTCTCTGGACTCATTTTGAGTATAGAAAGCCGAAAAGCGCACACATTTATTTCAGCACCAGGTGCATCAGAAAAAATCTCAAAGGATACACCCCAAATCACAGGCTTCATAACTTTATACAGCTCTCTAATTGCAGATTCAAGGATTATCTCACCTGTTTGATTCCATTTTCCACTCATCCTATGCCCCCCTGGAATTGCTTCGCAGGCTGTAAAGTGACCCCTGGTGCCAAGCATCAGTCTCTTTCTTGCTGTGTTCTTCTCTTGATTCCTTGTTTCTGGCACAGTTTCCTGCCTTCTGGAATTGGTTCAAGTCCTAAACCCAGTCTTGTGGATTGCCTATTGCTGGCTTTTTCATGACGGATCAAAGTAAGTGCTTATAGGCAGAAAATGTGTTAAAAAACATGCAAGGAAGATTTGATGATTTTTGAGAGAAGGTGCATCCCACTAAGAATCTGGAACACAAATGGATGGAATCCCTAGAGATGGTGGTAATGTTGCTATTTTATTTCAAGAAATGAAAGAGATCCAACAGATGAATAAGATGATGTGGCACTTATTTCTCATACTAATTTAATACAAACTTTTTAACTATCTGCTCTTATTTCTCATTTAAGTTCTGAAAAAATTAGCTAATCAGCCCTCCAAAAACTTGATGTGTCCCCTCTTCTCGAATTCCATCTGGAAATCTAACTGGAAATTTCATTCCTGTTCCACAAGGAGCACTTATGCAAATAAAATGCGTGCTTAACCTGAGCCCATGTAATTATTCAGCAGTCATGCTCCTAATTTGCTGTCTCTAGTGCTGTACAATAACACTTTCAAATCCTACCAGAGGAAGAGAACACTGTGTTTTTAATGAAATGAATTGTTTTTGTCACTGGTGATTTTCATCTGTTACTTTCACAAGTACACTGCAATTGTTTGTTAGCACAAAGTTCTAATACAACATATTTCTGTGTTAAACTAAACCAATATCAAACTAATAAAGAGCAGACATGTTAAGTTCAGCATATTTTAACATAAAGAGGCATAGATTGAATTGTTACATCACAGGTTCTATTTCTCCTATAAGGGAATTAGAGAGTTACATTAGAGAGTTAGAGGAATTTGGCTAGAAACTGGTTTTATAAAAAGAAAAATAAAATGCTTGTCACTGTCTTTTTTCTCCCTTCCTCCAGCTATTAAATCTGTACTATGATCTCAGATTGGAGAGTATACAAATGCTACAGGCCTCTCTATCTTTGGAATAGCTTTTGAGAAAAATTTAAATGCTCCGAGTTAGAGCTACATGCATGCAGGAAGCCAAAGAAAAATTATTTTACTGTGTTTCTGAATAATTTTTCCTTTTAGTTCAGTTACAATGAGACTGTTGATACCAATAGAATAATTTGGTGTGGGAGAGGAGGTAAAAAAATCTAAAGCAAACCTAAAGGAATTATATTTACATCTTGGGTAGAATAGTGGATTATTATTAGCAAAGAGATGTGAAGCTTCATACATAGTAGAACTTCTGTTGGCAAATACAGGAACTCAGATGGTTTGTACTTTAAATGAGGCAGTGCTTAAAATGAACTGGCCTAGACCCAAAAGCAAATGGGTAGGTAAATGTCCAAGAATTTCCTACTGAAATACTATTGCCTAAGGAACAGAATTATTTTTTTTTTAATATACATGTGAGATGGGGAGGACATGGGGGATGGAAAGGCAGATAGTTTCTGTATGGATGCTGGTTATACAGCAAGATTTGTAGATTAATCCTTCTGCCAGTGTTCCAGATTGATTGGTAACCGCATGATACGCCATCTGCCACTTAACTGATAAGTTAAACTTAGTCTTTGTTCATGTATGTTTTTACTTTTTATTTTTTCCTTAAAGGACTTGCTACAAGTGTCCTTCAGCTATCTTAATAAAAGAGAGTAAATAACTTAGAAAGTAGTAGATTTATATTTTTAATGAGGTATGTAGAAGCTTCAAATTATTAACTTAGTTTATTGTTTATTCCTTTTTCGTAGATTATAATAAAGAATGTGTAAGACTGTGTGTGTTAGCTTGGACATCCATAGTTGAGAACTTAATAGGTTCCGAAGAATTGTTTATGTCTACGTAATGAATTAACTCTACTGAGCATTAAAGGTGCTGGGTAGGTGTGAATGTCATTTTTGAGATGCAGCACTCTGATTAATCCAGATCAGAAGCATAATTGTTAGGGTGGTTTGGAGGTTTTTTTCCAGTTATGTTTCTGGTATACTTTGCCATTTTATTGTGAGCTAGGTTACTCCAGCTAGGTAAGTTGGAAGGAAACCAAGTGTCATGCTCAGGCAGAAAGGGGGTGATTTGGAGAAGGGCATTTATCCTAGGGAGACTTTGTGGGGAGTATTGATTCATTTCTTTTGTAGAGCTTGAGGATGAGATCTGAGTACCTGGCCATCCCATTGGAGTCAGGTGAATGTGTAAGGACAAGGAAGAGAAATAAAGAAGAGAGCAGGGGTGGAAGTAGTGAGGTGGAATTTGTAATTTTTTGCAAGTTTTGGACACAATGGCTTAAATGCCTAGATTTAGATACAAGAGAAGGTGGACTTGGAAGTGCTGAGGCTGGAGATGAAAGTGGAGATCATAAAAATCCAACTAAGTGAGGGAAATAAATGCACTGGACTGTCAGTGCTGAAAATCACGAGAAGGAAACCTTTCAGTTGTATTAAAAGAGCACAGTGAATGGGATGAAGAGGGCTGAAGGTAGTAAACACCACAGATAAACAGCCTATGAAACCATGCAGCTTTTTCAAAAGTTAGTGTTTAAAAAAAGGTGAAAGGCAAATGAGTGGTGTTTCATTAGTATTGCAGAACTTTGACCAAGAGAGACTATTAACTATACAGAAAAAAAAAAAAGTTACACATTTCATTGTCTCATCATTTTGCTACAGTAGTCCACCTGATGAGAGAGAATAAGGCTAGTGTATCCAGTGTATTGTAGCCAGGAAAACCGGTCACCGTTGGAGTGAGAGTGAGTAGTGGAAGGTGGCACGCTCCAAACTCTTAACTTTTGGACTTGTCAGGTTTGTTGCCCCTACCATTATTCTAATCAAGAGGTGCAGTAAACTCATCACATGGTTGCAGCTGTATGTTTAAAGCGATAAAACATTTTATTCAAAGGTCTTCATTGGAAAGCAGACACGGTATTACGTTTAACAGATGGGAGCTATTTCCATGAATTTTCAAGTGCTTTCCAAAATAATTCCTTTGTATCAATGTGAAAAGAGAAGTCTACCCAGAGAAATGGTTTGAAGACTTCTGAGTGATTGCTTAAATCTTTTAATGTATCCATTGGCATTAAGTCTTAGACACTTAGATAACATTTTATGTGAGATTGTTGTATCATGTCTTGATCATAAAGTAATGATTTCATGTGTGTTATTTTTAATGTCATAAAAAATTTGAAGACAACTTGGGAGAACAGAACTTAAATTCAGTTTACAGTTACCTAAATTGAGGGCAATTAAGCCATTGGAAGTTTTTATTGCCCTTAGAAAGGATGAAAAATCAATAAAAATGTTAAGCTGAATTTAAGGCTAAGTAATTTAGTAGAAATTTATAGAAACACGTGATTTAGGCAATATCTGAGGTTGAGCTTGAGGACTTAAAGCAGAGGTTTTAAGATGTATCTTTCTTGCAAAGCATTTTCTTCTGAGCAGGCAGCTTCCAAAGGGCTTAGTGAAATTTCTATTACATTATTGAGTCATCTGCCAATTTGAGTTTATGGGTATTAACTCTTCTTTAAAATCCAAGGTAAACTTCATTGTTTAATATTTTTAAACAATTATGAAATGCCTTCATAAGCCTTGACTGTCTCACAATTAAATGCTTTGTGTGCTGATTCAGTTTAGGTAATAAATATTTGTTGAAGTATTGTATATACAGAGATCCTTATTTGGTTTGTACAGAGCTTTCCATTCTTTGCTATAACTCCCATATTCTTCTTCCACATTATTTTGAACCAATGGTATCTTTAAAGAGAGATAAATTTGAGTTCAGTGCAGATAAAGTCATCAGAGGTGATGTTCTTCATGTGATTTGTTTATATTACATTTGTGATACATGTTTCTGGTTTAATGCTTGGTTGTAATTTATTATCTTTACGCTTATTTTGGCAATTAAAATGACCTTGAACATTAATAATGTTCATAGAATCACAGAATATGCTGAGTTGGAAGGCACCCAACAGGATCACGAAGTCCAACTCCTGACCCTGCACAGGACATCTCAAGAATCATTCCATGTGCCCGAGAGCATTGTCCAAACACTTCTTGGACTCCGTCAGGCTTGGTACTGTGACCACTTCCCTGGGGAACCTGTCCCAGTGCCCAACCACCCTCTGGGTGTGGAACTTCTTCCGTAATATGCGAACTAAATCTCCCCAAACTCAGCTTCATGCTGTTTCCTTGAGTCTTGTCACTGGTCACAAGAGTGAAGAGATTGGTTTTTGTCCCTCAGCTTCCCCTCATGAGGAAGTTGTAGACTGCAATGAGATATCTCCTCAGTCTTCTCCAGGCTGAACAAACCAAGTGACCTCAGCCATTCTTCTTAAGGCTTCCCCTCCAGACTCTTCACCATCCTCAAGGCCCTCCTTTGGATGCTCCCTAACAGCCTAATGTCTTTTTTATATTGTGGTTGAACAACATTTACTTGTTCCTATACTGTAATCTTCCTATCCTGTAATGGCAAGCTGAAGTAATATACTGTACTGTATGCTGTCAGACTGAGAGAGTTGGGGCTGTTCAGCCTGGGGAAGAGAAGGCCCTGGAGGGACCTTTAGCAGCCTTTCAGTACCTGAAGGGGGGGCCTACAGGAAGGCTGGAGAGAGACTTTTCTCAAGGGCATGTAATGAAGGACAAGAGGAATGGCTTTAAGCTGAAAGAAGATAAGTTTAGATTAGATATCAGGAAGAAATTCTTTACTCTGAGGGTGGCGAAGCACTGGAACAGGTTGTCCAGAGAAGCTGTGGATGCCCCTCACTGGAAGTGTTCAAAGCCGGGTTGGATGGGACTTTAGGCAAACCTGGTCTGGTGGAAGACATCCCTGCCCATGGCAGGGGCATTGGAACTGTATGATCTTTAAGCTCCCTTCCGACCCAAACCGTTCTATGATTCTATTAATGTGTGGTGCATCATGACTCAAGTACTTACCTAAACATCCCTCTAAAGTGGTGAAGCAAACCACAGCTCAGTCATGTCTAATCAAATATGAAAGATGTGGACTACATAAGGAAAATACAAATTATGCAAATGGCCTCTGTTTCAAATAGAACTTATGTCACTGTTCAAGTGTTTTCATAACTGTTTTCACATTGAGTCATGTATTAAAGCATCTCTAACTTTTCCTAATTCCTTCCACTCTTCTCCCCACTTCAAGGTCATACACCAAGTCTTAGGAATCACACAGAGCAGAACTATTTGCAGCTCCATAGGGAGAATAGGTGTAACGGAGTCAGAACACACTTCACCGAAATCCTGTTCAGTTTCAAGCCCTGAATTGAAACAAAATCATCCTTAAAGGGAAAAAATTCAAAGGTGCTCTCGTTGGATAAAAGAGGGCTGCACTCTCATCTGGTTACATAGCAGCTGTACTTGGCAAGGGCTGTGTTTTAGCCTTCAGACAAAGTACATTAGCAGAATGCAAATATTGCAGGCTTTTTGACTCTTTTAATTTCTTTTTCAAGGTGCTATGTTTCTAATTAAAACCCTTTTCAAGGACAGAAACTCACTGCTTATGATAAAATATATCAGATATCTATTCATTTCATGATATAATTTGTATAAAACAAACTAAAACCAAAATATCATCTATTCTTTTATCCTGTTTTTACAACGCTTATAGTGATGTATAGAGAGATACTGTACATATTTATATGTACACAGAGAGTAGCTGAAACTTGTCCTTTGTTCCACTTCATGAAATTCAGTCTAATTATCATGAGATTACATTTTTTCTAAGCTTCTTGTTTCTAAATGCAAACAGTCCTTCAGTCATCTGCTGTTGATATTTACTGCCAAATCGCTGATACATAGGATCCACTTTCCATCATCTCTGCCTGATGGACTGTACTAGTTAATAAGTGCTTTTCACTTCAGCAAATGTATGCACAGGTGTGTGCATACTCTCACGCTTCAACAGTTTAAGTTGTTTGACATTAACTATATTGGAAAAACTTTATTGTTGTTCTCTGAGTAGAATAAGAAAATCCAAGCAGATCAGCCCCTTTCCTTTAGGTGAGGGTGTTGTGGAAGGCACATGGAAAGGAGTACAGGTGTGCTTGGTCTTACTTTAAACATATAGGCACAATACAGTGGCTGTCTTTCTTCATCCCCTTTTCCATGAGCCAGCCAGAGCCATCTGATTAATCTGCTCATGCTTAACAGTAATTAGTGTACTGGGGGGCCATGTTCAATGAGATGTGTTCTTGACCCAATCTGTAAATGGATAAATGGTCTGTGCAGTGAGCCTTGGCTGTGGCTGTCACTTGTCTTTTTAAATGTGTGGCCCAGAAAGTGGCTGAATTCTACAATAAACATTAAAACACTTTGTAGCATAGTCTTCCACTCAGTGTTGGATACACATGCATGTCTGTACACAGATGAAGTAGTAGTCTTCTGTCTTTTCATCTCTCTCTTTCCTTCCCCGACACCCCCTGCAATGCAATTATTCTCCTAAAATTTTTCATACACTACTGTAGTAATATGAAGCACTTAAGAAATAATAATAAACGTAAACAATGTGTATCTTTCAGAGATTCCTTACTTAGATCTGTCATAAAATTTTTTATCATGCTGTTACATCCTTCCTTAGGGCTGGTGGCTCCTCTAGGTTTCTAGGAAAACAGTGAAGAAAATCACTAGCTTAGTAAACGTCTAGAGAAGTCTGTTAGCAGCCTAATGACATTGCGGAAATCTGCAGAGCAACAGAGACCTCCAATTTCATCAGTGTTTTGTGCAGAGGTTGACAGCACAAGAGAATTTCTGCAGGAGATAAATACATAGCTAAAAGGCATGATGAGTAACCAAACCACAAAAGTATGAGGCACAAGCTTATAAAATGCTGGAAAAAAGAATATACTGGACAAATTCCCTGCTTCAATGTGTCTGTTTTCAGCTGTGATAGAGTTAGTTTTCTTCTTAGTAGCTGGTACGGTGCTGTGGTTTGGATTTAGTATGAGAATAACGTTGATAACACACTGATGTTTTAGTTGTTAAGTAGTACTTACCCTGAGTCAAGGACTTTCCAGTTTCCCATGCTCTGTTTTGCAGTGAGCAGGTGAGGAAGCCATGAGGAAGCACAACCAGGACAGCTGACCCAAACTGGCTGAAGGGATATTCCACACTATGGAATATCGTGGGAGTTGGCCATAAGGGGAGGCCAGTCACTGCTGGGGGAGGGATTGGACGTTTGTCACTGTGTGCTGAGCAATTGTATTGTGCATCTCTTGTTTTTGTTTGGTTTTATTTCTCTCTCTCTCCCTCTTCTTTTCATTGCTATTGTTATTGTCTAGTGGTATTTTATTTTACTTCCTTACAGCTGTTAAACTGTAGGGAATACAGTTTAATTATCTCAACCAATGAGTTTTTACATTTTTTTCTGATTCTCCTCCCCATCTCACCATGGAGGGGCTGAGAAGTGAGTGAGGCAGCGGCTGCACACTACTTGATTGCCATCAGGGGTTAAACCACAACCATGTAATTCTTTACATTCTGGTCCGTCCTGCAATCTGACTTCAGTTATATGAAGTTATGGTAGGTAGTTTAGTCTGTGAATATGCTTGAAAAGATAACGTAGACCACCTACTTTTTATACTGTTTGAAACCTCAGATTCTGACTGCTTCCCATTGTCATCTGTTGTCATCTGTTTTCAGAGTATTTCTGTTAATTTAATTAATAAGTTTACACTTACACTGTTCAAACTGTATTTCAGTAGGTAGGACAGTAGAAGTTTCAGTTGATCTATAGAGACAAAAAGGGTATTTGGTAATGCAATGTTTTTTCTAACTGGAAATATTTTATGTGGTAATAAGAGAGTTTATTTTGAAAGTTGGGGGTTTTTTTGCTTAAAATATTGTATAAGAGAAGAGGCATTTTTTATATTCCAGATATTTTGGTAAAATAACTTTAAATATTTGATGTATTTATACTGAGGGATAAACAAACTTTTATGATCACGTACACTGAGTCACTGTAGTGGAATTGGGGTACTTTGGGAACTTGGTAATTAGACACCAAAAGATATTGTAAGTTAGAAATTAGGAAAGGGAATTTAAAAGATGTGTTTATAAGTGTATAAACATATCTGTGAATAACAGGGAACTGAGAAATTGGGAACCAGCTGTGAGTACATCTGTTTACTTTATAAATCTGTCTGATTTTCCCCTTTGCTTCCCCTTCCTTGCTGTCCTTGCTCTTTTTATCTTTATTGCTTTTCCAAGATATTTCTAAGGGAAGTGTATCAGCATGCATTTTACTGCATAAGTTGCAGCTTCATTTTGACTCTGCACGTGTTGGAAATGTACTGCACAATTGCCTAACACGTGTTACTCTCCTGCCTTTCTAGTTGCAGCACTACTTTTTATAGTTTCCTAGTCAGATTTAGTTGAGCCCTCATGTTTGCTTTTCTGTAGTAGTAGTACTTGAAAAAAGACAATTCCTAACAGTAATCTCTCTGTGGTACACCATCAGATTTTGGCTGGCTTATTCTCCTGCTTAGTCACTCATATATCATTTGAGGACTATTTTCTCTTTTGCTCAAATGCTAAAGAAAATTGACTCCTCTTTTGCCTTTTTTAATTTAGGATTGCGTTTTTCATGTGTCTCCCAAAGTTACTGAGTATTGCTATGCTATGGCCACCATGCCCCTTCCTGTTACAAGATTTTATGCGCAACTTAAAGCTTATGGTGTTTTATAAGCTTCAGGTGCTTGCAGCTCTTTCTTCTACCAGGAATATCCATGCTGTTCCTTCATGTTACCAAGGGGTCAAGTACTTTGACTGCTGCCACTTGCACTCACTGTGGACTGTGAAAATGTGTTTCTCCACCATGAACAGAAAGCAGACAGTTGCACTAGCAAGTGAAACTTGTATGTCTGTATGTCTGTGTCAGCACTGAATATGTAAACTTGTTACTTACATTGAAAACTGGTTTTTTAGAGCTGTTAAAAAAAGAAAAATATGTATATAAATAAACTAATCATCTGTTCAGCATCCACGTATCTTTCAGATACAGCTGTTATGTTCTAATGTTCGTGTTCTTTGCCATTTCTTTCCAAAGCTCTCCAGTGTTTGGAGGCTGGCAGCTAAAAAATTCTTCTGGCATTCTCTCAGCTTCTGTGCTAGAGAATTAAACATTGCAGGGCAAGGGAGGAGCACAAAAATGGTGAGCACTGTACTCCAATTTACCAGCTTTCAGAGCCTAAACAAATATGGTAGGAGCTTATCAGTTGATCCTGCATTCATTCACTATCTGCCTGTACTGTTAAGTTGGCTGCGCAATTAAAAATCTGATTTGGGAAAAGTGCCCTTATGTTCCCTAACATGTCCTCTGTGGGAAGAGATGTGCATGCATACTTAGAGAAACTACCTGACGAGATACCTTGCTTTAGGTTTCTTTATCTGTCAAGACAAATGAAGGTTTTTTTCTTGCGGGCATAATTTTGGTAGCTAACACTAAAGCTGATATTCCATGAAACAGATGCTCTTCTGAGTGTGTTCTACATGAAATACAATTGCTTCCCAGTTTCATTGCTTGGAGTACTCTATTAGCCTTTTAACCAAGACTTACCCCACTTTTGCAAGACCATAAAGATAGAGGAAGGAGTGCAAAAAGTTTGTCTCTGGTTTGGCTTTGCAGCTGAAGTGAAGTTGTTATTTTAGAAGGTTTAAAAGGTAGAGAGCGACTTAATGTAGCTATGACTCTTCATGTTTTGTGGAATAGCCTTCCTTTTCTTTGGAAAAGACTTGGATACTGCTGCCTCACCAGCAGGTTTTGTGAAAGTTAACCTTATGAGCAGCAGTGGCTCAGATGCCCACAGACACTGGTACATGGATAGCAGTGGGGACTGCAGAGCTGGCTAGGGTTAGGATGCTGCTGGGGCTGGAAATCCCCTGCTTGGTTGGCCTTCCCTGCAGCAGAAAGACAGAAAGTGTCCGCGGTATGCTAGTAAATGTTCTATTGGAGAAAACAAATCACTCCGTGGTTGAGTTGCAGTTTCTTTCACAGGCTAATATAATAGTATTATGTAAATCTCTTTCTGTTGGATTAGTGTAATTTTAAAAAGGAAAGTAGTTGAACAAATAGTGAAAGCAGTTGGATATGTGTTTTCAGAGTTGTGTACTGAATACTAAATTTTTAAAATAGAAAAAAAAGTTGTCAGAAACTTACCAAGACATCTTACTATGATAGCAACATAATGACTTTTCTTTATTCCTATTTCCTTGGAAGTTGACCCGTTGCCAACTTCCAAACTTTGTCTTTGGAATCCAGTCCTTAGAAGATGGCATTGAAATTTATGTCATTCTTGACCTATTGTGGCAATAAATACTAGAAAATTTGTTCTTGGGGGTTACTTGAGCACCTCTTTGTCCAGCTTGGACCTTGTTCAGAGAGTTGTTGGGGCAAGAGTTTTACTCCTCACAGAAGGAACTATCTGGGAAGAGCTGGTGCAGACAGCTGGGATTGGGAAAGAATACAGGTCTGCCACCCTAATCACTGTGATCAACCTTGTGGAAAAAATGAAAAACCTTTTTTTGTTTTCCTTTTGATTCTGAAACAACTTTCCTTATTTAAAACTCTCCTTAATTCATGCTAATGAGTAGTTGTTTTGTGATGCCACTAAGCCAGGACCAATAAAGGTTGACATATGGGTGCTTTATTGGTGCTTCCATCCCCTAACTGCATAACTTCTGCTTATACATATATGTATTGTGAAGGAAGGACAATGTGTGTCATCTTATGGTATAAAGGGGATGCAGAATTGTCATGATTAGGTAATGGGTTAGTACTTGTTCTGAAGCGGGTCTGAATGTGGATGTGGAGGTATGCCTAGTGTCCTAAAAAGAGTTGGTTTAGGATAGTAATTCAATGCTAGTTGAGTAAGAATTACAAGATCACAAAACAGATTACTGTTAACAGAAGTATTTTTTCTCATATCAAACTGTCATCCTGCTTTGCTGTTTAACCTGATTCTGCCATGTGGGACAAAAACTCCATCAGATACTTTATGAAATGTGAATTTGTAATTTACTTTGGGGGGGGCGGGGAGACTAGAGGGGGGGGGCGGGGTAATTGTCTCCTAAAACTGCAATCATTTTTTTTACTCTATACACATTAAATCAAACCTACTTAAAAGGAACTTAAAAAACTAAAGGGCTTTTCTGGCTTTGAAGACACAGTATGAATGAATGCTGAATCTGAAACTGTAGAATCTGTGGGAGGATATTACTGGATATTCGATGAGTATTAGACTATACAGAGCTGACTTATAACAGCTTGTCACTGCAGTTCTACAGGGGAAAGCCCAGTAAATACCTTTGATTTACACAACCCCTCTGCTTTTAAAACAGGAGTTTAGAGAGAGTTGTAAAATGGTATGGCTTGGGGATCCTAGGCATGAAATAGCCCCTTTGATTGCAGCTTAAGTGTGATCTGCGTGTACAGCATTTAATAACAAACAACTGATTGTGCAGTTGTGTGCTGAATACCACAACAACAACAATAAGAAGGTTATTTGGTTTATAAGTGGCACTTACTCTAGATAGTTGTTAGTTGATAACCTTCTTACAATCTTGAGCAATGTCAAAGATTTTTGGAGCCTCACATCCTATAAATGGTGGATAAGACCAATCTATAAAGTCATGTGCTTTTAAACAATGTATTGGTACTCTGATAATACTTCTATATTGAATTGTGATAGATCAGGACATCCTTCAAACATGTTGTGGATGGAGGAAGAAAGAAAAAGACTGAAAAAATAAATTGCATAGCTCAGAAGAGGAAAGAGATCTGCTTGTCTTATGTGGTCCCCTTTGTTTCAGTAGGTCAGTCTCGTGCTGTAACATCATAGTTGACCCATTGCCAAAATAAGATTAAACAGCCTTAGCCTTAAAGGCTTTGTAAGCATGAAGTGGGTTTGGGGAATGATGTAATTCAAATACGAGTAATACTATGGAAAAATCATCATGTCAATGAAACACAGACAACTCTTAATCCCCACTAACTTTTATAATTAAATCTTCTTGGATATCAAAATATTTTGTATGTTTGTGTAGTTCAGTTTTTACTTTTTTACTCCAGAGCTATTATTAGAAGTAATTTTGGATTTAATATTTTGGGGTTGTTGTTGCTGAATTTGTTTAATTTGTATTGTGGGGATTTTGGTTTTTTAGGTGCAGGGAGGTTTCCGGTTTTATGTTGGAATTTTTTGGTTCTTTTCGGGGTTTTTTTGTTGTTGTTTGTTTTTCATAATGAAGCCATGGGTTTTGCTAAATTTACAGGATAAGCATTGATAAGAAGGTAATTAGTCACTCAGCATTCAAGCCTATTGATGAGCAGAAACATTTTTCTTCCT
The DNA here is from genome assembly GCF_001715985.3 of Manacus vitellinus. Classification (NCBI taxonomy): domain Eukaryota; kingdom Metazoa; phylum Chordata; class Aves; order Passeriformes; family Pipridae; genus Manacus; species Manacus vitellinus. Next base: position 12,446,337 of record NW_021939718.1, on the reverse strand, counting down.
CTGTCAGGCAGTTTAGACTTCTAGGCTGAAAGCCAGTCAGATGGTCAAAAGACAAACAGCAGCTTTTTTCTTCCTTGTGGTCCATGAGCTTCAGTACCTGTTCAGAGTTGCAATGATGCCTACGTCTGTCTACTGCTCAGCTTTGTTGTTTCTCTGAAACTGTGAACTTCCTGCAGAGCTGGCTGCTTTTTAAATAAAGCTTTATATCTCTCTGGAGGTGTGCATGTGGTGGGGAAGAGTGTGAGAGAACCACTGTTTTCTCACAGTAAACAAGGGCCAGAAAGACTGTGTTTTCACTTCTAAGCAGCAGTGCAAATACCTCTATTCTGACTGGCTATCCCACAGTGCAAAATTGCTCAGACCTTGGAGATCAAACTCAGAGGCGCTGTTGCAGGAAGATTTTTTGTGAAGTTGAATTGAACCAAGCAGAGAAGGGTGATGTACCTTAGGTTATCTTGTCTAGCTCTCTGCTACCAGTTCAGGATGACACAGATATTCCTGAGATCTATGCCTTCTCTGCCAGTCAAATATGAATGTCTTAGGTGTCTAAGAGCATCTCTAATAACACTAGCAGACCAAGTCTGGGCAAGTGAAGCAGGTCTTCCAGCCTACATGTGATAGGGAAGAGGATATGATGTGGTCTAAAGCATGCCCTGTCCACTGTGGTTTGCAATAATGTGTGATTCCCCTACAGTAAATCTGGCCCTTGACAACTTTGTGCAGAATTGCTGGGGGGTGGAATTTAAGGCAAGGATTTTTGTTATGCAACATAACATCATCTCAGGTTCATGAACTGATTTAATTAAATAATGAATAATGAAACTTGAATGGTGATGGTAGCATTGAAATAAAACCAAACCTAAGCTTAAGAATGTTGATTGCTTCTCCTTGAGAACACTTCTCTCGTGCGTGGCTGCATTCAAAGATTTCACAACTGGTAGTGGCTACTTTACAATCACTTTCTTGGAATTCATAGGGGTCAGCATAGAAATGATGTCATGAAATGTGCAGCTTCGAGTGATTCCCACTTGGCACATTGTCATTATGCGATGCCCTTTTTTCTAGGTGATGCATCTTCATAGAGATCTCTCTGTAAACTGTAATTAGTTAACCACTAATACAGGTTAGCTCCTCTTCCAGGTACTGGGTGCAATTATACCTGCCTAAATGTTATACAGCTGTTCAGGTAGTGGGGCCTCCTGGTGGTCTAGTGGTTAGGATGCGGCGCTCTCACCGCTGCAGCCCAGGTTTGATTCCCGGTCAGGGAACTCCCCCAGGCAGATGGAGCTCGTCAGCCCTGTAAGGCCATCCATCTAAGAGAAGGTCACTCTAAACAAACCTACGTCCTGAGGACCTCGCTGCCACCGTCCAAGCTCGCTCGGCCCCGGCAGATGAACCTCAGGATTAAAGGGTGGGCTCCGTTCAGCGCACACTGTGTCTCACCTAAAAAATCCACTGCACAGGCTCGAAGGGTTAATGACCTTTCCCAAATCTTCGCTCGCGAAGACTGGCCATGTGTGTGTGTGTGTGTGTGTGTTCAGGTAGTCAAGCCTACTAGGGTCAGCTTTGACTTAACTGCTGCTCTAAGTCTGCTTTAGAGAACAGCACTTGCTTGGTTAACAGGGTAGGCTAACTGAAGAAAATTTTCTCATTATTATGATTCAATAATTCTGCCATTTCTTCGTATGGTATAAAAAACAAGAACAGAATTTCTAGAGAATCTTCTGCAAGAGATTAGGGAAACATAAGAGGAAAACTCAGCAGTATTAGAAATCCCGTTCTGGCTTTAGTTCAACTGGATTCCTGGAGATTTCTGATCTAAATCAATGTGTACATCTAGCAACAGCAGGCTTACACATCAGTGATAACATGCTGGAGTTAGAAACTACCTTGAGTTTCTTCTGGTTTGTAACAGAAGCATAGGTTTTTGCTTCTCAGCATCTTGGTATTTTTCTTATCTTCAAAGTCATTATCCTTAACAACATGGTACAATAACTGTAATTATTGATATTACTGTATTTAGTCAGTGCTTTTGAAACTAAAAACCAAAGCTGTGTCATGAAATGCAGTGTCATTTCAAAAACTTTTTAAAAAACAAACTTGAGGATAAAGTGAATATTGACAGATCATATTGTAAGAAAGTAAAATTGTAAGAAACTAAAATTGTAAGAAACTAAGAACTTTCTCACTTGCAGAACACACACAAAAAAAACCTTCAACATGCATATGGAAGGAGAAATCCAGAAAACATTCTTTTGCCCATTAATTCCCACTGCAAGTATTCGTCAAAAATCCAGTGATGCTCACAGATGTTGTCTTTTACTTACAGACATGCTGAAATGTGTACATTTGTGTGATATAAAAGCCATATCTTAACTTATCTTTTCTGTCTCTTCCAAGGTTTTTTTTAAGTATTACTCTAGATAGCATAAAAAGCAGTAATATACTTTAGTCAAGCAGAGTTACAGCTAGTTTTCCCCACCACAGTAAACAGAGGCGGCTCTTAACTCTAAATTTTCTTTAACCAAATATCCATTTTTTTATTTTTTTTTTTATTTTAGTGGGCAATTTGCTGTAGTGAAAAAATGCCGCGAGAAAAGTACTGGTCAGCAGTTTGCAGCTAAATTCATCAAAAAAAGGAGAACAAAATCCAGCCGGCGTGGAGTAAGCCGGGAAGATATTGAGCGAGAAGTTGGCATACTAAAAGAGATTCGACATCCTAATGTGATTACGCTTCATGATGTTTATGAGAACAAAACAGATGTCATCCTTATTCTGGAACTGTAAGTAGCTCTAGAGACCTATGGAGGCATAGCAGAATATTTCTTTGTTTTTTTAAAAACATATACTTTGAAAATTGTGTGATTTAATGGAAGTTCCTTATCATCCCACAAGAAGATAGGTAATAGCCTTAGAATTCTTTATTTCTAAGTCAGTGTTGTAGCCTCCTGATTTCTACACGTATTTTTCACTCTAAATGCACTACAAGGTTTAAAAAAAAAAACAAAGAAATCTGTGTATTTAGGATTTTTCTATGCTTATTACTTTAATCATTGTTGATGTTATGGATCCAGAAGAATACCCTGGAACTAAATAAACTAATTTGAAGATAAGACCGGAAGGAAATAGAGATTCTAAGTGGAGGTAGTTTCGCAAATTTTGCTGTGTTTTCATGTTGGTATAAAGTGGCCTCAGTGAATGTCTTTTCTCTTTTTTTTAACCCATATAAAACAGAACAGAATTTTTCCAGTTCTGTCTTGTTGAAATGTGAACTGCACTCTCACATTGCTTCATATTGTCTTAGTTCCCGATTTTTCGTTCAATGTCATTGCTAGATTGAGGTGAATATGTCAGGAGGGACTATTTCTGCATTTTTTCAAGTCTGCCTTCCAGTTCCTCATAGATTGCAAGTGTAGACCCAAGCATTATTCCCCTTTAAGAGTTTGTGAATGCCTGCTGGTGGCATGTGCATGTCTTTACATAGGTTGAATGCCTGACACTGTATTATTGCCATACTTGCTCTGTATCAGTTAAATATGCTTGAGAGTAAGTATTTTGTGTAAGCAAAATGTTTGGTACCAGAGTCTTGGGCAGCACTTGTGTCTTTTCCTTGTTCATGTGTTTTTTTCTTATGTAGGTTATGTTTTCCTGTTTATTAGCTTTGGTAAATGGTATTTCTACTTACCTTATAAAGATACTTCAGTGTTGTAAAAGATACTTTAGTAGCATGTGTAGATTTGCAGTATAGATTTAAAAAGAAAACTGGTAGGTTCTTCTTTTCTGTGGTATACACATCCATGATACTGCTTTTTTATGTTTATATAAACATATTTTTACACTTCTAGTTCAGCACATGATGGTTTGTTGTAATACTTATCATCTGGATTGGTTTTTCTAGTTCCAGAAGTATACACTTCCATTAGTTTGTCATATGTTCCACTAGTTTATCTGAATACTTTAAAGTATTTTTTTTAAAGCTAAGTTATCCTATATAAAGTAGAAATTCTTTATATTCTTACTACTTTTGGTATTTGTACAGAACTCTTTTAAGTGTGTTGTGCATACACAGCACAATTAATGTGATGCTTCTTCCTCCCCCCCAGTTAATACTAACTCTCTCATTCTTTTGCTCTATAACCTCATTGTCAGTATATTATTCTGCATCACTTTTTGCTCTGTAATCTGTCCAGATGAGATCAGGCCCGTATCTGTACTTGAAAGCCATGAGGAATATTGGGAATTGTGGACAGTGGTAGGAGTGATGGGACTGTTCCACCCTCCCCACTTTGTACATGAAATAGGAGCTCTTTTGGCAGCAAGGTTGCTGTGTGTGTCAGTGTATACCCACTACTGTCTATTAAATAGAAGAAGATGTCGCTTCTGACAACCTGTGTTAGTATTTCATAAGCTTGATGGCATGAAGCTCAGCAAACTATTTACATTAAAATTTAGCTAATTATTTTGCCTAGTTAAAAATCCCTGTATTGTTTCAGTTGGAGATTTTTTTTTTCCACTTTTCCAAACTGCTTTGTGAGTCTTTCAAGTTGAAGAAGTGCTATTTTGGATTTCACAAAGGTAATGCATTTATTTGTTTAGACAGTTGAAGAGGAAAAGATGAAGTTAGCAAACCCTTTGTAAACTGAATATACTAATTGGTACAAAGTTTTGTATCTCTCAAAATCACTGTGATATTATGTAAAGCTATTGAAAAGACAAGACTGTCATTCTAATCTTAGGCTTAGACACTTAAATATGTAATTTCTTTTCTCTAATGTTCTAAATTCATATTTTGCTTAGGGATCTACCCTCTTGACAGTCTTTTTTCTTACAGAAGAATTTCGAACAAACAGAAATAAAGCTGAAAGCTCATTATATAACCTGTTTTGCCACTCTCAGAATCCATCCTAAGTATCCCTTTCCCCTTCTAATTAGAACATCATATATTTCCTGGGAATTGTGTTCCTTTCTGACTACAATATTGAGCCAGTATACCACATAAAGACACCATTTTGTATAACTGAGCTACTGCCACTGCCTTTTTGTTGCCAGATGTCAACATGCGCAGTCCCAGGGCAACAGGGTCTGTGGGCTATTCACTACTGATTTTAATTTCCTACTTTAGCAAGAGGTTTGCTGTATTGCAAACAGCCTTATAAACATTTTTCTGCCCTATTAATCAGCTGTTTCTGAGAGGTGGGCAACTGACTGGACAAGGGGGAATGGCTTCAAAGTGAAAGAGGGTAGATTCGGATTGGATAATAGGAAGAAATACTTTACATTGAGGGTGGTGAGGCACTGGAACACGTTGCCCAGAGAAGCTGTGGATTCTCCATCCCTGGAAGTGTTCAAGGCCAAGCTGGATGGGGCTTTGAGCAACCTGGTCTAGTGCAAGGTGTTCCTGCCTGTGGCAGGGAGTTTGGAACTAGATGATCTTTAAGGTCCCTTCCAACCCAGGCTATTCTGTGATTGTATTCAAGGTCATGATTTACATGCAGAAATATGTGGGCAGCTACTGAATTACTGCAGTGGCAAGGCAGGTCCTCACAACACTGAATGCAAAGCAGAGCTACATATCAAAATATGTATACCTACATCCACATAGGTGTTTGAAGGTTTTTCTTTCAACTACCTTATGTCAGGAAACTGATTTACCGAAAAAAAACAAATTCTGTGGACCATTTAATTCCTGAAACTTTTAAAATCAAATCCTTCCTTAAAATATTCAGCAGTCACAAACAAGGATGAGATATCCTTCAAGAGCCTTGCTTTACTGCAGTCTTTCGGTATATTTAGAGTAGCCAAGGATGTTATCAAAATTCTGGGTCTTAGTAACAGGTGTCTCCTTCTGTGATTTAGAAATAACCTTTGAAATTCCCGCTCAATGGACTATTTCATCATCTTGAAAGGAATGTTACACATATTACATACAAACTGGAAGACAATGTCTTTTCATCATCTAACTTAAAATCTTAATAGTTTTTTTTTGTTTTGTCACACAAATAAATGAATTAGTAGTACTTTTTTCTATCCAGCTGCAGCAATTAGAGTCTGTTATATGTTAGCAATACTAAGCTATTTCTAGTGAGCTCTGCTGAAACCATCATTTTATCAGTCTTCGCAGACGAGAAAACACAGATATCTCTGCACAGTGATAATTATTTTCTTTCCTTAAGCATGTTTTGCACCTACTTGGTTCCCCTTTTGCCGGCCTGGGATGCATAATTTCTCTCTTCAATTTTGTGTTCCCTTGCACTTTATTATGTCTTTATTTAGACTGCAGATCTGCAAAATATACTCAGTTGGTGGTGCTTTGTAGAGCCTTTGTTATAGTTTCTTGGTGCAACACAAAGAAAAAATGCTTTCATCCTAAATTATATAGTAATTCCTTAGAATGTGCAAAAGCAACACAGCTGTTCTCACCTTTTAAAATAGCTTGATATCAATAGCTGACTCCTTTCACTTGGAGGCTGTGGATGGAGTTAGGTATTCATATTTTTCTCTGCAAACAACATACCTTCGTTTCTGAATTTGAAATCTTAATTTAAGGTGATTGGCTCTTGTAGCGTGGTTCTGAGTGATGAGTATCTGTTTTTAAAATTAAAAAAAAAATAGAGAGCTTTGAAAGCATTAGCTAAGAAAGAGAGGAATAACGTTAACGTACAAGTGATTATGCATTAAATACTGGGATTTATGCTTTATTTAAAAACTTTCTATAAAACTTAGTCCTGTGCATCCCAGTGTCTCAGAGAGTGTTTCCACTTCATTGGTACCTTCATAATATTAGCCAAAACAAAACAGTGCAAGGAGACGATCATAGATCCCTGTATAAAAATTATGACAAAATCATGAGTTTCTAGTTGAAGAGTAAATAAAAGCAAAAAATGATGAACTCTTCTATCTTATTGGGGTGTTAATTTAACCTGATACACTGGAAGACAATAGCTTGTTTTCCACAGAAGATTGAAATCTTCACACTGTTTCTTTAATTTTCAGTTGTCTTTTGATAGAAACAGCTCTGAGATTTTTGTTAATTTTACCTGTAAGTAAATAAGACAGTTGTTTTTGAGTGGCTTTGCACTGAAATTTGAGAGGGGGATTAAATATTTGCTGCTTTCTGGGATGTATCAGCAGATTAGCAAACTGTGACACTAATCTGTAGATCTTGTGCCACCGTTAGATTTCAAAATCCTAATTCCAGGCCCACAGACAGAGGCACAGGGGATGTGGAGAAAGATAAGAACAAAGGCTTGACAGGGCTGAAAACAAAGACACTAGAACTGGTGTGACTCTGCCACACACTGAGCACATCTTGAGGGGAGAACTGATGGAAATCTTCTTTAACTTAGTTTATGTTGTTTTGAAATCTAAGCAAGATAAATGTTTCTTCAAGAGGTTTGGGCCTAGGTTTTGGGGCTTGTTTGTGGATTTTTGAATTCACTAGAAATCCTTAGATAATCATTAATTATAATTAAGGTGCTATTACATTAAAGCAATGTGATCATAGCATATGACTGAGTCATTACGAGGTGAGCATGCTAACTTTGAAGGTTAATTGTTTCTAAGTTCCCTGAGCCGGTTTCCATAATGACTTCCTCTGAGATCTGGTGATCAGTTCTGTTTCGTAATTAAGAAAGCGTGGCAGCTTGCAAAAGCTCTATCCAGAAATCCTTTTTCCACAGGTGTGATGTATTTTCTTTCCCAGAGGGAGATATTTGAGTTGCAATCACATCTGTCAGCCTTCCTTTTGGGAAGGCTGGGAAATGCTTTTACCACTATTGCATTTTATAAAAAAGAATGTAGTTGACCAAAAGCTTTAATTTACTTGTCTCATTTCAGGAAAACTATCACTTCTGCCTAGAAGTACAAGTGAAACAACGCATACCAGCTTTGCTCTTAGTGAAAATGTTTATACAAAATATTTCTAAAAACATGTGCTCTGCTACTTGAAAACAATATAAGAGGTAGTCATGTTATAAACATGAAAATAGATTTACTCAGCCCTTATGACTTTCTCTGTTATAACATGGTCAATAATGTAACGTCCTTTAGGATTAAGATGTGACTGTCATAAAGCATAAATTCATATTTTATTGAGCAAGATATTTGAACAACCTATTATGACTGCAAAACTATTACTTAATTTAAATGTAAACAGAAAGGAACATTAAAAAAGTAACATTTTAAAGGAAAACAGTACGTGAAGATGAACAGATACAACCATAAAGGAATTTAGCTGTGACTTGACTTGTAATCAAGCTTCTGTGTTAATCTGAAGGGGTATAGGTTGTTGTCCATCACCTTAGGGCATAGAAGAAGAGACTGGGAAACTGTTTGGTAATTCCTACCAGCAAACAGAGAAATTGAACAGTGAGGAGCTCTGTGCTTTCAGAGGATACCAGGTACAGATACTCCAAAGTGCTCTACAGGACGAAGCCGCAGTGTTTGGTGAACCTCTTGCCTCTACTCCCTTTAGGAAGCCATCTTTATCCAGCCAGTGGTTGGGGCAACAGTCTTTAAGATGCTGGCTGCATGTGCCCTTCTGTAGAGCCCCAAGGGCAGGCTGGGAGCAAGTTTCTGTGGCTCAGAAAACTTGTGGGTTGGTCTGGTTTCAGTCAGATTTCAGCAAGGTGTTTGTGCACCTACAACCCCAAAGCTAACTTAGAAAGAAGACTCTGTTGTAATGGAGGTGGAAACAGTGTACTTCTTGGGAGAAGATGACATTCTAAAAGATCTATGGAAGGGGCTGTTGTCTCTGCCACCTTCTTTAGATTAACACTGCTTCTGTGTGTGAGATGGGATATACACAGGTGCAGTGGTGGAATGGGACTCTCTGCTTGGCTTCTGACTCCTCTTCTGAAGGTGACTATGGATTAATAAAATGTGCAGAGTTTGTAAATTATGGGACTGTGTTTTAGTTATTCTGGATATGTAATCTGATTAGGAAATCTCTAAAACCAGGCTCTGTTGATATATCTGAGAACACTGTAATTCCATGAATTAATTCTGGAAATTAAAGTTGTAACATATATGGAGTGTGGACCTGTATTAACAGTCTGTGACTCGCTTGAAGTAATTGCCTTGCAGTGATACTATGGTTGTCTGTATACCTGTGATAGCACAGCTTAATATCAGACCTGCCAGAGTCAGCAAAAGGGTAGGGAATAAGCAGTCTCCTGACAAGCAAGCTAAGAAACACAACCACCATTACTGATCTACCATGGGGATGTGGGTCGCAGCCCCTACACGGTGAGAAAGGGAGGTTGCCTGGAGCAGAGGGACCTTTCAGGGAATCCAGGCTTTTCTGAGCTTCCAGGTGAAGCTGCTTATGCATGCTAGTTTAACATTTTAGTCATCATTGCTATAGAAACCCTTTTCTCTTATGCCTTATGTCCCTACCAGTAAAAGTAAGCAGCAGGCACAGCTAGATGCGCACTGTACTTGCCAGCAATGGCAGCACCCAGAGGGAGGACACGGGTTACTGAACTTGCCCCCCACCCCAATTCAGGAGTTACCAGCAGGAGAATTCACAGTGGCCCACTCTCTGAGGTCAGCCTGCATAGAATCTCAACTGAGACATTAAGGGCAAGATGTGTAACATGAAGGGGCACACCAAAGTCCCATAGACCAGAGGTACTGGAACAAAGCTTTGAATGCTTACAGGCAGTCCCTCCTCACTCATCTACTCATTAAGCAAGGGCTGCCAAGTCACTTAGGGAGGCAGTACTTAGGCAACAAAAGAAGTACACAATATTTCAGAAAAATCTACTGCTTTTGCTAATGAACTTCCAGTTAAAAAAAAAAACAAAACAAAAAACCAAACGAACAAAAAAACAAAAAAACCCAACAAACATTTCAGGCCTTTTAGCTTCCTTGGCCCCAGCTTCAAGATTTGGAAGTACTAGGTATATTACCTGTGAAATACAGATAACATTTTATTTCATGCTATTATAAGGCTCATGGTATAACCATTAAAGAAATGTCACAACAACTAACCTGTGGCAAAGACAGAAGGATAATATTCAGCAGTGCTGAAGAAAAGCTATATGTGATCTGATGCAATTAACTTCACAAATGTCATGTCTTTGATAAGTGTAAAAATGCATATACATCAAACTTGTAATGTCGTGCAAACTTTTAGGGTATGAAATTGCACAAATCAGAATATTGCAGATAAGAAGAAGCTGAAGGTGAAGAGGCTCTTTCCATTTTGCATAAATGCAGTTAAGTTTCTTTTACTAGCTATCTTGAAAAGATATAAACCTTGGGAATTATATCTTTCTCTTGAGGTCTAAAAGGGATGTGTGTAATCAGTGCTAATGTTCGTAGGTGACTAATAAGTTTCACAGACTGCATTAAAATGCCAACAGGAGTAAGAGCAATCTTGACCAGCCATAAAACATGTCAATACCTGTGTGGCACTGTCACAGTCTGTTTGAGACTGCGGAGTGGACAGCATGGTGCTTCGAGTTGGCATTGCTGCAAATTCCTGTCCTGAGTACTTCTCTTCTATCTGTGATGGCTGATGAAGGCTTTAGGCATCAGCTGTTTTAGGCACTTTTGCTGTTTAACTGGGTGGGCAATCTTCGTGAAAAGTAATCTGGATACAGTCTTTTGGTGCAGTTTCCGAGGCTTTTCCTCAGCTGAGGATCCAGCTTTGCTGGTTTCCCAGACTGTGGTGGCTAGCTCAGTGCCAAACCGTGCTGAGTGCATAAAGATGCTGATGCCCGCGGCTGGGGCAGTAGCCACAGTGAGTCTGCCGGCTCCACATGGCATGGGGAGCTCCAGTAAACTGTAAACTGTGCTCCAGTTTGCATCCTCCTGGCAACTGCAGCAAGCATCCACTTGTAAATATGTGGAAGCAAGTTTCACATGATGCGTAAGTCCTTTAGTCCAATAATTGGAAAGGAAGAGAAATGCTAGCAGTGTGTCACCATCCAGTGCTGCGTTCTTCATCACAAAGTGCTGCAGAGATACAGGCCTTAGCCTGAAAACATCTTATTGTTTTCAGTCAGAAACAAAGAATGAGAGAATATGCATGTGTGTCTGTTTGTAAGATGCTTCTGACCAGCCTCTCTAAAATAACAAGTTGTATTTAATCATTAGGAATTCCATTTTAATGTCTCTGCAACAAGAAAAAAATTATTGAAATGACCTCTCGTCCTTCCAGTCTATAGTTCTTATATTTTAATGGCACTTCATTTCAATAATTGCTTTCATGCAGAAAATACTACAACACAAATAATATCCAAAACAATACTCTCATTATTGTCTAGGCAGTTCAATAACAGCTCCAAGAACTCATTAAAATGCACTTTTCATGCAATTTGCATTACAATACTGCAGATTAAGTCTCTTAAAAAGTAGACATGATAAAGAAGTGAAATATATTTCCAGAAATCTGCCCCAGCTGTTTAGCTGTTGTCACATGTGAATCCCATAATGTTTCATAATCAGAACTTTAAATTGTGAATAAATTATTTTTTCCTTAGAGAAAAGCAATATAAGTTAGGGTGCACTTTTTGAATTTGTTTTAATATCAATACAATGCAAAATATAGGGGGTATTATAACCATCTTTGCAGTCTCTAAGACATTTCTAGAGAATAATTCTGCTTTTATAGATGGGGAAAACAGTTTCCCACAGTGGGAAGTCATCTCCTTATATGTCCTTAAACAGAGTTATTGTCTGTTATTTAAGAATAACTGTACTTCCTGTTTTCTATCACTTCAGTATCTCTTATGCTGTTGAGTGAGTCAACAGCTGCTTGTTTGAGCTGAGAAGAGGGTCATCTTCAGTTTGTTCCTCTCTCTTTCACATGCAAAATCTAGATGTGCTTCTGTACCCTCTCTTACCTCTTTTCTTTCTGTCTGTGCAGCTAGAACATGTGCTGGAAATAGTCTTAAGGGCTTTTCCTTGTAAAAAGCTGTGGTAATACAGCATAGGTACTGAATGTATACACTACTTCAAAGACTTGAATATATTTTGAAAGAAAAGAATTTATTTTCAAAGATTTAAATGCTTTGAGGAGTTTAGAAACTGAATAGTAGAACAGCTGCCAGTAATTATTTCAAAGTAAGCTTTAAATTTTTTATTTTTGGATGAGGGTGTGGAAATCTGATATTTTACTGATATGAGCTAATTCATGTTTTATTTTCTAGATAATGTCCCACTACATTAGTATGTTTTGAATATACTTACTTCACATTTGATTTTATTCTTTTAAATGAGCATACAGAGAGGAGGGGGTTACTTAATTTAAATTTAAATACTGTCAACCGTGTTTGTTTGTGGTTTTTAAACATTTTTGTCTGAAACTAAAATTCTTTTAATGTATTCTTTTCAGGGAGAGGAAGGGGAGTTACTAACTATTTTGGGTATTGAATTAAGTAATTTTCATCATCTTTTCTGGTATTGACAGCCTTTAAAGTATATGGATCCTTTTTCAAGGCTGGTTTGAGAACAGCTATGCTAAAAGGAACCTGTTAGTTAAAACAAGCTTGTCAATAACTCTGCTTCTGCTCTCCAAGGGTTGCAGGGGGAGAGCTCTTCGACTTCTTAGCCGAGAAAGAATCTCTCACGGAGGAAGAAGCCACAGAATTTCTCAAACAGATACTTAATGGCGTTCAGTATCTCCACTCTCTGCAAATCGCCCACTTTGATCTTAAGGTGTGTTGAGTTGATAAAAACTTCAACAGCTGTAAGCAACATCCGTTAAAATCCTCTGTGATGCTAGCCACAAATCAGCCATCATGCAGATCTTGGGCTAGCTTTGTTTTGCTGGCTTTGTTTTTATGTAGACAGAGAAAAGCTCAGCCATCAGAAAGAAGTTACTGGACTGTAAATAGTTCCTGTCTGTTTTTAATGTAAGATTCTTCAGGGGAAATGGCGGCTTCTGACGGAATTAAACTATTCTGAGAAAACAAACCTGAAATAAAAATGAGAACTATGATTTTTTTTTTTTTTAATGAGAATGGGATCTAGATGAAACATTCGGAACAGGATGACTTTTTTAACTGATGGTTTTGGGGTTTTTTGTTTGCTGTTCATGTGAACATGTTCACATGAATATTATTTATAGGCACTACATTGAAAATGTACATAGTTAAGTACAAAGATTTTTGTGGAGAAGACAGCAGATAATTTCCTCTTCTGGTTTTTTCCTTTTAGGGCTTTAATGTTTGTTTTCAGAAAAGCTGTTAAATGCATCCTTTTTGGTAATGAAAGCAGAGCTTTTTGTATCTAAACTCAGCTACTGCTTTTTAATGTTTCAGAATCTTTTCCTCTGTAAGATCTCTTTCAGAGGTAGGCAACTAAACTTCCCATGAAGTCTGCTGAAATTGGCAGTTATATCTATAATAGGAAAAGGAGTCATGATATTACATTGAAGTGTAGTTCTGAAAGGGTTTGCAGTGTTTTTGGGATGAGGTAGGGAAAGGAACGGATTTCAGGGTAAGCACACCTTTTCCAGTTTCCTCTACATTACCTCAGTAATATATTTGGTCTTTGTGTGACAGTCAGCAAGAGAAAAGAATTGTAAAGCTAGTAAGGAATATATTTCTTACAATGTGAAATGTGAATGTTTGTAATAAAACAAGTCATCCTTACAGTGGATACCAAAAATTTGTAAATTAAAAGAGGCAGCAAAAATTAAAATGTGCAGAACGATAAAAGTATGCAATAGAAATGCAAGGAGGAAATGAAGGAAATTGCATTTGCACATATCAGCTCCTGTGTTTGGGAAAGAGAGGCAAAAGAGTGACGAAGAAGAACTGTCCTTAATGACTTCAGAAGTCCTTAACAATGTGAACAGAATGGATGTAGCTCCAGGACCTCTTCAGAGCACACCGTCTTATGGACATGACAGGATGTGAAGATTAAGTAGCTCGTTCTGTATGGTAGTTAAAGTGATGCAGTGTAGAAGCAGGCTCTGTTGCTGGTAATCTTGACATTTTATCTTTTTTGTTCTGGTTTTGCAAATCTTTGGTGTAAGGTAATCTAAAGTCCATATTTCAAAATAAGGTAGAAAAGACAGGACATCCTACTCTTTTTCCTTTTTGAAAGTATGTTGAGCCTTAAAATTTGGGAGCCAGACCACTCCAAAAGTTTCCCTGGGAGATCCAAAGGCAATAAGATGTACCTGCCTGATTGCTTATGTGGTGTGAAAGAAAACTCTTTCGGGGACTAATATAAACCTAGCCCGGTAACTAGGTCTTAGTTTCTTGCAAGCTCCCAACACTGCTAGAATGGCTGTAGGGAGGGGCTGTGGTCTTTACTGGAGATAGTGTGTTTCATTTAGGGTCAGTCCACATGAAAACTGCAACTGTGGTATGTACAAGAAGTAAAGTCATGGCTCTGTGGAAATCATACCACTCCAGCATCAACACGAAGCCCTATTTTACCGTAGTTAATTTTTAGCATATGTTAGATCATAATAGGAAAAGACAGGATTTTTCTGAAGGTCTAAAGGAGGTAAAGAGAAGTGTTCAGTGCTGACAAATACTGATACCTATGTGTAATCTCTCTTTCTTTTCCCCTTCCTCCTTCTCAAAGCCTGAAAATATAATGTTGTTGGACAGGAATGTACCAAAGCCTCGAATCAAGATTATTGACTTTGGCTTAGCCCACAAAATTGACTTTGGAAATGAATTCAAAAATATCTTCGGAACGCCAGAGTTTGTTGGTGAGAAAACTGTTTTTTCTTCAAACTATTTTTTCTCAGTCTCTGAAGCAGAATTTGTGACTTAGCTTGGTTTACTGATTTACAGATTATGTAATTTGTGTGTAGTTCATGACATTTTGAAATTTAAATAAGCAATTTGCAGCATTCGGTTTCAACTTAAGACTTGCATTAACGTGTTCATCTATCAGCATCTTAGCTTAATACCTGTGACATAGATAGGCTCAGAGTCAGACCTAGATCTGTTCTTTGGCTAGGTACTGATCTTCCTGCTTTTTCCTTTAGCTCCTGAAATAGTAAATTATGAACCTCTTGGTCTTGAAGCAGATATGTGGTAAGTTATTGGACCTTACCTGAAATAAATCTCTCATGGTTATTCTTATGTTCTAACCTTTTTTTTTCTCTCCTCTCTCTCTTTTCATCTGTTTCTCTCTCCTCTACCACATCCTTTTTTTATTTGTTTTTTCTTCAATCCAGGAGCATTGGTGTAATAACTTATATTCTGTAAGTACCAAAATCTATGGGTGGTTCTTGCAAATGCTGTTGTTTTTTAATTCTGATTCTGTGATCTGGGGTTTTGTTGGTGTCTGTACAAGTCAAGCCATTTTGATTGCACATTCTGATTCAAGTTGTATGATAATAAAACCTATAGTGTAATTATTGAAAGAATTACCATTGATCAGCATTGAGATAGTATTGGAAACTCTTCAAATCTGTAGGTGACTGTCCTACATCTTTATCTTGACCAGTATTTTTTGAAATTACAGCAAAGCTTTTTGCCCTGCTAGATCACATCTTCCTGAAAGCACGTTTGCAGCCTTAAAGCGGAAAATAGAAATGTTCACTTCGTGCTGTTATTTGTTCTCAGAGGGTTGAAGCAGCAATGGTACAATATGTAATGAGAGAAATGTTCTACCTTTCTTGCAGTCTAAGTGGTGCATCTCCATTTCTTGGAGAAACCAAACAGGAAACATTAGCAAATGTGTCTGCTGTGAATTATGAATTTGAAGAAGAATTCTTCAGTAATACCAGTGCCCTAGCTAAAGATTTCATACGAAGACTTCTAGTCAAGGATCCAAAGTGAGTTGTTTTACATGTGTATGCACTTTTGCAGCATATGTATCTAGTATTTCAAATTACATGATATTTTGAGATGTTAGTTTAATGAACATAAGGCAGTATATATTTTTTACTGTCTGAACAGTTCTGTCTTTTATTGTCTTAAAGGAAGAGAATGACTATTCAAGACAGTTTGCTGCATCCTTGGATCAAGGTTAGCATGTAATTCATTCTCTGTTGTCCTGTTTTTGATCATTCCTCATTTCATACTATGCATTCATTTTTCAAGTTCCTTAACAAGGAAGATTAGCATAATTGTTTAATATAACTTACTGTTTTGGAAAGCTGTCTATATGAAATCTAACACATGCAGAATGTGGGCTTCATTAATATATGCTCTATGTAAGTTAGCAATAGGGAAGTAGTCCACCACTGAGTTTAAAAACGTGCTAAGGCAAAGAAGCTAACCTTCAGAGGACATTGTGTTGACAAAGATACATTCTCTGAATCCAGTCCAATTTCCTCTAATTTTTCATCTTCTAACCCCCTTATTTAGATTAAGGAAAAAAGAGCAATCTCTCTCTTGTCCTTCCCCTTTAGACTGAAGAAAGCAGTTGGTGGCCCACTTCTTCAGTGGTTCAGTGTTTGGTTTGGAGCAAGCGGTTGTGGTGCTACTGGGCTGAGAGGGAGAAAATGGCACCTATCATCCTTTTTAATGTGTATAGTAATACCTGGCAGTTAATTTTTTTAATTCCGTATCTTACTCTGACTGTGACTAGTAAACTCCTTCAGTGCCATTGATTTCCCAGGTCTTGGAGATGCACGGTGGGTATTTGACTCTATTCCACTTCCTAGAGAACCAGTTAGCAGAATATTTGTCTGTGTCACAGCTGCTCCAGTTCACAGTACAACATCCTAGAGCAGACATTTCTGCATCAGTATGCCAAACACTACACTCTGCTGAGTTTTTGCTTAGGTAATCTTAAGTAGTTGAAATGTGTTGAACATATTGAAATGATATTTTAAACCACTGCAGCAGGAATTGTCCAGGTTTGTCTCTCAAGGACCAAGGCCCACACTGCTGCAAAGAGACAGGTTGTTTTGTACCCTGTTACTTTGCCTTATATCTTAACTTTCCAGGCATTCTACTCACACCCCACTGGTCTTATCCTCTTTTCCCCTTTCCTATCACTATCTTTACCTATATTTCCATGGCGGTTAAAACTAGATGATCTTTAAGGTCCATCCCAACCCATGATTTCTCCATAAAAATGACATCAAATATGGGGTCATAAAATTGAAAATTTCATATGCTCCACTAGTCGTTGGTTGTTAGTATTAGCCATGAGAAAGTTCAAAGGATGCAGCCTTAGAGCTTGCTGCACTGGTAGGTGTGATATGTTGTTTGTTTTTTTTTTACTGGGTAAGGGGGTGTTCAGCAGCATCCAGGTGATTACACTGAGACTGTAACAAAGTTTGACTGCATTTCCAGAAAACAAGATTTATCGTAGAAATCAAATGCCTCCATCAGAGAGGGAGGTGAAGGACAAAGTTGAATGTTCTGATGTGTGGTTTTTTGTTGTATTTAAAATGAAAAAAACACGTTTGTGTTTTGTATTGCATAGAATATTCTTAGGTCTGGGTTTCCTTTAGGGTATTTTCTTGGGAAATTCCATCTGTATGCCGCGCTATACTGTGGATGTTCAAATTATGTGCTTACAATTACTTTATTATTATAGTATGATTAGGATACTATTATACTATGAGTGGAAACCATCACTGAAGGACAGAGTCTTACATACAGAAATTATGGGATATTTTAGAATAGCTTTTTTCTTTTGCTTGTAGCCTAAAGACACCCAGCAAGCACTTAGCAGAAAAGCTTCTGCAGTGAATATGGAGAAGTTCAAGAAGTTTGCAGCACGACGAAAATGGAAAGTAAGTAATTCAATAATGCTTCAAAATGTTGCACATACAAATGCAGTAGCATTGTCTGCTCCAGGGAAACATCAGTGCATGTAAGAGTGGAGAAGAAGAAAGAAGCAGCACATTCCTCTGTCATTTGGAATAAATTAAGTGTTTGAGCATGGTGGTATGGGAGAAGACTTCTTTGTAAATGATCTGCATACAAATGCTTGTGTGTGGATTGTTTGTTTTGTGCTTCTGTTTGGATTATAAATGCCAAAAGAAGTTGAAGTTTCAAATGCAATATACAAAGCAGATGGGGGTGTTGAAGTCAAACTTCACTTTGTTTTGCTAAGTCCTTTAAAATGTCTGCAATAGCATCTTATCACAAGTATCTGTTGCAATTTTTTTACATATGGCTTTTTTCTTATTGTTTTTACAAAGCAATCAGTGCGCTTAATATCCTTGTGCCAAAGATTATCGAGATCTTTTTTGTCCAGAAGTAATATGAGTGTCGCTAGAAGTGATGATACTCTGGTAAGTGTGTTCTTATATGTTTAGAATGTTTTACTGCAGATGAAATTTACAAGTTTCCAATTAATAGAAATATTGGGCTATTGAAAATGTACACAATTAATTAATTTCATATGTAGGAAGAAATCGATTTTAAGGCTACAAGAGGTCATTTATCCATAGTATGATCTTCTGCATGGCACAAACCTTGAAATTTACCTTATTAATTACCATACTGAGACTGATAACTAGTGTCAGAAATTCATCTGTCTTGGTTTTGAAAATTGATTCAGGAGGATTTTTTGTACTGTAGCAACTGTAATGTGAAAAAGTGGCATTTGAATTTTACTGTACTCATTGTGTACAGTAAAATAATATTCCTTATATTTCTTTTTTTTTTTTAACTGAATACTCAAAATCATCGAGTCCCTCTTGAATCCAATGAATGCTAGACAGCAGTATCACAACAAGCAGTTATTTAAGGAGGAAATTTTAAAGTTGGCCAGTATTCAGTTTCTGGTATTATATGTGACTACTAGTGTTGAGTAGTTAAGATCAACTCCGTATGTTTTGCAATTGCAAATGCTTGTAAATCCAAAAGCATTCTTGCTCCACAAGTTCTAATACACACTTCATAAATTTCCTGTAATCAGAAAAGAGTGTGTGTCAATATGTTTAGATCTGGGTAATATCATCTTTTCTGTGCATTGACAGGATCAAACTTCAAAAATTCTGCAGAGCCCTTTTTATGCATATTATCTTCTCCGTGTCCCTTCTGTGCAACTTGGTGTTCATGTTTCCACTTTTCCTTCTCTTTCTGCTTCTGTGCTCTTTATTCTATCTTCTTGCCCTCCCTTCCCTACCCTCTCCCCCACCTCAGCTATCTGTATGTCTTTTAACACTGGATCAGCATTTCACTCCTGTGTTCCAGCAGAAAGGATTGTAGCCTAATGTTAAGTGTCCTAAAAAAATCTGAAACCTCAGGAGAGAGGAGGTAAGACC
Source organism: Manacus vitellinus (assembly GCF_001715985.3). NCBI lineage: Eukaryota > Metazoa > Chordata > Aves > Passeriformes > Pipridae > Manacus > Manacus vitellinus. The sequence continues at coordinate 12,427,181 of NW_021939718.1, read as the reverse complement.
AAACCAAATAATGGGCTCTGTGAATTTTAGTTCTTTTAGTGTATAGGAGAAAAATAAAGTTATACCTGCAGAGGTATCTACATTCTAGATTTTTAACTGATCCATTTGAATAGATGAAAGTTTGGTCCAAAGTACCTCTCCTGTGTTGTATTCGTGGATGGCACAAAACCTGATACTTCAGTTGGTATTCGTGTACCTCTTGGTTTTTTTAGTGTTCACATATATGCATTGAATTAGTTTCCTGTCATGCAAGTATTCTATCTATTGAAAGTCCTAGGAGGAAAAAAAGAATACACCTATAAAAGAACCTATTTGGAATCTCCATGAGTAATGGGGATTTATGTGAAGAAGAGGGAAGCAAATTGTACTAGAAAAAGTGTGGGGGTTTTTGATGTGGGTTTTCGAATAACATACATACACGTTAGCCATATGTTTCATGAAGGATTACAGCTTGCAGCTGAAGCACTCTTTTATAAAAAAATACTTTGAAAATTTTGGGTTTTAATTTTTTTAGATGTCTTGGCAACTGTTGAGATAGAGATTTTTTTCTTGAAGCTAAAAATTTTTCTTCTTTCTTATTTAATTGCAAGGATGAAGAAGATTCTTTTGTGATGAAAGCTATTATTCATGCCATCAATGATGACAATGTACCTGGATTGCAGCACCTTCTGGGATCTCTGACAAATTACGATGTCAATCAACCCAACAAGGTAGTGTGGGTCTGTGTTGAGGTGCGTGGGGGACTAGCTATAACCCTGTTGGATAGAGCAACATGGTTGTAAAATAGAAATGTAACACCTGAACTGAAAAGACAAGGGGATGGGAAATAATTCTGCCTTTTTTTTAGGAGAAATTTTATCGTGTTTTGTGTTCAATCTTCTCAAGCTACATTAAAATGGAGCCCAAAATGGAATTTTTTGCCTAGGCCTTTGAAAGGTTTTACTCAAGTCTATTGTCAAGAACTGTAGTAAATCAGATATCAGCTTTGCTTTTTTTTGCAATTGTTGTTTCTTGTGGCAGATGAAGATGGCAGAATATATAGGAATAACCAGACTGCCAAAACTGAAGATGGCAGAATATATAGGAATAACCAGACTGCCAAAACTGATTTTGCAAAGTGTTGCTAGAAACAGAAGTTCCAAACTGCAAAAAAAGGTTATGTGAACCTAATGTTAGATGGTAGTGTTCATTTTCAGTAAAGAAATTGCTTCCCCACTGTGGTATTTCAGTGCACTGCTGCTGCAGTAATGGGACTCTTGGAGCTGAGGCCAAGAGACCAAATTTCACGTACTTATTCTACTGTTAAACCTTGCATAAATCATCTCTGCCCTAATTTTCACTTTTTTTGAATGGTTACACTGACCTTCATTACAAAGTACTTTGAGAAATATTCATGAAGAGCAATATAAAAGTAAAGTGTCTGTTATTTTACTGTGTTGAGGTCTTGAACCATTTAAGAAATCACTGTGTTTTTTGTTTTACTGGTGCAGTCTGATTTAACTTTCCTAGATGTTGCTGGTGGCTTTAAGGTGGTGTAGTAGCTACAAAGAAATTGCAAAGGGGAATGTTCTTGCCGAACTAGTCTAATGAGAGCTTAACATTAATATTCCTAATTTGAAAAGCATACATTTAGTGTGTGATACATCATTTAGTGTGAACACATCTCAAAAATATGGAAAATTGCTGTGCAATAATTTTTTTAATAAAGGAATAAATTATTTTCATACAGTATTTCCTGAAGACTTAATTTGAAAGTGGAAATCCAGAGATAATATTCAATGCCTGCCTTCTCTTCCACTCTTTCCTTAATCCTTCAAAAGTTAATTATATCATTCTTGCTTGTATTTTGTTGTTAGCATGGAACACCTCCACTACTGATTGCTGCCGGCTGTGGAAACATTCAGATGCTTCAGTTGCTTTTAAAGCGTGGATCTCGTATTGATGTTCAAGATAAGGTTGGGGTTCTGCTCTGTCAACTGTTCTTTATAAGGTTTTCAGTACAGTTAGCAGGAGACAAGTAGTTCAGACTGTAGATCAGCTGTAGATCCTGTTTTCTGTCTTCCACAGCAAAAACTTCAAGACAAATCTTCAGTAATGTCATTTGTTATGAGTGCATATCCTCTGATTTTGATCACTTTATTAGCTGAAGTAATTCGAAGAATACTAATCTTAAAATGTAGTTCATGCTTACAAAACTGCCTCAATTAGTTCAAATTAGTGATTGCCCTAAAACACAAGTGTGAACTTTATTTAGTATGAAATGATAAATACACACTTTAGCCATGGGGAATATCACAACTAAAACTCATATTTGATGGAGGATATGCTTTGCAAGAAGCTTTTTTTTCCAAATGTGCTTTAACAGCCTGGTTTTCATTTAGAGCAAACTCGAAGAACTGTCTGCTTCTCCATCTAGTAGATGGCAAAGTAAGCAGAAGAAAGGTTATTATCTCATGACTATTAGTTCTAAAAAACTCCCTAACAAGGGAAAAGAGGATTATCCTTCCCAACAGTTAGTAATCCTGTTAATCATCCTTGCATAGAGGTTTTTGTTGTCACTGTTGGTATGTGGGGTTGTTGAACCAATTTGAAATTTTTTTCAGAAGTGAATGTGTTCATATAAGCTCGAATAGCTTTTCAGTGTATCTGTGTACATCTAAGTGCATGTATACCTCAGCTGAACCTCTAGAATTAGGATTCTAAATTCACCAATAACTTTTGAAATCAAATATTTTTGGCAGGCTGGATCTAATGCAATCTATTGGGCTTCTCGACATGGTCATGTAGAAACACTGAAATTTCTCAATGATAATGAATGTCCTTTGGATGTTAAGGATAAGGTAAGAAAATAGCTCCCTTTTCATGCAGAGAGCCTTTTTCTATAACTTTATCTTAGCAAAGAGAGAGGTTGGAATGATTTTCAACTGGGCCATAATTCCAAGAAGTTGACTGGCTTTTTGAGTGTGGTTTTCTGAGCTGACATAGAGGGCTGTGATAACAGAGCTTTACAGGAACTGGATGTACTGATTATTTTCCTGACAAATGTTAGCCAAGCGTGCATGTTAAATATGGTGAGTACATGGTGGGTAGGTGGAGAAGTACAAATCTAAATTAATTTTCACTTGAAGACTAGATTTCTCATTGGAACTAAGGGTGAAATCGTGATTCTGTTTCTCATTCCTTTTGATTGAAAATCACTTTTGTCTGACAAGTAAATTTGACTGTTATTAAGTTGAGTATAAGGAAGCCTAACAATTTATAGCTGATGAGCACTTACCTTGTCTTCAGCAGTGTTATTTGAGCAACATTTGCCCTAGAAACTAGTTGCTGTTAGTCTTGTACCATAGCAATGTTTTTATACTAGCCAAAGCTCCAGTACAGAAGCAATTAGACTTGTGAAGCAGTTTGCTTTGTTGAGGAAACTAGTGCAAGGCAAGGTACATTAGGAAAGTTAGTGTTTGACTCCTGATAGGGCTACAACGAAAGAGGTTACTCTCTTAATAAAAATACCATTTCTTTTTCATATAATTTCAAAAAAGTGTTGTAAATAATTAGGCATAATGACCAAAATGCACCAGGATGTACCAAGGTGTGTTAGGCCAGTTCCTTACATTTGAATATGCAGGAGGGGGTGGAGGTGCATATGGAAATAGTATGAATAGAAATAGGACATCTGTTTAAACACCAGTTGTACACACAGCTTCCTCCTCATATTGCTCAGAAATCCCATTGTGTCTGTGATTTGGAACTAATAATGTAGAAAAATAAGTTCTGAAAAAAGAAAGCCTTTGAAGAAATAACTACTTGTCAGGTGGTGGTGTATCATGTACAACTGGTTTGTAAGCTCTGCTGACCAGAGCTGCGCATCTGGGTTATGGAGAGGGAGGAGTATCCCATGCAGCACACAGGCACTCAGGTTGTACACAGTGTACAGGCAGTGTATATCTGAGGGTAACATATGAAATTACACTGGCGTGTTCTGTAATTGCAGTCTGGGGAGACCGCTCTCCATGTTGCAGCTCGGTATGGGCACGTGGATGTGGTTCAGTTTCTCTGTCGCATTGGATCCAATCCAAACTTTCAAGACAAGGTGAGTCATGAACACTGTCTGGGTTTTTTCAACAAATAAGGCTTTGTTTGAGTGGTCAAAGCTTTAAGTCTTACCTTGTAGCCTCTGGCATGTTTGCATTTGAAAAAAAACAACAGAATTATGGAGGTTTTGATAGCTCCTAATAGATGAAGACTATGCAAAAAACCTGCAAGAACCTGACACTGTTATGAAACATAAGTTCTCTCAAAAAATGAAAGCTTAAAGATGGAGAAACTCAGCACTGCAAAGGAATGGATAGTCGTGTCAGTTCAGCTAAAGATTTTTATTAGTTTTCGCCTTGATTTCTGCTTAGTTTTAGCTGCCATGGGATTTTTCTGCAGTGTCAAGCTCATTTTTTAAAATGAGTGGAGGGCTTGGGAGAGTTTCTTTAAAGCTCTGAACTGTTGTCAAAAAAACAAGAAGGAAGAGGCTTAATAGAAAAAGGAAATCTATTTGACCTAAACTTAACTGTGACCCAAATTTTAAGCCTCCCCAAGTGCTACATCCTCTAGGACTACCTTTATATTTTTCAAGCAACCCTAGGCCAAAGAGTCACAGGACATGCTCTTTGTCTATTTCTTTATGCTCAGATTTTTACAGAAACCTGGAGTACAGTCTAAGTCCTCTGCTATTATCAGCATCAGTTGTCTCCTTATTGATATTTGCCAGGTACAGAAAGGATCCCACTTCTTAGAATTTGATCCAGTTACTTCTTTGGTGGGTTTTAGTCCTCCCTGCTTTTCAGTGGGCTACTTTTAGCATATTTTTGTGAAACATTTGAGTTTCTTAATGGTGTTCCACCTAGCTGTTCTGATGTACAATGAAATTGAAGGTGAATGTTTTGAAGTTTCCTGGGTTCAAGCAAAAACCCTGGTAAGCACGGTGATCTGCCTCAAACTGCAAGTCTAGTGGGATTTGCATCTCCTTGGTAATCCATCTGTTTTAAACACTGGATTAGTCTCTCAACACACAGGATGTAGAAGCTGCTTGTGAATTAGGATCAGTTTTCAAGTGAGAGACCAAGACAGTTAGCTTCAGGAGCACGGATACATTTAAAGTAGGTTCACTGACATGGAAGGTATCATAATCACTTGGTATGTCAGCTGAAGTTATTTTTGCTTTGAGAATGTCAGCATTAGAAATTACATCTTTTTATAGGGCTTACTTAGCAGACTGTCTTTTTTTTCATGTCATCTTTCTGCATTTTAAAGCTGGGACTTGTTCTCCCTCATATTTGGTTCAGCTCTGTTTTTTTTTAATTTTCCATGTTGGCAGGAAGAAGAAACCCCACTGCATTGTGCTGCTTGGCACGGCTACTATTCTGTTGCCAAAGCACTCTGTGAAGCAGGTTGCAATGTGAACATTAAAAACAAAGAAGGGGAGACTGCACTCTTGACAGCCTCTGCTAGGGGTTACCATGATATTGTGGAATGCTTGGCAGAACACAGGGCTGACCTTCATGCTACAGACAAGGTTAGTTACGTTAAGAGGTCACAAGTGTCACAGAGACATATCTTGGAATTGCTTTGAGTGCTGCCAAGTCAGCAGTGTTTCTGTGACGTGAATTTTCTTTCTTAGCAGTTCACACAGAGACTGTTGATGGCTGCAGTAGTCTTTAAGGTTGTCCACTGATTATTTTTCTGTGCTTGGGTTTTTGCAGATTGTAGTGGGTTCCTGTAGCTGGGTTTTGGTAGTGGAGAGGCTACAGGAGTGCCTTCTGTTAGAAGCTGCTAGAAGCTTCCCCTGTCTCGTGGAGCCAATGCCAGCCGGCTCCAGGACGGGCTTCCTGCCGCTGGCCAAGGCCAAGCCAATCAGGTGCAATAGTAACACCTCTGTGATAACATATTTAAGAACAGAAGGTTGTTAAGCAGAAAGAATTCCAGCCAGGGAAGAGCAGAGTGAGAATATGTGAACAACAAGGTGGACACGAAGGTCAGTGCAGAAGGAGGGGCAGGAGGTGCTCCAGGCCCCTGCGGCCCGTGGTGCAGACCATGGTGGGGCAGCTGAGCCCCTGCAGCCCATGGAGGACCACTGGGGTGCAGAGACCCACCTGACCATAACCCCCATTCCCCGTCCCCCTGCACCACTGGGGGGGAGGAGGGAGAACATGGAAGAAAGGAGGGGTGAGGGGGAAGGTGTTTTTAAGTCTGTTTTATTTCTCACTCTTTGGCTCTTATTCTGAGAGTACTAAATTTAAATAATATCCCCACTTTGAGTCTGTTTTGCCCGTGAAGGTAATCAGTAAGTGACCTCTCCCAGCTGTTATCTCAACTCATGAATCCTTAGCTGGTTTTTTTTTCTCTCTCCTCTATCCAGTTGCAGAGGGAGAGTGAAAGAGTGGCTTTAGTGGGTACCTGGTATCCAGCCAGGCCCAACCCACTACACTGATTCATTAGCTCCTTATCAGTTACCACTTCATGAGTAACACTCTCTGAAAAATGGTAGGAACATTGGGTTCTGTAATTGGCAACTAACTATCAACCTAAAAGAGCTGGATATGCTGGTTGTCTTTGATTCCTATGGATTGGACAAATCATGCTTATTTCCAATAAGAACTATTTAAAAATATGATTCCATTTGATTCAGAATAAGTATTTGTCTTTCATGGTGTAATCCCAACAAATAAATTTGGAATTTCATTGCTCCTAGTTTTGATATGGTTGTCCTTTTAGCTACCTTTATTGCTAACATTAACTAAATAGTTATTAAAGTGAGTTCAGAAAAAACTTTTTGCTTCTAAAGCAATTAAATTGGTTTTTTCCAGTTACATTGTCTCTTTAAGTTGTTACACAGTTGTCTGTCTCTAAAATTACTGATCACCGAGCAGATTGCATGAGTGGCATCACTAACTTCTATCAGTAAACACTGGAGTTTTCAATAGAACTTACAGTATTCATCTGGTTGTTACAGTTGGTCACTATCTCCTAGGAAGGCTGTTAGTAGAGAATGTGTATTTGCATTTCATCCATTCCACTGCAAAGCCCAGTGGCTTAATAGAAATATGCTTTTATCCCATGGTTTATTTGTTCTGACAGATACTGTACATCTCTCTACCTCCACCTTCAAATTAAAAACCATTGTATTTCTTGAGGCAAGGTGATGCATCCAGTTACATGAGATTGATTAGCACTTTGCTAAATTACTTTGATTTTTAGCATTATTAGATTTCACTTACAAGCTGTCTTGTGATTTCAGGATGGTCACATAGCCCTGCATCTTGCTGTGAGAAGATGTCAAACAGAAGTAGTTAAAACTCTCATCAGTCAAGGATGTTTTGTAGATTTCCAGGACAGACATGGCAACACTCCCTTGCATGTGGCCTGCAAAGATGGGAACGTGCCTATTGTGATGGCACTCTGTGAAGCAAATTGTAGTTTGGATGTCACTAATAAGGTAGGTAAATGGAATATGAGTGCTGTACTACATTGTTTAATAGCTCCTCTATTGCATTAGATGACCTTTTAAAGTTCTCTAATATGAAAAGGTCTTTTCCTTTGATTTTTCTGTCTCTTAAAATGGCCAAATGCAAAGCATTAAATTACTTACCTCACAAATTTACCTAAGATGTTTCAGTTGAATAAATTATTAAAGATCCATGAAGAAAGAACCCAGGTGAATTATCACAGTATATTTTACCACTCAACTCTTAATGTTGAAAGATATGCCAACCTTCTTCCCTAGCCATATAACTTTGCTTTATGCAGATTGCATCTAGGTGCTGAAGAACAGATGATGAAATGCATTGATGCTGGCCTTGATTTCATATGTAACAGTAATTTATACACAGAATTGAAGACTGGTACATTTCTCTGAAAAATCTGCTAAAAATATTGATTGCAGTGATTATTGGTGGCTGACTGCCAGCTAGAAATGCAAGCAATCCATAATTGTTGTAAGCACTTCTCAAAAAGAATGTTTAATTACCTGCCCCTGAACTTCGAGATACTAGTGCCTTGTTTGCTGCTTTTCTTGTGCTCGTGCTGCAGTGTATGGGATTAACTAAATGTGATGCTTTACAGGTTTAACATTGTGGCTTTTCTTCTAGAGATCTTTAAGAGAAAAGTAAGCTGTTTCAGGAAACTTTAGTTTGAATAGGTCAAGGTCAGCCACTGAACTCTGCTGACAGGCTGTTGTGCTTAGGGCTTGATATTTAGGTCTGAATGTCTTTCTCTGCCCTATTTAAATTTTATGTATGCTTCAAAGTTTAAAAGTTACTTATAGGGATCTTTATGTTGCTATCTACAATTTGTTTGATTCAGGTATTGTAGCTTCTTTGTGGTTTTTTTTCTGGAAAAGTACATATTGTGGCAATAACACTTTGCTAGTTAACACTTCTATTTATTTCCAAAGCACTGGCAGTTTATTAGCCAGCTAAAAAGAGCTAAAAGGCTTTTGGCTTGAGGATTGTCCAGTGCAGTCACTTTTGGTTTCAATAATTAAAATCATCAGCTTTTTTCATCAAATGAAAAAAGTTAAAACCAGAAGTGGGTGCTGTGAGGACATGTTATTAGTGAAGAAATTAATGAAAAAAAGAAAAAAATGGGGGAAGCAATACTTTACAGCACTCTCCCTCTGTCACCAAAAAACCCATAACCTTTCAGGCTGCCTTCTTTCATTCATTATTTTTATTGCTTTGGATGGAAGGGAGAGACTGCAGATGTGTAATACTTAGATTGAAACAGAATTCAGTAATACTTAGATTGAAACAGAACCTAGGGTTTTAAAGGTTAAAGAATTTGTGTTGTTTAAGTGGTTCATATTTAATTAAGAAATATGCGATTAAATTTTCTGGAATTAGAAAGACATTCTCAAATATAGCCAAAAAAACTCTAAAGGATTCCTCCACAGGTGTGAGGGATTTTGCTATAAAGTTGTTTCTCATTTTTTAAATAGTCATTGTATCCTTTGTTTTTAATTGCACTTTAGGTAGCTGTGCTTAAGCTGTAATCAAAAGTACTTTTTCTTGCAGCTTTGCAAGACCTTTGCTTTGTATCAGGATGTATAATTGTATAATATGTTTGATTATTAGTAATAAAATTTGAAGTGAAATTCTTTAGCTAATGTAATGACACTTGTTTCCCCATGTTAGTATGGAAGAACACCTTTACATCTGTCAGCAAGCAATGGCATTCTTGATGTTGTCCGGTTCCTTTGTGTTACCGGTGCCAATGTAGAAGCATTAACCTCTGTAAGTATTGAGAATTGTTGTTAGTCTTGCTTCTTTTATGCATGACAGTAGGAAATGAACTAATAGAGAGGTGTAGGAAAAGGACAATACATTTTGAAATTTAAAAAAAAAGAAGTCTGTTGACTGTCATACCATGTGAGTAGTATATGTTATATCTCAGTTGTCTACTTTTTCCCTTCTTACAACTGAATTTGGAACTGATTGCGGTACAGTACAGCTACTACTTTGTCTACACATAATAATTTCTTCACCTAAGAATTACTTTTATGTATCATTGCATTTTCTATAAGTGCAGTGGGCCACTGTCATTAATACGTACATCATTTCACATCACATTTAAGATATATACAAATGCATTGTAGGTGTCTTAAATATTTTCCTTGCTTTCATGAGCTTGAAAAGATCTGTTTTTATGATGGGACAGTGTGGTTGCATGGATAAGTTAACTAGCCTGCAAGTATCCTTGTAAAACAAATCGTTCATGTCAGATCATCCAGCACTACTGTGGCTTCCAATTAGTATCACTGAAGGTATTTTTGATTCTCAGTAAGGTGAGAAACATCCTCCTAGCTGACATATCCACGGCAGGAGTGAAGTGTCCTTCATCGTGCATACCTCATAAACACATGATGCATTATAGACATCATACACACCATTATGTGTGTTTTGAACAAAATAGCCATATTTTATTTTTGAATCCATTGGATCACATTGCATTGCTACTCACCATAACCGGTGTATTCTGATCAGAAGTAACTTTTGGTCTGTATATTGAAAACACGTTGTCATTAGATTTTAGTTGAGTTCAAGTTTTTCAGAGTTCTTGTCTAACAAATTATTCCTGAGACAGCTGCAATGGAGGGGAAAAAAGATAAAACTTCTGTATCATTTGGTAGAAAATACAAAAATTTTTGTTGTTTTCCTCTAGATTTAGCACTGCAGTTTTTTCCTCTAAGCATGTGTCTTACATAGCGGGAGAATACCAGTGCACTTGGAATTGTGGCTTAAACAAGTTTAGCACCTCATTACTTTTTGATAACTACTGGATTGTAATTGCCATGTCTCGTATTAATCAGTAGTAATGAAATGTGCATGCAGTGCACTTGGTGAGGTGTTCTACAGATTTCCTTTGTTACCTGTTCTTGTCTTTTTTGTTTTGGACCATTGTGTATATGTATTTTCGCTACTACATACTGTAGAGATGAGATAAAAAGGCAATGGGGGAATTCTTGAGCTGTTGCACTTCATTTATGTCATAGTGGCTGTGTTGGTATAGTTGCCTGTGTGGACACTGTCCTTCCAAGATAAAAATACTTTCTATCTCTTTAGTTTAGATCAGTTTGAAGGAGATAACAAAGTAAATATTGCTGATACTAAATCTATCAGGAGAAGCAGACTGAATATATGTAATGATGCATTATTCCAGGAGTGTGGTGGCAGAGAGAAGGCAAAAGGAGGAGAGGACAGGAGGATCTTGCATGTTGTGATGCTAAGATTTCAGTTTTGCATAAGTTTGCTAGGTGGATGTTAAACTGTTCTGAAGAGCTTACTAACAACTCCTTCTGAGCCAGTGCAGTAGAATTAATTACCTTTTTCTTCTTTCAGTATGCCATTTCTCAGGAGTTTATTTTTCTGGCAAGTAATCGAGTTGTATTCCCTGCCTCCTTCCTAGGCTAAAGCCTATTTTGGGACTACTTTGATTTTGAATTTGATTGCATGAACGTTGTCAGGTAACCTTTGAAAATCATAGAATCATAGAATCAACTGGGTTGGAAAAGACCTCTGAGGTCATCAAGTCCAACCCTTGATCCAACACCGCTATGGTTACTAGACCATGGCACTCAGTGCCACATCCAGTCTCATCTTAAAAACCTCCAGGGACAGTGAATCCACCACCTCCCTGGACAGCCCATTCCAATGACTGATTACTCTCTCTGTAAAAAATTCCATCCTAATATCCAACCTAAACTTCCCCTGGCACAGCTGAAGACTGTGCCCTCTTGTCCTACTGCTGGTTGCCTGGGACAAGAGACTGATGCCCACCTGGCTACAACCTCCTTTCAGGGAGTTGTAGAGAGTGAGGAGGTCTCCCCTGAGCCTCCTCTTCTCCAGGCTGAACAACCCCAGCTCCCTCAGCCTCTCCCCATAGGACTTGTGTTCAAGTCCCTTCACCAGCCTCGTTGCTCTTCTCTGGACCTGCTCCAGCACCTCAATGTCCTTCCTGAACTGAGGGGCCCAGAACTGGACACAGCACTCCAGGTGTGGCCTCACCAGCGCTGAGTACAGGGGAAGAATCACTTCCCTGGTCCTGCTGGCCACACTGTTCCTGATCCAGGCCAGGATGCCATTGGCCTTCTTGGCCACCTGGGCACACTGCTGGCTCATGTTCAGCTTCCTGTCAATCCAAACTCCCAGGTCCCTTTCTGCCTGGCTGCTCTCCAGCTGCTCTCCAGCTGTCCCCACCCTGTAGCACTGCAGGGGGTTGTTGTGGCCAAAGTGCAGGACCCAGCACTTGGCCTTGTTGAACCTCATCCCGTTGGAATCAGCCCAACTCTCCAACCTATCCAGGTCCCTCTGCAGAGCCCTCCTGCCTTCCAGCTGATCGACACTCCCCCCCAGCTTAGTGTCATCTGCAAATTTGCTGATGATGGACTCAATCCCCTCATCTAAATCATCAATAAAGATATTAAACAGAACTGGGCCCAACACTGATCCCTGGGGGACACCACTAGTGACCAGCTGCCAACTGGATGCAGCACCGTTCACCACCACTCTCTGGGCCCAGCCCTGCAGCCAGTTCCTAACCCAGCACAGAGTGCCCCTGTCCAAGCCATGGGCTGCAGCTTTTCCAGGAGTGTGCTGTGGGAGATGGTGTCAAAGGCTTTGCTGAAGTGCAGGTAGACACATCCACAGCCTTCCCCTCATCCACCAGGTTGGTCACCTGATCTTAAAAGGAGATCAATTTGGTCAGACAGGACCTGCCCGTCCTAAACCCACCCTGGCTGGGTCTGATCCCATGTCCATCCTGTAGGTGCTGTGTGATTGCACTTAGGATGATCTGCTCCATAACCTTGCCAGGCACTGAGGTCAGGCTGACAGGCCTGTAGTTTCCCAGGTTCTCCTTGCAGCCCTTTTTGTGGATTGGTGTGACATTCACCAACTTCCATTCATCTGGGACCTCCCCAGTGAGCCAGGACTTGGTAGATGATGGAGAGTGGCTTGGCAAGCTCTTCTGCCAGCTCCCTCATCACCCTTGGATGGATCCCGTCTGGTCCCATAGACTTGTGAGGATCCAAGTGGCTCAACAGGTCTCTAACTGTTCCCTCCTGGATTACAGGGGGGCTATTTGGCTTCCTGTCTCTGTCTACCAGCTTCGGAGGCCAGTTGTTCTGAGAACAACCTGTCTTCTTGTTGAAAACTGAGGTAAAGAAGGTGTTAAGTACCTCAGCCTTTACCTTATCTTTGGTGACTATGTTCCCCCCCCATGTCCAACAAAGAATGGAGGTTTTCCTTGCCCCTCCTTTTGCTTGAAGTCCTTTTTAATTACCCTGGCACCTCTGTCATTAATGTCATCACTGCCAGCCTGGACCACCAGCCTGGACAGAGGGCTGGATTAGCTCAGGGAGTCTCCTACTAATGTTCCTCACTGTGACCCAGGGAAGGCAGCAGACTTCTCTGTGGGATGGGTCTGGTTGGCACATAGGGTCCTCAGTTCCTCTCAGAAGGGAGTCGCCTATTACAACTACCCTTCTTTTTTTCTTTATAGCTGTGGTTGTAATCTGTCTGGTGCCATGCATCCAGGAGGCCCTCCAGACAGATCCTGTTCTTGACTGCCCTCTGCCTGACTCTCTGGGCCCAGGCCCTCATACCTGTTCTTTAAGGGCACTGTGGGAGGTGATGGGGGTCAGGAGGAGATTCCTTTACCTCTTCGATCAGAGACCTGTTTCCATTCCTCCCCACTTACTTGGTTTGCTCCATTTGCCTGATGGCAGGAGGGGTAGGGCTTCACCATTTCCTGCTGGACTTCTTTTGGGGTCAAAAGGGTATAGACTCCACCAGTCTATTTCCCTTTCACTCTCCCTAATACTTCTTAGCGTCCCCACTTCTTCCTTGAGCTCTGCCACCAGGCACAGCAAATCATTCACCTGCTCACATCATAGGCAGGCGTTTCTCACACTGTCCTGTGGTACTGACACCAGGCTCAGACACTCTGTGCAGCCAGAGACCTGAACAGCTGCGTCCTTCTTGGGGGGTTCTGTCTGGGTTACACACTGCTCCTGATAGCAACAGCAACTGCTTTTGCTCATTCGGAAACCATTGCTGGGTTGAGTTGACTTGCAGAAAAAACAAAACAAACAAACAAAACCCAAACCAAACAAAACCAACCAAACAAAAACGAACCACATCCACACACCTACCTCACAACCCACCAGAGAGACCTGGGAGGGTGGCTGTGCCCTGCCTGCGCGAACTACCATGCCACAACCTCAGTGCCATGCCACACCCCTGTTTGCCCACTCCGGGTCCCTTGTGCTCCCTGGAGCAGTTTAAATCTCCTGCCAGTGACCTCAACTCCACCCTCTGGTCAGCTGATTAGGCCTCACATGGCATCTTCTGCTCCTGGTATATACAATCATGTCAAATATTTGAAAATTACCCTAAAAAATTTATTGTGCTCACTTGCTAACTGGCACCATGTTCTTGGCTTCTCCTTATAGAAGTTTTAAAATTATCAGATTGCTGAAAAATTTTTCATGAAGATGCTTGCAAATGCCAGTTTAACTCCTATCCAGCTCTTGCAGGCATAGCTGTCTGATTTGCAACATAGGGGCTAGTCAGCAATTGTGATGAAATATTACCACTAGGTGTAAAATATGCTTTCATGGATCCTGTAACCAACCCTTTTTAGATATCAACTTTGCTTACATATTGCCGTTGCAATGCATAGATACTCTATACTTTTCAGGAAACCTTGAACAGGAAAATAACTTACTATTTTGCTTGTGGATGTAGTTTCTAAATCTTGTTGTGCTCTACAGTGGACATTCATCCTGCAGTAGATATGCAGAGAATTAAACAGCGTCATCTTGTTCGTAGTTTTGGACAAAAAAAGGAAACTTTGTTCTGTTAATTTCTTTTCCTTTCTTCCTGTCCTGTTTACTGTGTGGACTGGTGACTGTGTACTTCAAAAATCATGCTTGTCAGGCAATGCCTTTGCAAAGGCATTGCTCCATAAGGGAAGGTGAACTGGGAACAAGGAGTAAACAAGGCAAGTAGGGACGATGTCCTCTTCAGAAAGGGCCCCATCCCATAGAACCCAAGCAAGGCAAGCAGAGAGGGTCTAGTGATGACAACCAGCTTCAGCAAAGAGTCTGGGTCACCAGACAAGTCCATAACAATGAGGCAAATCTGTAGTTAAGTCAAGGTTAGGAACTGAGCTCAGTGACCATGATCAGCCAAAGCTTGAGTGTTCACCAGGCAAATCCATAGTGAAGAGACATGTTCAAAGTCAAATGCAGAAGTTAGGTGCCAGTCAGAGGGATACATGGCCATGCAGGCATATAGCTGTAGTGTTGCTCAGGTAAGAACCAGAGGCAAAAGGCTTAACCTACAAGCAATATCTGAGCAAAAGCTTTTGTGAAAGCCCTGATGGGTGATCTTCTAAGGTTTCTTCCTTCACAACAGTCTGAACCAAGATTAGTCTTGAGTTCGGATACTGTTACAAAGTGTAAGAGAGCTCTGGGTCATGGCCATGCCATCCTGCTGGTACAGGTAGGCTTGCTCTGTGCACACATCTACTTAGATGTTTAGCAATTGGAACCATTCCTTTTGCCATTGTTCCAGTTTTTGGAGCAGTCACCTCCATCCCTTTACAACCCTGCTCATCGATCACACTCTGGCTGAGCCACTACCACTCACACTCTTTGCTGAATACTCACCAGATGGTTATTTCCATTGTGTTTGTGTCCAAATAGCTGTGCCTGAGCTAGCCAAACGTTGTACCAGAGTACAACTGTTTAGCCAAAGTCAGGCTTTGGACCAATGAGATAAAGCAAACAAGGGTGTGAAGTTACCCAAGCCATTCCAAACCAGCTGTGGTGCACCAATCAGGTGTGGGACGTGCTCTGATTCAAAGGGACAGTGCCTATGCAGGGATCTGGCACCGCATATGTGCTTCGTGCTGGAGTTTGCCAGACCCTCTCCAACCTTATGTCACAACGGGAACATACTGCACTCTGGAAGAGTGCAATGCCAAGGCTGTACCAGTCTGTCTTTGGGGACTTCTCTTAAGAGGAAGCCAAAAATTTCGGGATTGGGATAAAATTCACACTTTAGTTGGTGTAGGCTGCATCCTTTTTCCATACAGATTCTCAAGAAGGGGACCATGATTTCTCCTCTGTTTGAAGGTGTTTAATTCCCCAGCATATGCCCAAGACCAAAAACTTGGGAAACACCACATGTATTGAAGCAGTTCTGCTGATGGCAGGCGAGCTGCCCAGCCACTAGACCACTCTTCCTCTCATACAACAGGCACTCAGGATTAACTGGCATTTGGAGGTGAGAGTCAGCACAGACAAAGAGATTCCTCCCCTTTGATACATCTTCTCTAAGGAAAACTAATTTAAAAAAATGTGTTGAGATGTTTCTTTACTAAAGTTACAATAACATATCAACTATAGTAGGAATTTGTACCAGTAAGGTACTGGTGCAAATTTAGTCAGTTCATGCCACCAACTACAATTTTGACTTTTTTTTGCTAAAGTTCTGGTCCTGTTCTGACTGCACTATTTGAAGTGCCTAACAAATTTTATGGAAGTCTGAAAATAGCTTCTGCAGGTACTGAAGATGTCTATTTCATATGTAGAGATAACAGCTAAAGTAACCTCAGGAACTTCTTAATATAACGCAGGTTTTGCAAGAAAAATTAGTAAAATCAAAGATAGAAAACAAAAAAAAGAAATCTTAATTTTCCAGTAATGCTACTTAATTATTGAGAGTTCTTATCTGAGAAAGTGAAATAAGCAAAGTGCTCCTAAATTACTTACCTCTAACCAAAATTTAAAACTATAGCATTAATGTTGCTGTAAGAGTCAAAGTAGTGAACAATTTTTCTTTCAATCTTTTTAATATTAAACTTCTGATTTGTGAAACATAGGTAATTAAATGCAAGACCAGAATGATGAAGGCAACTTCGCTTCTCCTTTTGAATTTGCTGATACAATTTAAACTACATCTCTTAGAAAGTTCTGAAATCCTCCAGTGACAGATGTGCCACTGTCAGTTTTTATCCATTGGTAAACAAACATTCACCTGCTATTTGTGTGAGTGAATATTCTGATGTGTCCCCTCTTTGTAAACTTCTAGATCTGTTCAGTGGGTAATATCTAGAAATCGCTATCCTCCTGTAACGGATGTGAAGAGGAGTTCAGAGGGAGGAGTATTGATTTTGCTCTCAGGCTGTGAATTCAAAGTATCTTCTTACAGTGGCATCCAGATGCCAATCTGTAAAAGAAATGTTATTGTTCTGCATTGCACACAGGTTTTTTTAATAAGTTAAAGAAACGCAAGGGGTTCTGGTGGGGCTTAATCATTACTGGTTGTTGATTGAGGTTTTTTTTCTTCTCCCTATTTCATCTGCATCTGACAGCAGTTCTGTTACTGTGTTGAGCAGCTGCAGGATGTTGTACACAATTTTTTTATTGTGGGCGAAAGGAAGGAACTGCTACTAATAATTTGTGTTTTAACAGGATGGGAAAACAGCAGAAGATCTCGCCAGAGCAGAGCAACATGAACATGTAGCCAATCTGCTTGCAAGACTTAAAAAGGTTGGGAATGCATGAATTTTAACTGAGATTTTCATGTTTTTAAGATACTAATGAGCCATTTTAAAAAGCTGTTGCAAAATTCCTTACTGGAATTGTGTCTTTTTTTTTTTAATCCTTTTCATATTTTTAATAGTTGAAGTGTGTATGTATTAAAGAAGGTGGCTAAGCAAGTCTGCCCCACTGATCTATATCTATTTGTCTCTAACAATGCCTAGTAAAGCACCTGAGGTGTTTAGTAGAAAATAAACTATTAAGAACTAGCACATCCCACAAGATGACTTATTTCCCCACCATCACCATTTCACTTAGATTAAGCTTATGCAGTATAAGGGTTTGTGCCCTTTATGGAAACTCTAATACCATATGGAATAGTTGCATAAGTTTCCAATGTCATGTTTTAATTCTGCAGTTTCAGTATATCCAAATCTCCCAACAACTAGAACAGAAAGCTGACCTGGGCTTGTTGTCAGGCAGTATATCTGCCACATCTGACACGCATTGATTATTTGGATAGGTGGCATCATTCATGCTGGAAAGGTTCAGAGACTACTTGCCTGGAGATTACAGGCAAGAGCCAGACCAATTAAAATAATTGTGTTAAAATTATGCTGATGAGTCTGTGGAAAACTGAAATAAATGACCATTTCAGAGTAGTAATAAAAGATGGCATGCACCAGGCATTGCTGAGGTGGAAGTAGAATCTCTTATGCCTGCCAGCAAATCTATACTTGGTAGGATTGTAAAATATATATCCATGAAGATGTGAGAAAGTGCAAAGTTCGGGCTTCCTTTGCAATGATAACTTCTGTAAATATTTGTTGTAACAGACTCCATTTTGTATAGTTGTATCCTCACACCAAATCCTTACCTGTGTCTGCATGCAGGGGGGTAAATTTGTGGTTTAGTCACGGTGTAAATACAGAAATACTACAAACTGGCCTAGAACAAAGGGAGAAGATCAGTTAAATCTCTTTTGAAAGAGACATTAGTAACTGTAATTCTCTTCTTGATAAGATTATATTATATTATATTATAGCAGAGTATATTATTGAAGGCCTATCTATATATATGTGGGAAAAATGTATGGTAACCATATACTTCATTAGACTATACTTTGCAACAGAGAATCTGATCTGTTGAAATCAATGGATTAGATCAAACCACCAAAAATATTATAATACTACACAGAATGGTCAATATACAATGTACAGAATGTACCTGACACTTATTTCATTTTCAGTGCTTGTGAAGAGTTTTGTCTCTACTAGCACACACATCAGGAACCTACTGTCATAATGGCTCTTGTGGAGGATTCAGTATTATCTGTGAGGGCACAGTATTTGCATTTAGTTTGCATTAACAAACTAATTTTATGCACTACTGTTTCTGTCAAATTTCTCAGCTCAGTTGCAGCATGCTTATAATTTAGGGGGGCTGTAGGCTCTCATTTAATGATTCATCCTACCTGTTAAATTCAGTACAAATGCAGAGCAACAGAGCTTCTCTCTCAGCTCCCAATGGGGGAGTGAAGAAAGGACAGATGAAGCTAGTTCCTTTGCTCTTCCACATTTCTTCTTTCTCCGTGTTTCCTTAAAATTCTCCCAAATATGAGAAGAATAGAAAAAGGTAAAGAAGAGGAGAAATGCACATCAAGTTTTCAGATTACTCAGGTGATAGAAGTCCCAGCAAAATTCTTCAGTGCTGCATGTATATTATATAAGATTATGGATATTGGTTATGCTGAGACTGATGGTAAGGAGACTGGGTACTGAAAGATGCTAGTTTTTCCTCCTTTGACTTCTCCATGTGATTTTCATGAAACGTGTGATTTTCATGAAACCTCAAGGTGATTCTTGAGAGAGACCATTGAGCTGTGTCTTGTCTACCTGTCATTGCCCTTCTGCCAGTAACTGATTGCTTGCATGATGAACCAGATGAACATCAGTCTGGCAAGAAAGTACCTGTGTTTTGAGTTTGATGGACACAGAAGTTCCCTGCCACGTGTTCTAATTTCTTCTCTATGTTAAATTTTAGGATACACACCGGGGGCTTTTTATCCAGCAGTTGAGGCACACACAGAATCCACAGCCTCGAATCAAACTGAAGTTGTTTGGACACTCTGGTGCTGGGAAAACCACTCTTGTGGAGTCTCTCAAGTGCGGCCTGATACGAAGCTTTTTCCGAAGACGTAGGCCAAGGCTTTCCTCCACAAACTCAAGCAGATTCCCCCCATCTCCTTTGTCTTCCAAACCTTCAGGTATGTTTTTGATGAGAAAACATTTGCATGAGAAAACATTTTCCTCTTAGTCTCTTGTAGCTCCTAAGGAAGAACTGTTGGCTGCACTGCAAAAGACAGGACAGCGTAAATACGTAAGACACAGAACAAAGCAGAGAGGGAACTGACTTCTCTGTGCATAGGCTTGTACCTAAAATAAGAGGGAGAGGAGCAGCAAGTGTGTAGGATACATGAGCAGTTAAGGTTTTATTTGCTTACATGCTGCGTAAGTGAACTTGGAGAGTGGAGGACAGGACTTGTAAACATGGTGTTTATTTTTCACCAGAAGTCCTAGGCTGTAACTGCCTGTGTCATAACCAGATTCCTTTTTGCTGGAGGAGCTTCAATAAATGGTGTGCGAAATTGAAACAATTGTTACGTCTTTGTGATTTTTAAGTAATAATAGGATTCAGAACTTCCTCTGATGCTTTGGAGCGCTTTTCCATAAGGTACAGGATTGAATTAGCCTGGTTAGAAGTGTCTAAAGTTATCTCCAAACAAGGTGAAGATGAACCTTTTTGTAAACTGAAATAAATGGTAATATTAGGGAAATATATTACCTGTGTAGCACCAGTTGGCCTGTGCTAAGTGGGGAGACCTACAAGATGAGGAGGAACTAGTTAGGTTTGTACTTAAGCATGTACCCAGCTTTGGAAAAACCCACAGAAGGACAGTGGAAAGAGCAGTGAACTATTTGTTCAGGTCCCTTTTCTAATCTGAGAGGCTACGCAATGTATACAAGCTAAGTGTGTCGAGGAGCTCAAATTTAAACTGATATTTAGTAGTCTTTTTATATAAGTGTTAGTTTAGTTGCCTTTTAAAAAAAAAAACAACTTCTGGATAATACTTGTAAGTTTGGGTTTCATTCATCATTTTTAAGTCATGTTAGAACAGCAGTAGCAGTAGATTTCATCTCTACTTTCTCTCTAGTCACCTAAGGAAACTATAAGGCATTCACAGAGTGACTTAACAAGACAAGATCCTTGGCACAGAGATTGTTATTGCATTTGTTGTTTACTTAATACGAGGGGCTCACATCTGTAACACCAGAATAAAGAACTTACAGGAAGGTTTTGACTGAAGATTGGGGGGTTTTTTTAATGTTGATTGGTAACAGAACAAAAGGAGAGGTGTTGTGTGCTCACACGATCATAAAATCAGAAAGACTGCCAGTCACATTGGCAAATCAAGGTAGAAGTAATGGTCAGTTTTAAGCATGGACTTGAAAATAGCTTACCTGGATATAAAGCCAGAAAGCTGTGCAGTTCTATACAAACAAAGCTACTATGGTGTTATTTTAACATTTGGAAGTTTCTTTTTTGCTTTTTACGGTAGATGTTCTTTTTGGATGTAAATAATTACATAACATGTAAATGATGTTATGTGTTGAATGACATAATCAGATAAATATTTAAATCAGCACAACTTGGTCTATACTTGATCACATTATTTATTTGTTTATGTGTTTGTTTAAATTCTGTAAAAATAAATGTATTTACCCTGTATTTATTTACGAGAGCCCAAATATTTTAAATATTACAGTAGGAAATCAAACATGAAAGTATAGTTTTACTGCTAACAGGTAATTTCTTTCTATAGTAAAACCCAAATATTAGAATTTGCCATCTAGTGGAGGAAAGAAATCTTTGCCTTATCCACTAGATGGTGCAGGTCAGTTAAAAAGCCCTTTCACTTCTCATTTACATTCTGGGAATCTGAACTAAGCATGAACTAAAAATATTGGTTATTAGTAAAACAGTTTTGGTTAGGGGCCTACTTTTCTTCCCCACGTCCCCAGAAACAGTTGTTACACAGTGATATTTTTTATCATTGCTTACAGGAATCAGCAGTATGAATACGTAACATTTCCATGTCAATAATAATAGACCATGCTATGAAATTGCAGCCCTTAGCTAAAAAAACTCCACCAGTATATTTTTGCAATATAGAACTTTAACTGTTGAAACCATTTGTACACATATAATTCAGGTTTTTCTATGCTTCCCACTCAGTGGTATGTCTGCTAATGGACGTAAGTACTGTATGGGATCATTCTAGTATTTTCCTTTTAATCATTCAGAATAAGGATGTAGTTGCATATGCTCACAGCTTCACAGTCATCTCCTTTCTTTGAAGAGCACCTTGGGGTTTTTAATCTGCTTTTATGTCTTGCATACTTGTTTTGAAGTGATCTGGTAGTGATTTTCACATGGTTTGTAATCTCATTTTCTTTTCCCTGACCCAGTTTCAGTAAGTATTACGAATCTGTATCCTGGTTGTGAAAATGTCAGCGTGAGAAGCCGCAGTATGATGTTTGAGCCAGGCCTGACCAAAGGAGTGTTAGGAACTTTGGTTTCACCTGCTCATCACTCTCACTTCTCTGCTGATGACCAGTCCACCAAGGCCATTGACATTCAAAATGCGTACTTGCATGGTAAGCAGAGTCCTAGGCTGGGGTGCCTTAATGCTGCAGAATAGTTTATGCCATTTTGCTTGTTTTTAAAAATAAAAGTGGAAAAAAATCTGACCCGGTATAGTAGTGTTTGACAATGCAACACTGTAAGGACTTGATTTGTTTAGGGAGAAAGTAAATCTGCCTGATATTCTGTAGCTCTAGTATACATAGTAATCACTCGTGTCATAATCTTCATAGTATCACATAGAAACATTTTTTACATGAGTACATGGGGGAGAAGAAAGGAGGGATTTGGTATAACAGGAGCAGGTTGGCAAAGTGACTGCTAGTGTGAAGGCTCCTTCACCTCTATGTCCTTTGGGAATTTTATCAGATTTAATCTGGTCCTGTAAAGCCAAGTGTCCTCACCATTTAAGTGGTTCCCAACTATACAAAGGACCTACTGTTCCCCCCCCCTTGACAGGGCTAGAGCATGTTTGGTGAGCCCTGAAGCTCATCAGTCGTGGTGAGTGGAGCTTCTGATTTCATTTGTTTTTTTCCAAGGAAGCTAACTGCTTTGCAGTTGAAACCAGTTAGCAGGTTTCAACTAAAGAGAGATCAGTCAAAGAAGTTGTCATAAGTACTTATATGGCTTTTGACTCTGATCACACAAATGGTGCTTATCCTCCACTAGCCATACCAACTGTTATTTATATAGGTGGTAATATCTCTCCCAGTAGGATCTCTTCATTATAAGGAAAACGCGTGTCATACAATTTTGAGGCTGAGTTAGTATTAATCAAGATTTTTATTTTGGAGAGAGAAACCTATTTATGAATGCAATATATGCACAGTAACAAATGCAGTGACAAAAAACATTTATTCTAGGTGCTGAAGAGTTTGCCATGTAGCTAAAGCTTGTTCTTTGTCCAGGCTAATTTCTTCTTTTGGTATAATTTGAAACCATGTCAAATTCTGCAGGGGAACAGAATTGTGACAGACTGTCAGAAGGGTTTTCTTATATCTTTCTCTGTGCTGTCTTGATGTAGAATGAAAGAGTACACATGGGTGAACTCTGAATATCTGTACTCATAACAGTACATTGGTGGCTTCTTTCCCTCTAGAAGTTTGAGGCACATCTTAATGAGCATTTATTTAACTAGAAGTAGTACAGGTGCATCAGACTTCACCATGATGTGAAGTGTATCTGGGAAGTGCCATACAGTGGAACACACTAATACTTTTATCACCTGAAGCTAAAGGAAATGGCAAAAAGAAGCATGGGGCTTTTAGGATTCTTAGCATGGTGATTCTTCAGTCCTGGTTTACCAATGCACTGAAAATAGTACAATTCTGTAAAGCAAAGTGGCCTCTTTGAGAATGTGCTCAACTGTTTTTAACATCAGCAGTGTCATGTTAAGAAGAAAAATTAATAAAAATATAGAGCTTTTTGGGGGTGAGCAGGAAAAGAATGGGAACTGTTATTCTTGATTTTCAAGGCAATTACAACATCTGTTGCTGTTGTGCAAGGCAAAGCCCAATTTAATGCATAAGACTGCATGCATATAACACAGGTGCTTCCATGTGGCATCCAGCTGAATGTCCTAGAGAGGAATGTGAGAGAGGAACAGATTATGAGGACCCAGCTTCTAAGCCTCTGAAACTCTACTCCCTTTGTTCATGATTGCTTTTGCAATCTTGTTTTCTCACGTGCATACGGTTTATCTTTGTGAAAGTTTAAATCAGATTAACTCTCGTTTGTCTTTTGCTGGCTAGATGTTCTTGTTGATGAAGTGTCATCTCTTAATTGGTGTCTGTTTTTCAGGAGTTGGTGATTTCAGCATCTGGGAATTTTCTGGGAATCCTGTGTACTTCTGCTGTTATGATTATTTTGCTGCAAATGATCACACTGCAATTCATATAGTGCTTTTTAGTCTCGAGGAGCCTTATGAAATCCAATTAAACCAAGTGACCTTTTGGCTCAATTTCCTGAAATCATTGGTCCCAGTTGAGGAACCAATAGGTATGTTCTTCTATCTGCTAATGAAGTACTAGATGACTGTAGAATAAAGCTTCTTGTATTTCTCTGCAACTTTGTACATCATCCATGTTGGGTTGCTGTTATGTGTCTTCATCCCCATGTATTCAAACAAACTTTACGCAAGGTTTCTTACAAAAAGCTAATTTTATTTGTGGAAGAAGCTGGAAGAGTTGTACACCCCACTTAGTCCAATTATAAAGGGTCATGAGGTTCAGTGCAACCTCTTGTAGCACTGGAATTTAGACCTGTACATAGCAGATCAAGTTTTATATCAGATAAGCTGTATGGAAGAGTGTTTCAGAGGGTTGGAACCATTGAAAACAACACATTACTTAAATTCTTCTTTTATCTAGTCCCAGTTAACAGTGTTTTCAGCATAAATTTGTGACTCTTGTCAGTGAGAACAGGACAGAACAGTGTTGTAAAATAGCATTACCCTTCAGTATGTGCAACTTTAATGTGTTTAACTAGAACTGTATTTGGACTTCAAATATGATAACTTCTTGGTGCATCAGGGTGTACAGAAATAAATATTTCTTGTAAATTTCAACTTCACCTATTCTCCAATTTTGCACAGGGTTTAAGTAATTTTACTTGGTTTATATTCAAGCTTTCTAACACAGTAAACGTCACTTGGCAGGCAAACCAATTAACTTTTTTCTTTAAACATCTGTTAGTCTAGGTGTATATATACTATGTAACTGTTTGTAGCTGAGTATTGGTCGGCAGACTTTGACAGTTTCATGGATTAACCAAGCTCTGACATGCGTCTTGGGTCTGTGATCTGAAAGATTATTCCAGACAGTGGACCTAACTCAGCACTCATGGACATTTGTAACACTGCTAGGGATTCACCAGACAAGTGTATTAAATACTTACATAGTGCAAAGAGTATTTCCTCTCTCTTTCTGTGTTCTGCTTGAAGCTGTATGCATTATCTCAGCCAGATAATGATAATGAGCCAAGTTCAACCTTCAGTTTTCAGTTCAGGCACTGTATTCTTTTATTTTCTCTTTACGATCAAATCTAAGTTTCACAATATGAGCATTTGGATCTAACCAGCAATCAATTGACTCTGGAAGTAAAAGCTCAGAAATTTGCAGAAAAGTGTCAAAGCTGCAAGTACAGTTAATTTGCAGTTGCTGAAAGTTTTTCATGGCTCATCAGTCTAGCAAGGAAACTTAGTTCTTCAGAGTCAGAATTTCAGGTAATTTTTTCTTCTTGCTGATCTGATTATCAGGATTATTTAGATACTTTGCTTAAATCTGTCTTCATACTGATCAGCTCAATTTGGGCACCCATGCAGCTTTATATTGTTACAGATCTCTCAAGTAATATCTATTAACTGATGTTAGCAGAAAAGTTAAAACCTTTGGAAATATTTTCTAGTTATTTTGTCTAAGTCCTTTAACTGCCAAAAAAAAAAAAAAAGAAAAAAAAGATAATTACAAAATACTCACCTGGAAGTGCTATGCAGAGATTTGTGGAAATGTGGCTTTTTAAGAAAGAATCAAGATTATGTAGCTCTTAATTGATGAGAACTGAGCAGTGATGTAACCATATTTATCCCATATGAAGTTTATTTCAGGCTAAAACAGCAGGATTGGGTGTATTGTCTCTTTCGAAAAAAGTCTAATGATGTCTTCTCTTTTTTGGAAAATCAGTTTGAGAAAAGATTGAAAACTCTGTGTTCCGTACTATCACCTCATTCATGCCATTTGTATCTTTCTTTCTTTTTCATTCTTTTTCATGGTTTCTGCCAGACTTTCCTACTTAACTCTCACATAAGTGAGAGGTCATTGTTTGTGTAAGTACTGCAAAGTAGCATTCATATTAACATATGAATGTTGTAGACATTTTGTGTTCTACTTACAATCCTCTACAACTCTAGTATTAAGGACCATCCAAAAATTATGCAAAACCCTTTCAAAAAGCTGTTATTTCTGAATATTTTTTTCCTCACACTATCATAGTTTGTAGTTAATAGATGTATCATTAGTGCTATTGATTACTGGTTTTGTGGAAAAAAAACAACTAATGTAATATAACTGTATCTGATGTTATTCAAATAGTCTATATTTTATATAGACTATTATTAATATATAGACAGTCCTATAAGCAGATAATAGCCAAAGCACCAGCAGTTCCACTATTAATGGCTATGCTTAGAGTTGGTAAATCCACCATAAAAGTGCTTGATATGAAGAATGTAAAATTATTTCTGCTTCTCTGACTCAGTAAGACAGCCATCTCTATAGGCATGTCTCACAGTGAGGGAGTCCTCTTATTTCTCTTCTAGCATTTGGTGGAAAGCTGAAAAGACCCCTGCATGTTGTTTTGGTTGCCACACATGCTGACATAGTGAATCTTCCTCGGCCTACGGGGGGAGAGTTCTGCTATGACAAAGACATGTCATTGTTGAAAGAAATCAAAAACAGGTAAGTGGGGAGTGCATCTGTATGTAGTGTTTAAACATGTTAATTGGAAAGAAAAAATACCAAAATGCATATGTAAAAGGTTTTTATATGTCTTAAGCGTTATGATACTATGATATTTTAAATATGTTCAGGAAGCCTGTATTGTACTAAAATTGAAATATTTACCGCTAAAATGAGCCAAGTGTTGTCAAAATTAATTGTGGCTTAGGAAGTCTCACTCTGTAAACACTAGGGTACATCCAGAGGCCCATTTCAGCTTTCTTTCTAGTGTGCTGGTGTTCAAGTTTTGCACAGTCTCAGAAAAGTGAGCAGTTCTCAGCTAAAAATTCTGGATGCAAAAGAGGCAACTTTACGAGAGAACCACGCTTTGCTCTGAAGTGATTTAGGGATAGGTATGAAAAAAGCCTAAATGAGGCCTGGAGATACTCCCTACACAGTTTGCAAAAAGCTGGACATTATAGAGTCACACAGGTGACAAGGTCATCCAAGAGGTACCTAGAAGTTAGGGAAACTTCTAGCATTCTTCAGCAGATATCTGGAGCACGTACTAATGGTAGATGGAAATAGGGAATTTTTCATGAACATGCTGTTGTTTAAAGTAACGATAACTTGTGTTCACAGTGAGCACACAAGTGGGTAGCATGTGCTATGAGAAACCATTCATACCTGTGAGCACAGACACTTGTCTGGACTGTACAAGAAACAGATGTAGGAATTCCAGCACAATACTGGTAGGGCAGTATCTTGATCTATTGAAATTAACTGATAGAAAATACCTGTGTGTAGTCTTTGGTGTTGGAATTCTTTTAAATGCAAATCTCTTCAGAACTCAGAAAACAGATTTGTGTGGTTGAAAAGTCAAAAGCAAGTGAGAAGAGAGCTGGTGTCAAGAGCAATGACAACTGGACTATTTAAAGTGAGAAGAAGGAAAGCAACAAACACTAAGACCTTAAAAATAATTAATTCCTGTAATCCCTTCTCTAGTAAAACGTTTTGGTTTGTATTTCCAAGTCATGTGATGCAGT
Source organism: Manacus vitellinus (assembly GCF_001715985.3). Taxonomy (NCBI): domain Eukaryota; kingdom Metazoa; phylum Chordata; class Aves; order Passeriformes; family Pipridae; genus Manacus; species Manacus vitellinus. Next base: position 12,399,903 of record NW_021939718.1, on the reverse strand, counting down.
TATAATTTTCTTCCACATCTTCAACCATCATCCTGAGAGAAAACAATTTTCTCTCAATATCTGCTTATTTTCAAGACAATTCAAGACAGCTATGCTGTCTGTTATTATAAAATATCTTAGCACAATCATAACTTTATCATTCCTTGAAGAAAAATATCTCTTGTGAAATTTAAGACTGAAGTACAACTGTATTAAGAAATAAACTGGATTTGAGACTAAGTAGACAATAATTTTTGTCTTTTAGATTTGGAAATGATTTGCAAATTTCAGAAAAGTTATTTGTCTTGGACGCTGGAGCATCAGGGTCTAAAGATATGAAGCTTCTCCGAAATCACTTGCAAGAAATAAGAAGCCAGATAATTTCTGTAAGTAATGTCCAGTGTCCTGTGTTGGATCAGCCAAAATGTGAACATCATGTTTAATAATTTACTGTAAATTTCGAACTTACATTGTGAAGCATCTAGAAATAAGAGCTGTTCCAATATTTTTAGCAGCATGCTTTACAGGTCAGGTGATAAACAAACTCCTGACATCAAAGATTCAGTCTTTATTTTGAAAATTGTAGCTGTTTTCAGCAGGTCACCAAAATGCTCTCTACCGAAAGAAAGCAATTTGAGATTTTCAGTTCAAAGTCATAGTTTTGTATTTTGATTGGCAGTGATTGGATTCCAGCATTGGCCCTTTTTTGTTCTTTTTTTTTAATCAGCATTGTATTACAGAGAAACAGAGAAATATATTATAAATATATTTCAGGCAAATACATTTTTCTTAAATTAAACATCAGAGTAGGACAGTTTCCTCAACTGTTATAAAGATAATGAATATGTATTAATTTTTAACTGCCTTTTTTAACTGAAAAATTTTGCAGTTGTATATGTATGTGTAGGTATATGTATATGAGACCAAAGGTAAAGTAACCATGGTTTGCTGTTAGCATCATGAATCCACAGAGACTTCCATACTAAGGGTAATCAAGTCAAATTTTTATGTAGCCTGTGCTAAATGGATTTCTATTACTTCATACCAAGGGCCTTCTTAGTTGTGTTACACACTAACAAGATTTTCTGCAGCTACTTCTGATAGGTATTTTTTAAAGTTAATTAAAAATGAATGTATTACTGAGTTCATTCTGTGGGTTGAGGAAAATATTTAGTTTTATGCAAAATTCAGCCTACTTTACATTCCCAATGGTCTCTTGATTTAGTAGGCTTTCCTTCTCTGAAAAAACTTTATTGTAGCTGTGATCACTGGCTTGAAATCTAAAAAGGATTTTGCTGCATAAGAAGTGCATGCTGTGGCTTGAGAGTGTAGGAAGAAGGTATCAGTGAAGTCTAAGACAGTCAATACATGAAAGTACCATTTTTGCTCCTTGTCTGGTACCGTGCTTTCTCACCTTTTGAAGTAAATTGGTCCTGCAGAGGTATTTATGGCTACAAATTTTAAATAAATTTTGATAATTTCAGTAATAAGAGCAACTTAAAAATGCATGAAGGCAACTCATGGTGATATTAGGAAAGTTTGCTTATTTCAGCCTTTCCCAAATCTTTGTTCGTGAAGCCTAGCCATGATGATGATGATGATTGCTTATTTCAGTGAAAAAGTGGTTTCTGGAATTCATTTTTTTAAGAAGAGGTAAATTGATCTTGTGGAAAGTGAATGCCAGATGATAAAGGTCCAGCACAAGGGGAACTCTTTAGGTCTAAATATACATTATGAATGCATTAGACTACCATTAAAAAAACAAAACCAAAACCAACAGCATCATCAACAACAACAAAACCATCAGCACCAAACCAATAGTACCATTATTCTCAAATGGATGTTTTCTGTGCTTCATTTAAGACTTGCCCACCTATGACTCATCTCTGTGAAAAAATAATCTCCACACTGCCTTCATGGAGAAAAATTAATGGACCCAACCAGCTGATGTCCTTGCAGCAGTTTGTGTATGACATACAGGAACATCTTAATCCCCTAGCAAGTGAAAACGACCTACGGCATATTGCACAGCAGTTGCATAGTATAGGAGAGGTAAGTGTTTTTATCTAAATTGAATCTCTTCATTAGCAAGGTACTCTTCTGGTAGAATATTGCTTTATGAGCTTAAGCAAATGTCTGAAGTTGGGGTTTTTTCTCTCCTTCTTAAGACATCATAAGAAGTAGAGACTGGTTATTAATGCTTTTTGTTATTATTATTGTCTTCTGGCTTCTATTTCATTCAACATAATCTCTTTGAGACAGGAAGAATTACAGTTTATAGCTACAGCTGTAAGAATATAAAATGCCCAGAAAGGATCCATATGCCATCACCTTCAATGAAGTGTTCACTGCATATGAGAAATTTATATGTGTCCATTAGAAATTGAATCGTAGAATAACACCTTTGCATAAACAGCTTGCAGAGCATGACTAGGCTTTCCAGCTGTTGGGCTCTAATCATTCCATTACTAGTGGAAATCAAGAACCAAATCTGTTTTCTTTTTCTGAGCACTTGCCAGATATTAAAATGCACTGTTTGTTTTTCTCCCGTGAGCAGTGTTAATCAAATTATTTGGTTATGTTAGGAATGTTAGGAAGGAGAGAATGTGGGCTATTACCTTGTAATACAGTATGTAATACAGATGTAAACAGTAACTTTCATATTTATAAACAGATAAACATTATGCAGAGTGAAACTGTCCAAGATGTTGTGCTTCTGGATCCTCGCTGGCTCTGTTCAAATGTCCTTGGAAAAATCTTGTCAGTGGAGAACCCAAAAGCCCTCCATCACTATAGAGGCCGATACACTATAGAGGACATCCAGCGTCTGGTGACAGATAGTGACGTGGAAGAACTGATACAGATTTTGGATGCCATGGATATTTGTGCAAGGGACCTTAGTAGTGGAGCAATGGTGGATATTCCTGCTCTCATAAAGACTGACAATCTCCATAGGTCTTGGACAGATGAGGAGGATGAAGTGCTGATTTATGGTGGTGTTAGAATCGTTCCTGTGGAACATCTTACCCCATTTCCTTGTGGAATTTTTCATAAAGTTCAGGTGAATCTATGCAGGTGGATTCATCAGCAGAGCACAGAGGGAGATGCTGATATACGTTTGTGGGTAAACGGATCAAAGATTATGAATCGCGGAACTGAGCTTTTAGTGCTGCTAGTCAATCATGGTCAGGGTATAGAGGTCCAAGTTAGAGGACTGGAAACAGAGAAGATCAAGTGTTGTTTACTTCTGGATTCTGTGTGCAGCACCATTGATAACTTAATAGCAACAACCTTACCAGGTCTTCTGACTGGGAAATACTACCTTAGTCCTCAGCAGCTGAGGGAACATCATGAGCCAGTAATGGTCTACCAGCCTAGAGACTTCTTCCGTGCACAGAGTCAAAAGGAGACATCACTAACTAACACTATGGGAGGATATAAAGAGAGCTTTAGCAGTATACTGTGTTTTGGGTGTCTTGATGTCTACTCCCAGGGAAGTCTAGGAATGGATATTCATGTTTCCGATCTGAATCTACTTACCAGGAGAAAATTAAGTCGACTTTTGGATCCACCTGATCCTATGGGCAAAGATTGGTGCCTTCTGGCCATGAACCTGGGCCTCCCTGATCTTGTTGCGAAGTACAATACAAATAATGGAACACAAAATTACTTTCTTTCAAGTCCAGTTCATGCCCTTCTGCAGGAATGGAGTAATGCACCTGAGAGTACTGTAGGTATCCTGATGTCTAAGCTGAGGGAATTAGGTCGCAGAGATGCAGCAGATTTTTTACTGAAGGCATCTTCTGTATTCAAAATTAATTTAGATGCTAACGGTCAAGAGGCTTATGCTTCCAGTTGCAACAGTGGCACATCTTATAACTCAATTAGCTCTGTAGTGTCACGGTAAGAGGAAGTGTTTTGCATGGACGTCCTTTTAAATTGCTGAAAGGATAAAAGATACAGTATAAGAGTTACAGTGCATACTAATTTATGAGATTTTACGTCAAAGGATCCTTCTCTAGTGCCACCTTTTATGTGCATAACCTTTCTGCTCCTAACTGTGAATCATTGCTCTTTATTAAAAAGACTGTTGTACTTCTGGTGGTTTAAAGCTATTCCTGATACAGAATGTGCTGCTTAATACTGCCATTTCAACTGGAAAGTCTTAACTTTTGGATTATATACTGCAACTGTTTTATATAATTCTCCCCATAAAAGGTAGGGGGAGAATAATAGCACATATTACCTTAAATGTGTATTTCTTACACCCTTTTTTTTCTTTTCACTGTGTCCCCTGCTTGAAATTTTTTAATATTTTTAAGGAGCAAAATCCACCATTTGTGATCAATCTGACCAAATTTAAGCGCATTGTTTTCAGCTGAAAAAGCGAGTGCCTTTTGCAGAAGGGAGGGTGCAGTTGATTTGAATGACCCTGCTGGAGTTACAAGAACATGCTACCTCTGTTTCACTTAAATTGTCTGCATGCTTATCATTGCAAGTGGTGCTTGCCTGTTAATTTTTCCTGCACTTCTAAGACATTGGTGATGACTCACACAGAGCATTCCTGTGCCAGTACTATGGGTATAGACATGTGATACCTAATCAAATTCAATTACAGTCAGATCATAATGTGAAAATCTCTTAAACTTGCCAATTATCATGCTTCATTATTTCCATGCACCTCAGGTAAAAGTTCATATCATTACAGAGTTCAAAAAACACAAGTGTTGGATACTGCAGAATAATATTGTCTAGCTGTCAGTTGTAATTTGTGTATAACAAAGGTTTTCTACTATTAGATCCTGCATTACTTACTTCCTGTACTTGAAAACTTTGATGGGGATAAAAAAAAAAGGAAGCAAGGTTTCTTGCAGTGATAACTTTAAAATTGATATGAGGGAATATGACCCATTCTCTGTTCTAAAAAGCATGTAATTTTCATGGTGCGATACGTGTTTGTTTATATATATTGTATGTACATACATTAAGACTATTTTTTCCTTAATCTTACAATGTAGTAAAATTTTAAAGGAGTTTTCTACAAATAAACTGTTGCTTGTTGCATCTTAGTTGATCATATATATTCTGTTGCTGAAGAGTACTGAACCTTCTTTTTTCCTTAGAGTCACGATTGTGGAGAGGCATTGCCCGCCTTCTGAAGCTCTGGGAACCTCCTGTTTCACTTCAGAGGGATATCTTAGTACACTGCAGCAATATTTATTTATTTGTTAGCTGCAGAGGTGGTCCCCATGCAGCATAGGGATTTGCATTCATTTTGACAAATGGCAAGGCAAAGCAGATTGGTACATAGCCTTTTTGTGTTTTTTTACAAAGGAAACTAAAACAGCAGATGCGACATTGTCATCAGGAATCCTCCAGATTATGCTGTGCTGCAGAGGGAAAGAACACTGCATTAGAGCCTGTGCTGCAGTAATGGTCCTTTACATTAAAGATCCCCTCATCACACAAGGAACTGTGCTGGTGCTGCTTATTTAAACTCCCAGCATCACTCCCTGATAGCTGCACAGTCTCAATATGACACTTTATGCAGGCAGCTTTGCACAATACCTCTACCCTGTGTATGATGCAAAGAAATTAAGTGGGCCCTTCTTAAAATGCTAGTTGCTGTTTCCCAGTGCCTTTCTTTGCATAATGTAGCCTTGCTTTATTAAATACTTCTCTGGGTATTACTAGGCTCCTTAGTTAAACATTTTTTTGAAGTCTAGTCCTCAGTAAGAGGTATGGTTAATGAGAAGTCCTACCCTGAGGTGTCTGTGCTTTGATATTCTGCCTCTGACAAACTGCATTCAGCATCTTCCACTGCTACTCAAAGTGGTTCTGGGCAGAGCCCAGCTCTATGCAGCCCATATTTGCCTGTCAATTTATGGCCACCACCATGCTTCCCCTTCCAGCTGTGGACATGTTCTGTACTTCTGTCAGTGGTATGTGATGGGTTCTTCATGTCATAAAACTTTATACTTTTCAACCAGAAAAGTATTCCCCCCCTGTCTGCTTCCCCAGATGCTTTATGTGCGCTCAAGATGCATGGTTGACTTACCAACACTGATTCATTACTTCTTTTACTTTTTTTTGTTTGTTTGTTTTACCCCTCCCAACAGCATGTTCCTGACAGTTCTCTGCTTTCATTTACTGTAAAATGCAGCCCTGGGAGTATAAATGACTTAGTGGATGCTATGATGGATCTTTGACCAGCAGTAACAGCCTCTTGCAACATTTCCAGTTTTCATGGTAATTGGCTCAGGAAAGTGAGTCACAGTCATAGGATAGCTTTGGATTGCTTTGTTATAAATCCTGTGCCACGGACTAAAAAAAAACTTTTGTTTCCTAAATTACAGTTAAATAAAAGAAAAGGCTGACAACGTGATACAAGTGGGCATCTCTTCAGTTGCTTCACTTTTATTGATTCTCTGTTTTGTTTTGTGAATGCAGCCAGGAGCAGAGCTGCATTCCAGGACTGTGTTTAAAAAATACACTGATCCTCCCTGACTTACTCCAGAAATGGAGAAAATGCAGGTCTTTGCAAAATCAAAAAGTTTAGCCATAAATGTACAGAATGTATAGTTCATGCAAGGAAGATGCTAAGCTCAGCTCCTGACAGTGAAATAACTGAAGCTAGATACTTATCATCCTTGTAGCTTCAGAGCAGAGCTGCTGAAACACAACTTTGAGCATAAAGCAGATGAGGCCCAATTTTCATTTTGTATTCAAAATCCATAATAGAGACAAACTCAAGCTTGCAACACAGCTGCTCAAGGCCAAGGTGCATTACAGGTTGTCTTGCACTTTAGAAATGTATTCTATTGACACCTGTACTCAAATTCTGAAGAAATTTTCTGAAGAAGATAGGGAGAGAGCAAGCATTTTGGTGCAAATCAGTTTTCCAGTGTTTTCTCCCTGGCATGCAGCAGCATGCATAGGATAGGAAAATATTGCTATTTGTATTGGGTTTTACTTGTTGTATTGTCTCTGGGAGTTCTGCTGCTGACCAGACTGCTGAGTTTGGAAAGACACAAGAGATTGGTGGCAAATGATTTTGAGGGTGGGACAAGGGCATCCAGGGGTGGCCTTGGGTAGAGGTAGATATATACAATTCTTGTCACCTTTAAAGAGTGTAAACTGGAGACAGCCACAGGTTTTAAGATCTTTGGGATTCAAGTGATTGAGAAAGAATTATGAGACTATGGTGATATAGAAACACCCAAATGTCAAGAGATTGACAGAGGCAGGAGGCTTAGAAAGGAGCCAGAGCACAGTTTCCTAAATGGTCAGGTCTTTACAGAGAGCAACAGTGAAGCTGTGCTGGAACCAGTTCCAGGTCCTAAACTCTGCTGTCTGCATTCCTCACTCTAAGGAGTTAATTCAATGCAACCTTTTTATTGCAGAGATGCTGTGTTGCTACATCATTGTTTAAAACGGGTGCCTAAACTTGAATCACATCACTATTTCAGCTTTGCCAATGAAATGGAGGAGTAATCCCCAAGCTGTAACTCCAAAGAAAGTAAATGAAGCATGCTGCTGGCTGAAACCTCTCTTTAACTCAGAGGAAATGGAGCAGTGCAGTACCTTCTCTGAAGGTGGCCTGAAAGCACTCTGCACAATATGAAAATTTATTTCTATTTGACTTTTTGTTGTTAAACTCATTCCAGCAGGTCACAAATAAACACCAGGATCAGAAATTCACTCACCTTTCTTTTCAGTCATTGTCTGACTCGGAAGTCAAGAAAATCAGTTTCTAACAGTGCCTAAGGTACTTGGTTTCCAAAAGGGTTACTGCCAAGCCATTCAGGCTTTTCATGTAGAAGTATTTGGATCTCCAAGAGTCAGATGAGCTGTATATAGAAGAGGACTGATTGTGTTCCTCCGTGTGGCTATACCATTTATCATAACAAGCTCTACAGGAACAGTGGGACCAGCAGCTAATACTGCCTCAAATCCAGATGAAGATCTTGGTGGACCTGTTTCAGTTTTGCATCAGCCAAACTGACCTAGCATTTCTGCACCAGCTAGAGTACTCTGGGTGAGGTCCAAACACAACACGTGCATATTTAAAGATCGTTCTTCAGAATGCTGCTGAGTCAGGTGGTTGTACCTTAAAAATCACAGGCCTACCATGAGAAAGGGCAAACCTGGACCATCTTGTCCAAACTCTGGGTCCTGCTGTCACCAAGCCTAGAACACCTACACTGCTAATATGCACTCGCATCACCTAGGCAGAGAGGAAGACTAAGATGTGGGCAGGGTGATAAGGGGCTTCGAACAGGAGTGATGCATGGACATGCTGCATCTTACATGGATTTCTTGAGAAATAGATGCTGACAGCCTGGGCCCACACTTACTTCTGCAGAAATGTGTAACACCTGCTGCAGTGGTGAAGACATTTCTGGTGGCTATGTGTCGAGGCTCATGAATACACATTCTGTTGTATCTGCACAGGATCCAGAGTGCAGCTTGGTGAGGCATCTTCCTTGTGGGCTTGGGCTAGGTCACAGCTGAGTGTAACAAACTGGCAGAAGCTCTGGGCCTTATGTGTTGGAAATATAGTGAGGATGCTTCTGCTGCACCTCAGCAGATTAGAGTGGGAGGGAGGATTGGAATTTGCATGCTGTGTGAGACACCAGCATGTTGTGCACAGGGAGGGGTGGGTAGAGTTGTGCTGTTCAAAACTTCTGTCAGGGAAACATGGGAAAGAGGGAAGGACTCTTGCATTAGGGGGGTTAGACTGCTGATGTTAAAAGATGGTGTGTGTATGACTCTTTGAGTCACCTTGTGCTTGACTTTTTGAGCTAAGCTGCTCACTGCATTGCAAACTCTGCTATTTTAGCCTGGCCATAAAGAAGTATAATTTGATTAGTCTGTTTCTCCCTAAAGATGAATCAGTCTCACTTGCACATCCCCTACACAGGACTGCTTACAAGTCAAAATGTATGTAGCAATCAGTTAAGCAAAGGGAGTGCAAAGAGGTCAGCAGCAAATCCTACTATCACTAAATTTACCTAAAAAGGACTATAACTTTGTAGCATTTAGCATATTTTTTTTTAGTTGTTTCTATTGGTTGCAAATGTGAGAAAAAATATTCTGTGCAGTGTTGAGTGTAATCAATTATTGTTAAGCCAATGCTTCTATTATTGGAAAAACAGAGGGAGGGTAAGGTCTGGAATTTTGTGCCAAAGGCAAGGTATCAATGCATATGAAATCCAGTACCAAGCCCAGGACAGAAGCAGATCCTACTTTCCTAAACCTATAGTGTGGATTATTTCATCATTCCTAAGGTATGTATCTGCAGAAGAAGCAGGAAAGATATTACTTTGGAGGCATTTTTCATTAAAGGCTTTGATAGCTAGGATTAGACTCTGATTTGGTTATACATAAGGAATTAACGACCATCCTCTATAACTAGAACAATTTGAAAAAAGTTTTCTACAGACCCATGGGACTGTGTTGGCAGCTGGAGAATGTTGTAGCAACTTAGCCTGGAAAACATGGAAGGAGGTGAGTCACCATAACCAATTTAGCATCAGATAGGATGAGATAAATTTCCTCAGTTGTTCATGGTCAGAAGGAAATATCACCTGCAGCTGCTACACCTGGTAGTCAAGTGCCAGTAAAGATAATGGAGGAAGCTTAAGGCATGACCTGCAATATCAGTCTGATTATAGAGGTTTAGAAAGCAGCTGCATGAATATTTAAACTGATGGATTAACACAGTTTCTATGTAAGTTTCAGGAACTGAATCAAGGCCCAGAGCTTGCAAGTGCTACTGGCAAAAGAAGGATTTCCATACCATTTTACCCCAGGTAATAAGACACAGCTGAGAAGTGTTTTGCAAAGCACTTGTTGCTACCTTCCCAGGAAAATATGAAACGTAATCTATTGCTGTCAATTTGGGTGTACAGGACAGATATAAAGACAGAATACAAAGTAACCACATGACTTCCCATTTGCCATTCATTCTCCAAGACCCAGTGTTGGTTTGTACCTAGCAAAATAGGGAGAGTAACTTTCAGGAGTGTTACAGGAAGGAATACTTCCACAGTTGTGATTTAGCTTTATGCAGTTATCCTATTTGTTGCTATTATAGCTAGGAAAGTGCTATAGGAATTCCCATGGCCACCAAAAAAAACATATCAGGTGAGAAATTCCAGCTTGTTTTATACATTCTTCTTCAGTAAGGATATTTAGTTATTTAAACATTCTAGTCTTCTGTGCTGGTGCAGCAGTTTCACAGTTCCCTTATGGGACCCACCTTTCTGCTTTAAATTACTCGCTGCAGGGAAGAGTGCTACATCACTCATGGGAAATGCCATCTGTGGCACCTGGTGAGCCAGGGATTGCATGGAAGAAGAGCAAATGGATGGGGTGCCTTTTGTTACTGGCCAGATAAAGACAATGGTCCCAAGGCCTCTCTCTACCATCAGTTCAACCATGGTCCCAACTCCAACAAAATTCAGCTGTGCAGTGTGGATGTGATCTCTGAATTTCCTGTGGCTTTACCTGTGAATACAAAATACCACATTGGAGAGAACAGAGGTGCAACTGCTTTATGTTTTTCTTCATGGTGTTGTTGACTTAATGCAATCTTTCACATTCCACCAGTGACCTCGGGAACAGACTTTGTAAGCACAAAGGGATCTCACTAAACTCAGGTTTGACATTTATATGTAGCTGTGTAAAGCCCAATACTACTTCACTAAGCAGTAAGGGGAACATTCTGCTTCTTTTAGTGTTCATTGTGCTCCATTTTTTCATTCCCAGAAGTGAAGCTGATTTCTGTAACAGTGCTGGAAACCACTTCTTTTCAGCAAATAGTTATCATCTTCATCTCTGATCCACGTTGTTTTTAGGATGTGGCTTCAGTGATACCTCTAAAAGAAAAGTTTTCTCCAATGGAGAAACATAACCTTTGGCAGCAATTTTCTATAAGCTACTAATAGAGACTGCTGCTGACTGTTAACTTCGACTAGTAAGTGAAGTAATATGCAAATTGTTTCTGTCACTAGAAGAATTAGTTTCAAAATCTGATAGAAAAAACCTCCTTTAATCCACTATCAATCTGGAGCCACAACTCCCTGTTACACATCTACACAGTGACTGCCACAGCAGGCACATGACTTGGGTGTGCTTTTGTATAACAGATAGAAGTGAATGAAGACTATCTTCCCAAACAGGTCTTTAGAGTCTTGTGGATCTATGCATACACAGTAAGCATGAAGCTTATGGTTCTTTTACAGTGGTTAGACCTACAAGGACCACTTATGCTGCTACAACCTTATTCTTAATATCCAACAGGTCCAGAGCCACATTTTGCATAAGCTGAAGCCAATTTCCTGTTGTAACTTGGAGGAACTGTCCTGCAGACCTAGTCTGAGTCCTACTCAAGGGCTTACATTTCTCTGCCTATCCTTTTACTCCTGTTATCTGCCCACAACACTACATGTTTATCCAGCTGAGGTTAACCTCAGAAAGTAAAGTGTGCAAACAATGCTAATGACAATTTTAGGAAGCAGTAAGGTCATGCAAATATAGTCATTTCTGATGGGACAAAAAGGTGTTTGTATCCCCTTTCTGCGACTTCCACTTTTAAAACTTATCTACCAAGTAAATTCAATTGTCTTTTTCAAATCTAGAAAATATAATGAAGTATGGAAAGCTTGTAGTGTAAGTGATTTAGGCTATATTCTGAAATAGGACTAAGAAATTCAGCTGGAATTGCTCATTGGAAACACTGTCCAAGAGCACTCAGTCTCACACAAAGACTGTGACTTCTGCCTTCTCTGCTGATAGAAGTGTTTCCTGTATCTGCCCAGCAGAAGACTCTCTACTGTGGACCAGAGGGTGCTTCCCAACACTTAAAAATCCCAACTGGAGACATACTATATCATATTTGTAATTCAGGCAGGGCCTCCATTAGCATGGCCAACAACAGGGATTTCTTGAGTGCTCTGTTGACATCACGCAGGGTGTGGTGCAAGGTTATTAAACTGCCTCTGCCACTTAGTTTTCATCTGACACATGCTTAATTGTGAGGATGTCCTTCCTCTTATTAGTGTTTGAATCAGTCCCACTGTTGATGAGAGATGTTGTCCAAATCATGTTATACAGTAAAAAGTATTTAAAGCCACAGCCATAATATTATGGTAGACCCAAGTTTAGATGACATGTTGACATGTTGTCTCCTCACATTTCCCATCATTAGCCACGGATAGCACTGTCTTATTGCTGATGGGCAGAGATGCAGTAGTTGACATGGGACGGTGGCCTGGACACCACTGTGGAGAAAGGAGGGCTGCAGCATAGCTATAAGTGAGAGAGGGACTTTATTCAATGTTCTCTGTCATCTCCTGCTATTTCTGTTAATTAAATGACAGGAGATTGGTGATGAAGGTAGAATGGGAATGTGAAAAAGAAGGAAGTGTGTGACCTTGTTTAATGATTGAGGATGTTATACACTAGTAACTGTTGATCAAAGGTGCAGTGTTCAGATGCCAAAGACTGAAATTAGAGTCTCGGGTCAAAAAAAAGTTGATGTTCTTGCACGAGAAACACATTTCATAAGCTATGTGGCTTTGCTATAACATAAATAGCTATAGTCCTTCCTTTCAGCTTTTAGTCCATCAGGGCACCAAATTGCAGTAACAGTTTCAAATCAGGGAAGCTCCTCCTAACCTCTGCTCCTGGAAGCCTACTTGTGAGTGCCAGCTCCAAGGAGCCAGGTAAATAAAGCACCTTGGGGAGTGGGAATGGAATAATTAAGTGTTGAAATAACCAGACTGGAAAACATATTGATGGCATTCACCTTTGCAAAACATCTACACTGCTTTCTGTAGGGAGCAGAGGCAGTTTTAAATGGCAGCTGGAGGCAATGACAAATCCTCTTCATTACTCCCCATGATGCAGACAGGGTCCCGAGAGAGGAAGGCCCTGGTTCATCCACAGTCCTGGTAAATAAGGCACATGGAAAATAAGATAAGCCATTCTTTCTAAAGCCAACCCATGTTCTGGTATGGGTTCCTGGAGAGCTCTGTACGTCCTGTTCTGGCAGAGTCCCTTTACATTAATTCCAAGAGGGAGTGTAATTCTCCCTACAGCTTAGTAAGTGCTGCGTTCAGCTTTATCTAAGCTCTCTTTTAAAAGAAGCACTATTAGAGTTAGTGGGAAACAGTAAACAAAAATAAGCATGCAGCAGCTAACGTAATTACGTGTTTGGGGCAGAGAGGAGCAGGTGCTCTTCTGGATGATAGCCACAGTTCAAAGCCTTAGTCCATCTGTTTTGTTGGGAGACTGCTGGCAGCTGATCGACAAATCTGACCAATGCTGACAACTCTTATTTGGAGAATAGCTGGCATGTGAGAGTGCATTTATGTTTGTAACTACAGTCAGGACAGCTAACAGGGTTAGGTACTCAATTGCAGCAACTTCTGCGTTTTTTATGTTTTGCTTTTTCTATTTTTTATTTTTACTTTAGTCCAGAGTATTTTGGCAAAAATGGAAAGAGATAAACAGAAATTATATATGTGTATGTAAGTGTAGGTGTATGTGATTCTGGCTGGTGTGAACCTCTGCTTGGCTTGACACAGAAGAGTCTTTAACCAAGTTCTGCCATATCTCAGGTTAGCACTCTAGTCTCAACACTAAGTTTTGATGGTTCATTTTTCCCAAGTATTTTTCACTAATCTAAAGCTGTGTTGCACTAAAAGGGGGGAGACCTGTGCTCTCCACCTTTGCTTTGCACACTTTTGGGCTCACACTAGTACCTGGCATGTTCAGCCAGTTCAGCTCACTAATCCAGCAAGAACCTGTCACTTGGCTTTGAAGGCTTTGTCTACAGCCCAATCAGCTTGCTTCTACAGCTTAGAGAAGGAATGAGAAGTGACAGGAGAGGGAAGGGCCAGAATGTCTTTTTTCAGCAGTAATGCAGGTTCAAATCAGCTAAACTGCTTCGTAAACCACACACATAAATAGTTTCAAACTCTGTAAAGGTTTGAGTTCAATAGTTGTTTTAGCTAAAAATATTTCCGTAAGCTCTGGTAAAACTCTGTCTAGGTGCCAGTGGCCCTTAGCAGGAACTAAAACAGTTCTCTACCTGCTTAGGGAAACAGCAGCTATCCCAAACCCAGAAACACTGGCAAATGTGAGCTGGGAGAGCCTGTACCCTGGGGAATGTTTAACCAGGAAGGCAAGTCCTGAACACCAAGTACCTCTGCTCTGCTGTGGAGGAAAGGGCAGCATGGCAAATGCACCACTGTGGTATTGACCTCTCCTGACTCAGGACTCTCTCTCTTCAGTACCAGGTTACTCCAGTTAGCAAATGAAGGAATGACATCCATTGGTCTTTCCTTCTCTTCTCAAGTTCCCTGGGTACAGCTAATTCTGGTCCATCTGGTGATGATACAGTGTTAGTACTGAAGCAAGGAAAAGGAAGTTTGCTGTGCTCCTGCCTGTGCCACAGGATTCCTGTGGCACTGCTGAAGTCACAGAATCCATCCTTGACCCAGCCCTCTGGGGTGCAGGCAGATAATAGTCCTACCCCGCCTGTGAGGTTCGGGCTGCAGCTCAGCACAGGGAGTGTTTCTAAAACTGGTTCAAGTCTCAGTGCTGCAGGAGCTCTCATCCTTCAAGCGACCATTACTTTTGCTAAACTCCTGAGAGCTGTACAGGGTCTGAGGTGTTCCTGCAGCACTATGACAGATGTGGACCATACCACCTCACCTCAACAGGACCTAGGCTTTACATGCTGCAACAAAACAAGCACTGGGAGGAGAGAGGCTAGCTGGAAATGAGGATGGAAAGGCACAGAACATGAAGAAATATGGTATTACTCACCATTAAACATTTTTGAGCAAAACTCATCTGTGTGTCATCTGACCCCTTTCATCTCTTTCATTATACCCACTGGATATTTTTAGTCCATTGACATTTGGACTTGTTGCTTTCCTTTCAGTTTGAAAAGAAGGGGAAAAAAATCCCTGATTTTACAGATATGCAGCAGCTGCTGCAAATGTTGCTTCCTAAACCAACATAATAAGCAAATTTAATTTAAATTCAAAGTACTGTTACAAAGCAAGTCTCAGTTTTCCATTTCTTGCACACCAAATACCACTGATAGTTTCAAGACCTGAATCTAGATCACTATGACTGGGAAAGCATTAAAAAAACAAGCCAACAAATCATACTGTTTCTGTAAGTGAATCAGAAAGCATTTTCCCTAGTATTTTAACAAATCCTATGAATTTAAAGGATTCTCTGTAATCCTGCATTTGAAGAACAGTCTTCATTTAATCTGTTCACTCTGCACCCTCAAAGCAGCAGAATTGCCATGCGGTGGCTGACACATGGCCCAGGTTGTTTGCAGGGGCCATTCTCCAGGGCAAGCCTTCCCAAGAAGGCACATTTGCATTGACTTAGAATACAGAAAATCAGCTTTATTGTCTGAAATGGAAAGGAAAAGAAACAAAAATTCCTCTGAGTGGAAAATTAAAGACAGGTGAGAAGGGCAAAACATGAGTGAGCAAATTTCCCAAAATAAACAGTTCTTCCAGGTTTTTGGATAGGCATTTGTGTATTTGAACAACTGTTTTATTCTTATTTCCCCTCTCCCCCTTAAGTGTTTGAAGGTGTTTTCTTTAAACTGTTCCAAACTAAGTCTAATAGTTAAGTACAGGGAAAAACCGAAAGAACATGTGTAGTGCTAAGCAGAGGAGTCTTCCAACCAGTCTGTTTGAAGACTCTTCCCTGCACTTTCAAGTATTTTATGCCCTTGTAGGAAAAAAACACTAAGTACCTTTGAGGACTGAACTGAGAAGTCTGGATGTTGAAGATTTTGTTGGAAGCAAAGATCTTCTCAGAGGAAATAATCTGTAAACACTTTCTTTCCTGATCTCATTTTCTTCTGCTAACATGGCCAGTAAGCCAGGCATTTTCACTGGTTAGGTATTAGTGATATTATTAGGGCAGGAGTGGGAGTGCAGTCCCATATTCTGAAGCCTAGTTTCTGTAAAGTAACAGGAACCTGACTTTTTGATTCCCCAAGAAGAGCTGTTTTTGCAGTGTTACCACATGCAGCTCCCACTGGTAGCCACTGGAATTTGATGAGTTTCGAAAGGCTGCCTTCCGACATCATCAACAACCAGGCATACAAAGCAGTGACCACCTCTGACCTCTTCCTGGCTGTAGCGGTTTGTTTATCAGTAGTGCTGAGAGAATAACATGCATGTCTGTCTGCAAGGACTCCTGTAAAGAGGCTGCTAGTAGCTGCCTGGAGCCTACAGACAGAGACAGATGTTGTCACCCCGACAATCTAGCAGATAAGAAAGTTCAGTCTTGTCATCAAGGAGGAGTGGAAGGCAGTGTAAGGGACTTTCTGAGGGCATCCTCAGAGCTCTAATGTGGTCAGATATATGCCAGCTGAGTTTCTTGTAATTGCAATGGTCACATAAAAAAGAAGAGGAAGTGCAAGTGCATACAGAGAGAGAAACAACTGTGTGAACCCTTGTCCGCTGAGAGTCAGTTACAAGCAACAGGCACCTGGCAGTGGAAAGATGCTTCCAGACACCCCTTACACAAGTCCTACTTTAAGTTAATGCAGAACCAGAGCCAAGAGCGGCTTTAATGCTTGCTTTCTCATCATTAAATGTTAGAATAGAATTTGCTGCTGCTTCTATCCTAAAAGCCATCCACGCTAAAACTGCAGGTGCTGCACTTTGGAATGAATCATAGCGTAAATATTGCCACAGTCACTGCTCGTCACAAACAGGTTTATTTCAAAATGACCATTGCAACATTCTTCCTTTGTTTGGCTGTTTTACAATTCTTCCTCGACTCCTGTCAGCACACTTGCTGTTTGGAGGTGAGATTCTTGTTTTGTCCCCTGTCACTCTTGGAGGTACAATCTGTACAAGTCACCCAAGAAAGGAGTTGAGGGCTCTTTCACACAGTTATTTTTTTTTCTCAATATATCCAGGTATCTATTACATCCAATTTCCTGCACAACCTGCATGTGATGCCTTCTGGTAAAATAAGGGGAGGTGTCTGGTACAGGGAGACACTGGAGTGCACTGCTTCACTGACTTAAGTCTCTGCCTGGGGACACGGCATTGCACAATCACCAACCTGCATAGCACAACTCTGACCCCCAACTTCTCCCCTCACTGACCTCCTGTCAGTCTGCACAGGGGCTTCTGTAGAGATACAGAGGGTATTGCAACAGGAGGGATACATCTCCTTAGAGGACCTTCAGCCATCCCACTGTCCCTTTGCAACACCGTGCCTTCAGGCTATCTGTCAGCCAGGGTAAGAATCCAGTAAACAAGAGCACAAATTGAAAAACAATGTTGTGACCTATTTAATGGGGAAAAGACTGTGGACCCAAGCTACTGGCAAAACTTGTTTCATTGCTGTAGCTGCTAGCCAAGTAAGTCATGCGTGGACACATGCATTTGAAGTCACTGTGCTAGTGGGGCTCCTGCTTCTCACATTTAAACCTCTCTGGAAATGCATGGTTGGACAGAAATGTATCTAGGCACATGCTACTTCTGCTACAGCAACAAGTGTCTGAGGGTTGTGTCATCTTTCAAAGGGAAAGCATAATGCCTTTCTTGGTCAAGCACTGAGTGCCACCTCCTGAGTGCCTTGGTCAAGCACTGAGTGGTGTGTGAATTTAACTCTTTCTGACCAGACTCCATAATGAAGGTGGCTCTACAGAGAATGTCCTCCACACCATTTTCTGCCTCATGTTTTCAGTTACCTCCTCCATGTAGATAGGTAGCTGGACAACAATTTGAGAAGAAGGAAAACAAAAGTTTTCAGGTATGTTTAGAGCATAGGAGATGACTTTTTAGTCAAAAGGAGAGGGGGATGTGGAAAAAAACAAACACATCTATTCCAGTCTGAGGAAACTCAGAAGAAATCAAGTTATTCCAGTGACAAAAGAAAACTCTACAGAGGCTGTAGGACAAGCAAGCATACAAAGCAAATTTTTCACTGTCTTCAGAACTGGGATGGCTGGACGTTCCTACCAATGGCACCTACAGAAATGGGAAAGTGTTCTATTTTTAAAATGTGTATTAAATAATGGATTCCTCATGCAATATGTTGACCTTTAGTGATGATTCTTTCAGAATCTGTCAGACAGTACAGTAAAGACACAGAGGTAGCTGTGGGATCTTCTGCAAGCAAATGAGAAAACCAGCTGTGGAGACAGGTGGCCAACATGGATGGCAGAAAAAGTAGTGGAAGGGCAGAACCAACGAATTTTCATTATTGTTGGAACTCTGTTTTGTCTCCTGTTCATTCTTTCCTCTCCATATCTCTTCCCATCCCCACTGAGCAAAAGAGAGCTGCGCCAGTCTGGAGCTGTAGGTGCTCAAATGGGGGAACACTGCAGTGCAGATTCCAAGCACATTTTGGGGCAGCTCTGGTCTCCCTGGCTTTTCTCCAGCAGAGGCTCTGGTTTGGTTTTCTTCTCTCCTATCAAACTGCTGCCTTCCAGGCAAGTTGGAGACTTCTCCCTTTCACACCTGACTTGCAATGGCCAATGTCCTCAAAAAATACAGGAGGAAAATAGACACATGGATGATGTGATGCCCTAGGTGTCATATTCTTCAGGGAAGAAAAACAAAGAGAAGATACTGATAGTCTGACTAAGGAGTGGGGCAGGGCAAGTGTAAATCTCACCATTTATTTTGCATTGCCTACCTAGCAAAACTCTTACTCTTACTTCCACACTTTCATCTCAGCCTATGAAAAGATGCACATTAACATTGTGTGTGCTTCACTATGATTCCTGTGAAACTTGAGTATTTTCCAATTTCCATAACAGGGATATGGAAAAAACTAGTTCTGCTGAATTTCTGCTTGCACTCCCTGTTTATTAAAAGTCCCTGCTTTGTGGCACACTCAGCAATTTAGTGAGAAAACACTGGGGTTAACTTCAAAAACCTGTTTGAGAAATGTGAGGTAACCCTGGTGGTTTCCAGAACCAGTGGGAGGGAGGAACAAAGTGGAAACACAGAGGAAAACAACAGGCAACAGGCACATGAATTATGCAGATACACAACTGCAAGTACATAACTGAAGGAAAGGATAAGGTTGTCCAGAGACTTGAGGATAAAACTGTTCCTGTATGATATATCTCACCTACTTAGCATTCATAGAGCCACAGCCCGACTATCTGCAGTCTTATCAGAAAAAAACCCAAACCCACTGCACTCTGCAGCTGAGTTTCCATGAATGTACCTTTGCTCTAGTATGTAAGAACAAGTAACCAGCATCCTCTTGAATTCCTCTGCTTGAGGAGGAGAACAGCAACAAGTCAGACAAGACCTCATTGGGCCATAGACTGTTTTTTTCTCCTCTGAGCCTATAGTGAATTCAAGATGCAGAAACTACATCTGAGTGAATGAATTACAAAGCCAGCTGATGAATTCTTGTTGTCTTTCGAGTGTTCTGCATAAAACAAATGGTTCAGGGCCTTTTCAAAGAACGTACTAACGTACTAACAATTTATCTTAAAAAAAGGGGGGGGAAAAAAGTCAGCTTGAGAATTGGCTTTCATCTTCTGCCCCTAAAGTTTAGGCAGTGCTGCAGTGACACATATGCTGATTTGTCAGCCCAAGGAATTTATCTCCACAACCAGGCTTTAGCTAGGAAAATATGTAGAAAATAGTCCTGACAGCTGTGTGAGGGTTTTATGGAGACTCTAGTCCTGAATTATTTTCAGGACTGATCCCCTACTCTCTCACAGGACTTAATTAACAAAGCATTGTTAGTTAACGTTTGTGGAAGAGGAAGGTATTCAATCAATGCAAAGCATTACCTTTTCTAGTGATACCATTACAGTGAGGTATTTTATTATCTCCTTTTTATTTTGTTTTGATTATCTTCAATCAAGATCTAGCTGAAAACATACAATGTTCATTAACACAATATCTAGGGTGGCTGCTGACATCTGCTTTTCTCAAAAGCTAGTGATAAGGTAATGACACTTAATGAAATCAAATTTTATAGAGTCAATGGTCTTGCTGGAAAAGCTTGTGGACAGGAAAGAGGAAGAGATTATTTCTGCTCCTTTTTGCTTTGAAGAATTTGAGGCATAAAAGTGCATTATAAAGGCCTATGAACTGACTTGATGGGTGGAAAAGTTAGGGAAAATGTTAAAAAATCCCATGTATTCTGCTTAAGCCAACTGTCAGTCGCTTCCGGGAACTCTGTCTTCATTTTCACCCTGCATGAGGAGCCATCAGCACACAACCTTTGTCATATGAGAAAAGGTTAAGAGAAAGATCACTGGTGGCAGAGGAGACTGTGGCTGAGGAAATGGACTTCCACCTCAATGAGGTTACCACGGGAGGAGCAAACAACCTTGGTGGCACTGGATTTGACAGGATCATCAGCAAGGCACAAAATTTGCCCCAGGTCCAGGTTAAAAGGGCATGTTACAGCCAGAACTAAAACATGCAGAGATCCATGCTAGCCATTCTGCTATCATTTAAAAACATGTTTGTATCAATTCCAGTTTGCAAAGCTAATATGAAAAGCCAGACAGTTATCTGAGTCAGAATTTTCTAAACTGATTTAATGTTTCCAGTCCCCTTCAGACAAACAAGGCAACCAAAGACTTGAATACTGGGCAATCAGCAATGTTTTACATGTAGTTTTTAACTGTAGACAAATGCAGAAAGAAGTATGGGCCAGTCCCAGCTGGATTTTGCCACTTCTGCTTGGCTTGTCTTTCAGTGAGAAGTAAAGAAGAGGAGGAGAAAACAAATTTCTCTATGGTATTGGGAATCTTACAAGTCAGCTCAACCAAGTCTAATCCAGTATTTGATTAGAGAATTCTGTAGTTTTAGTTTTAACTTCTGCTTCCAGGGGAGAAATTTTTAATACTATTATGAAGGATCATTTTAATTTAAATCACAGTATACTAAATGCAGAACATCACTAAAGTATATTTTTCCATTAATAATTTACTATTCTTTCTAGGCATTTTGATTTAAAATCTGTGAATGGTTTAGGACAGTACAAATTCAGTCCATCAAAAACAGATGAAACAATGTGTGTGAACTTATATTTGAGTTATGGATATATTATTCCATGAAACAATTCCTGGTAACACAAAAAAACCCCACACTACAAAGCCAATTCCAAAAATATTCTTCTTCTAGGAAAAATGAATAATTATAAAAAATATTTTAACATTTATATTGATATTTGCCACTGTACATATAGTCAAAATAGTCACAAAATAAGGTCTTATAGGTAAACTCTAGACTTCTAGTGTGTTGATTCTTTTGTATGTTTCTTCCTCCTTTTCTTTCTTTCTCTCTGTCTTCATCATAGTATTTGGAGATTAACATTTTGCGGACAGACTGTGAATGTACCTAGTTCCAGATCCAAGTGACAGGACTGAGGGCCTCTGAAAATTTGCACTGAAACATACAGCAAGGAAAGCCTCTGTCAGCAGACATGGTAGCTAGAGCAGACTGTGTTCACCCTGGCAAACTAATTCTCCTAGTGCATTCTCCTGACACATCTGCCAGCAGCAACTGTGCCACCCCCCACCCCAGAGGGGCTTCCCTAGCTTTTGCCAATTAAAGAGCACTGAAGGGCATCCAAACTCTTCTCCCTTAAACATAGCCTCTGTTTTGAACAGTTTTTAACAGTTGAACACAAAATCTTTTTAAAAAAGTCAGCTGGGGGAGAGGAAACAGCCAGTGCTATGTTTGAATTGCAGTGTGTGCTCAACTGTCTGCCCTTTATGCTAATGGAAGGGTTTGGAACCACTATCAGGAGGCAAGAGAGCAGAAGGCAATCCAGGTACACAGCATCCGGACAGCCTCTGAACAAAGGGGTGTCATCAAACACCTTTCCAGCCATAGGCAAAGACCAAATTTTTGCATTAAATCATGGATATTGTAGGTAATGAGTTGGTTGCAAGCCAGTGTGTAAAACAGCTTACTTGGCTCATACCCAAGTCTTACTTTGAGTGATATAGCTCAGGGATGGAGGAATCTGTAAGTAAAGGACTCTGAGATGGGAATAGTGAGGCTTGGCTTGAACAGGTCTGACTATTAGGCAGCTGAGCCACAGTCCAGCACAGCTGTATGGTACTGTAGGCACGACAGTGACCACCCCATGCCAGTGCACTTTTCTAGTAATGCATGACCACACACCAAGCAATAGCCTGTTAAGAACAGAGGAAGACTCTGGTGACAAGATGAGAAGTGATCATATGAATGTTGTGTCAGTCACTCACTGTGCTTTTCTACAAGGCCAGGGGCAAGGTCTAGTGAAATCTCTGTGGATGTTTCCCTATGGAGCAAGAGGAAATTGCAAAGGCTTATACGTCCTGTTCATAGACAAGTCAGAGAAGCAGCATTTAGCTGTCAGTTCTGCAGCTGCTGCACTATGTATGGCCTTGTCATGGGACCATCAAATCACTGCTGAGATGTGAAACAGTTTGCTAAAATATCTTGTTTCATGCTGGCCACTAACTGAAACAGCTTCATCTTACACCCAGATGAATGTCCTCTTGCACACACTCACAGTGGCTCATGGAGAACCATCACAGAAGTCCTTTACCTTTGCTGTACTGTCCTGAAGCTTGGGATGTACATTTAGGATGCTTCACAGGTTGAGGGTGATCAAAGAAGGACAGATCAAAAGAAACTGCTCTCTTGATAGTGAGAAGATTCAAATCAAGCAGGTCCTTGTGGCCAGAAAGACTTGGTGTAGTGTGTGCCTGCCACAGTGACTAAGCAGTTATTAAAATATTTGAAATTATTATGTAAATCTGACAGCAGTTGCCAGCATCCTGGGGGTCAATGGGCTGAGAATGCTTCTACTGAATCTCAGAGACTGGCAGATGTGCTTTTCACTGATTTATACAATGTGTTCACATTCCACAAACTAAGTAATCCTTCCATTTATCTTGATTAGCAGAAATAGGAAAAAAGATAATTTATGATTTAACAAGGCTAATCTCAGTGTTGAAGAGCCTAGAGTTATCTCTCCATAGGTCATTCATTTGATTTCAGTGGCCACAACAGCATGGTACTGCTCCTTTTTCCTCAGTCCTGCTGTTTGTAAAGTAGGAATGACAGCAGTTGTGAGTCACCACTGCTCTTACCCCAAAAGCAGATCATTTTCCTCTTACCTGATTTTCAAGAAAACAAACTTAAGATCCATATTTAGTTGTTTCAATTGCCTCCCTCCTCTTCTGCAAGCACCTTTGTTTAACCTTCTCTCACATGATCTGTTAATGGAGCCCAGCCTGTAACTTCAAAGTTTAAAAATAATTCCTCACCTCACTCACAGTCTCTAACCTTATCATGGGAAATGCTTTCCAGTATGTCAGCTTGCCCTTTAGACACTACTGCTCCAAGAACAACAGGAGACAGACAGATCTGTCTTTCATGCTTTGCAACTGTTGACAATGGCTTGCAAAAGAACGAATATTTTACTCGAACACTTAAAGATTTATAATTCTCTAACTTTATTACTGCTTCCATTTCAAAAAAGAAATGTTGGATCATTGTTTAAAACAAAATGTGATTTCATATATTAAATAGTATATGAAATCCTCCTGAAGCCTTTGAAATCTCCTAAAATGCCTTCACTCTGATCTCTAGAGTACACATGGGCAGTAAAAAAAATAGTCTTGGTCAGAGGAACTTTACAATACAGACAAGATTTGCAATTTCCAACTTGTTACAATAAAATTTTAAATTAGGACAGTCAGGAAATGGTAACTACTTTAGAGTAAAAGTTATCTCTTAGTAAAAAATATCCTCTTTAGTATAAGGAGGATTTAAAGGACCAATGTCCTTTAAATTGTAGAGAAACATCAATACAACATGGAAATTGTTCTGTATTTGTGGGCTTCTACGTCAGCAATTCAAGACAATATTTCTCTGCATCCCCCCACTATTTCCCCTAGTTGACTTTCAAAATCATAAATCTCCCAAAACACAGAAATTACTACCTGCCAGAAATTAGGAGAAAACACTGAGTAATGAATGAGGAATCAATCAAACTGAAGGTTAAAATTTTAAGTATGTGAGTTACACCATGGTCAAAGCTTCAAAGCTGACTTCAAATATGACTCGGTATCTAACCTCTATAAAAAAAACCAAAACACATTAAGGTAAAAAAAAAAAAAAAAGAAACCAAAAGAACTTTTTTTCCCCACATACAAAAAATATTTTCATCAGAAAACCTCACAGGAAAGTAATATGCTTTGCTTTTGAGAAATCCTAACCCTGAAGTAGAGGTGGTACTAGGACTCCCACCCGCTCTTTCCTGCAGGGCAAGAAATACGTTGCATCATTCCTCGACTCCTGTGACCAGGTAAGACATTGAGATGCAAACGAAGTCGTCTTTGCCTTGTGGACCAGCAAAGAAGCTGGAATGCAGTTTCTTATCTAGCACTTGGGTGAGGAAATGGTTATTCTGGGAGATCACAAGACCTGAAAACAAAGAGGAGTTTCAGAAGGATTGTGTCACTGCTCCCCAGCCATCTCCCAAGTTTTCAGAACTTTCACAGAACCCTATCTGTGTTCTCTTGAAGCAAATGCTGCTTCCTTTTCTAACCTAATAATGATGGAAGTAACTTCATTATGGGTGCTCCAGCTGAAGCACAGTTTAAATCTGATATTGTACTGGAGAATCCAAAACAAAGATTCTTAAGTATGTACTTATGAACGAACCTTGTTAATGCCAGAGGGAAACTCCAGAGCCATTTCAGATCTCTGGTGAGGAATACCTAAGTTGTGGAGGTAGGCTGGTTATTTTCATGGAGCTGCAAGGAAGAAGAGAAACCACTCATAGTTTTTTGGTAGCCTTTTTATCAGACATGTTCAAATCAATTTAGGTGAAAAAATATCTGCAGTTCCTAAAACTTTTCTGAACGTGCTACTACAAATAAGTACTAAAGTGAGCAGCATTTCTTATGGAAATGAAAGTTGGACAGTGAAAGCTTGCTGTGAAATACACTAATTTGCATTTGAGGCTAGACAACACTTTAAGGTGCATCTTGAGAGACCATTCTGCTGTAGAAGTCCATTCTTAAGCTATAGTGTAGTAAGATGAAATGACAGAAACCAAATTTAAGGCAGAGGACTTTAATCTGGTATAAACAAACATGTTCACAGTCATAGCTTTTTCACAGATCAATGGTTTCACAGAATATTCAGAGCTGGAAGGGACCCGCAAGGATCATTGAGTCCAACTCTGAAGTGAATGGCCCATACGGGGTTCCTGTGACCTTGGCATTATTAGCACCATGCTCTAACTAACTCAGCTAATCTCTTGTTATCTCTTAAGTAAGCCAGTTCAGTATTTTAATTCCATCAATAAAAATCCTGAATTTAGTCTTCACAGTAATACTAAGATCCATGTTTGACTAAATAAAATGTCCTTCCTTTGCTGTTTAGATAAAATGTCATACAAACAAACCCCTTGTTTTTACTTCAGTAAGGATCATGGCTCATGAGTTACCTTGAGATTGCTGGTCCGTGGCAGCTGCTTGTGCACACAGAATTGTCACATTTGAGTGTAACATAACTTATTCTGTTTACATTGCTCAGATGTTTTTCACATATTGCCAGCTTCCCGTAGCTTTGCAAGTCAACTGCCATTGCAAAGGAGCTTAACTTCTCTGATTTCTGGGTTGCCAATATGCAGATTGGCCCTCTCCTCTGTGCATTCATATCAGGACAATAAAGAAGGGCAAGGATTTAAACGTACAAAACAAATTTCAAAAGCCTGGATTCTAATACGAAGAGCAGTTCCAAAGGGGGATTGTGCTGCACACCTGCAACGTGCAGTGGTACATCTCATATTGATGAGATGTGTCCCTGGAAATCAATGCTTAATTGACTCCTCCAACTGCAGAGGCAACACACTGCTACACTAAGTTCTTGGGACTATTTAGAAATGCACAGCCTCTGTTATCTGGTAGCTTGAAAGGCCTGATGGCTACAGGGAAATTGGCAAACCTTCAGCTGCTACAATGGTGACATGATCAGTTATTAAAAGGTGGTGTTCCTACATTCTAGAAGAGTGGTTGCCTTTGGCAAAACAGCTAGAGGTTTGCATATAGAGAGTTCCTCAAAAGCTGGTTTTTTTCAAAGCAGTTTGGAAAGTTACCCTCCAAAAGGAAGAGATCTAAAGTAATGGGCAAGTGTCTTTTTGCTTCCAAGTTTTGATCTTTAGATTACTGCAGACAGAACTCTGACTACTGTGATTAGCATGGCTAGCTAGATCTCCTATGGGCTGGATGGCATGGCTTCAGCTAAGCTTTTAAGCAAAGGAACTGAAGGAGCTCTTGATTTCACTCCTTCTCTCTGCTAACCCAGAAGGTGTGCATTGCTCAGTCCCCACATAGATGTTTTCAACAGAGCAAAGGCCGCTACAGCTGATGTGACTGCAGCATGCTATCACAAGGTTGCACAGTTTGATAGGAAATTATTTCTAGCAGCATCTGCCCAGTTACCTGTAACTGCTGCCACTGACCCTATTCTGTTGACTTCAGCGGACCACCATCACACTGGAATTGCAGTTTGGCTTCTGAACACATCATGGTGCACAGGCAGGAGCAGTAGCGACAGTGACAGGGGGCTGTCTAGTAGTTGTGTAATAACAGTGTTTTTACCTTGGCTGAAATAATGAACAGCTGCTGCAACATGACTGGCAGCCTTTATGTTGATAACAATATAATACAATTCTCAGAGAGCAAATGTGCATCCAGGATTTGGAGGTAGTCCTAAGCCAGCTTCTTATCAAAGGTTTCTAAATGGCACCTTTGTGATGACCAAGTTCTGACCATGGCTGTTGCTGTGCAGATTTCCCTTGTATATGCTTACATGGTTCTGCACCTGGGGTCCTAGGCTTCCTTAGGAAATACCTGGGGAACTGATATATCCACACAACAGTTATTACTCAGTACATGCCTAGGTAAATGTGCTGAAGGTGAAAGTATTCCTGTCTCCTTCAAGGATTTCAACAAATTGTCAGCTAAGGTTTCCCTATGTACAGCTAAACTTTTAGAGTGAGCATACCTTCAGAGTAAAAATGGACTTGTGTGTGCCTGTGTATGTGTGTGTGTACGTGCACTGAAAGTATTCACTAGGAGAGGTAGCACAGTGGTATCACATGCTAGCTGACTGCATGGTAACTTCCCCAAGGAGATACGACCTCGTAACATCAGAAGAGTATCAGTTTGTCTTAGTGGATCTTAGGGTGCATTACAGAGCAGCAGACATGTGATTTGTGGTGCCAGACCTTCTGTAATTTAGACCTTACCTCCTGTCATGCTAGCTAAACATCTTTTCCTTTTAGAAAAGAAGTCCTTGTCTGTAGTTTATTGATTTACTTGTAGCCTCTCAATGCTCATTTGATACTAGATACAATTGCAGAAACAAAGCTGACCTAAACAGAACTGAGAAATCTGATAGCACGGAAAATGTCAGCAAAAAGCTATTAAGTAAAAACTTTTCAAATGCCACACATTAAAAAACAAAACAAACAAACAAACAAACAAAAAAAAAACAAACAAGCCCTAAAAACCCCTATTTATGAGTTAATCGAACTACAGGAAGTTCATCTGACTCTCCTGAGGTCTTCAAATGTGTCTTGATTATGCAGTAAAAAATGTCATGGTGGAAAGATACTAACAGAAAGGAGACTTGCACAAGTACTTTGAAAAGACAAGACAACCCCTCCAACACATCTTTATGTATTTGGCTCTGCGGGGCTTCCTTGGGCCAAACACTGCTACTGAGATAATCTGGCTAAGGAAATCTATTGCTTGTTTTAGCAACACAACTATGTGTACTGAGACATCAGAAAATGGAGAAGCTCATATAATATGATTTTTTTTGCTGTTGTGCAACAGTTCTACAAACCCTGTTTTTTACTCTAAATACATGCTCTCAAGTTTGTAAGCTACAGACATCAGCTGGCTTTACAAGAGCTTAAGGATGAACTTCACATAGCTCTTGCAGTTATTCTACTACTAGAGACTGTTAAACATCAAAGTTTATCTACTACTGCTTATTGCAATGCTGCGTACTGCTAACACAAGTCCATGTGTAAGCCTTTTAATATCTCACCTGTGCTGCAACTCTTGGTGTCACAGTGTTTTCCAGTAGCCATTACTGGACGCTATGCATACAAACACTAGCCACATGGCAAAAAAAAAAAAAAAAAAAAAAAAAAAAAAAAGGCAGTTTTCAGATATTAAATCACAGGGGAATAAAAAGGACTTTCATGGAAATGCTTCTGTTACCAGTGTCACCGCCAAGCCACTGGGACGGTGCACTCACACCTGCCTGGCCGCAGCCTCAGAGAAACTGCCCTGCCTGCCGTGTTCCACAAAGCCGCGCAGTTGCAGGGGCAGCAGCTCTCCCAGGGAGAAGGAGGGGGCTCGGCGTGTCGGAGGGACCGAGGGCCAGGGACAGCCAGGGCAGCACGGGAGCCGCCTCGCCAGCCTTCCCCGAACAGGAGGTATTACCGGGAGCATGAGGACGGGGCTGGGGCTGCCAGCATCCGCCATTCATGTCTCTTTACCTCCAGACTTTGTTTTTCCTTCGCTCTGCCAGCTGCCCGCTTTAAGTTCCCCCGGGTTACATTCCAGCAGGCTTAGCGTGCTGCCGCCATCTCCGGTCCGACAGCGCTCAGAATAAATACTTAGACAAACATTGCCCAAAGTAGCGGCTCTGGCGGTGCGGAATGGTCCCGGGGCGACCCCGCATCGCCCGCCAGAACCCCCCGCCCGGTCCCGCGGTGTTGCGGGTAAACCCGGGCAGACCCCGCCCCGGGCCCGGCGGGAGGTGCGGACCGGACCGGCCGCCAATGGGCGCGGCGGGGCGGGCACGGCCGCGGCGGGGATAAGAGGGGCCGCAGAGAGGGAGCGTTGTCGGATCGGGTGGTCTGTCGGTAAAGAGGTGGCACTGTGGAGCGAGCGAGAGGGGGCTGCGAGGCGGGGGAGGGGGGCTTGCGAGGCGGGGGGATGCGAGGCGGGGGGAGGGGGCTGCGAGGCGGGGGGAGGGGGGCTGCGAGGCGGGGGGGGCTGGCCTCGGCTGTGTCCTTGTCCCTGTCCCTGTCCTTGTCCCGCAGTGGGGGCCTTGTCCTGCCGGGAAGGGGCCGCCATTCCAGCCGCCTCCTCGGGGGCTGCGGCTGCCCGCCCGCATCCCGGCCCCGCGCCACCGAGCTTGTTTACAGCGCGGCGGGGGTGGCCGGCGGTGCGCGGGTGCTCGGCCCTGCCGAGCGTGTGGTGGGGGCGCGGAGGGCGCGCGGTGCGGCCGCGGGTCCGGCTCCCCTTCTGTGCTTGGAGCTGTGGAGCTCAGGGAGCCCTGCCTGACCCCTCTTCCTCCGTCCCCGGCAGATCTGCCAGCATGAACCCGTTCCTAACTGCGCTCAGCCTCTGCTTGGGCCTGGCTCTCGGTGCGCCGAGGCTGGACCCCGATCTGGATGGGCACTGGCAGCTGTGGAAGTCGTGGCACAACAAGGACTACCATGAGGTGAGCCCCGGGGTTTGTGCTCGGCTGGGCCAGCACTGAGCGCACGCAGCTGGGCCCCGCCAGCTGAGTCATGTCTGCTTTGTTGCGGCGCCGGCTGTGGGCTGCGCGTGGGAAGGATAAGTCCCCCTCTTTCAGCTCCCTTTCCTGTGCTTGTGCATCGGCTCAGCTGCACTATACTCCTTTTTGTTACGAACGCGGCAAAAAGACCACCTCTTAAAGAGTGTTCAGATTTCCCATTCGAGTAGTCTAAATTTTCCCGAGTACGGGAGCCTTAACAAAGCTCGTTGTCATAGAAGTGAACTTTGGACTGCCTCTCTGAAGTATGTTGGTTTTTTGCCCCTCAGAGAGAGGAGAGCTGGAGGAGAGTGGTGTGGGAGAAGAACTTGAAAATGATTGAACTCCATAATCTGGATCACACATTAGGAAAACACAGCTACAGGTTGGGAATGAATCAGTTTGGTGACATGGTACGTATAGAGGCATGAAATGTATTGTCCTAGGTGGTAGTGTTTAATAGATGATGAATGCATATATTGAATTGTTTTTCAGACAACTGAGGAGTTCAGACAGCTGGTGAATGGTTATGTACACAAGAAGTCAGAAAGAAAGTACAGAGGATCCCAGTTTCTTGAGCCCAGTTTCCTGGAAGTACCAAGATCAGTAGACTGGCGAGAGAAGGGATATGTAACTCCAGTTAAAGACCAGGTACTATCTGTTGGTGGATTTCTAACCAGTTACAGGTCGAGTTTCCTGAATGCTACTTCTACTTCCGTAGAGGAAAAACACTGTGTACCTGTTTATGAAGCCTAGTACAAGCTTACTGGATTAAGTACCATTTTGTTAAAACTGATGTACCTCTTTAAGACTTTTTAGGACTTCTGTACTAAATGTCTCAGAATTCAGCAGCATCTTCATTTGTATGTGTTAAGAGTGTGCAAGCAAAATTGGTCTTGTGACTTTTGTCTTTCTTGCTTAGATAAGTGATAAGGGAAATATAATTGCCTAGTTTGTCTGGATTTGCAACTTGTGATTTCATTTTATACCTCAGGGTCAGTGTGGCTCTTGCTGGGCTTTCAGCACAACAGGAGCTCTTGAAGGACAGCACTTCAGAAAAACTGGCAAACTTGTTTCACTGAGTGAGCAGAATCTGGTGGACTGTTCTCGCCCTGAAGGGAATCAAGGCTGCAATGGTGGTCTCATGGACCAGGCTTTCCAGTATGTGCAGGATAATGGGGGCATTGATTCTGAGGAATCCTACCCATACACTGCAAAGGTAAGTGTAATAGCTAAACTTGTATTGCTGGTGTCATGTTTTTTGTGTGGAGAAGCTGTGTGTTGGAAAACTCATACCTAGAAAGGAAAATGTCTTTATAGTGATCAGTAAATCTGTTCTTCCTGTTGCATCTTTGCTAAGATAACTTAGCACAACTACTAGCCCCAGTAGGAATCACATACTGCACTGGTCTTTGTGGTCAAAATCTAGCCAGACCAGTTAGAAAAACTGGAGCAAATATTTTTATTCCTCCCCCTCATTGTTGCCTATCAGAAGTCATGCCTTATCTTGGTTGCCACACCAAACCAGGAACCCTGCCCTTGTCAATCATGCTGGTAGGGAAGCAATTTTTTTTCCCATAGTTGACCTGTTACAGAGTTGATACCTATACACCACCTAATTCTTGTTGCTAGTGTCATTTTTTTGTAACAGTTGTTGGCAATGCCTTAAGTTCTACTTCTGGACTAAATGCACATAAATTAAGGTAATGGACAGACTTTTAAAATACCTCTAGTGATCCATCAAATGTTAAACAGATATAAGAGGACAAAAGAGCATAATAAATCGTGGTATCACCTGAGAGGACATGGTTTGAGGTTTTTGCCACTTAGGAGTTCTGCTCACAATAGAGGATCTATTCTTGCAGCTTCTTTTGTGCTGTCTGAATGGGCAATAGGGATGCTGTTTGTTGTGAACAACACAGAAGCCTCTGGATTTGGGTTCCTGTTCACCTGTGTCCTGAAATCTCAACTTTTCCTAATCTTGGCTGTTCTAGAGATCCCAGTTCATTATAGAAAATTCCTAACTTGTCAAGTACAAAAAGTAAGCAATTGAGCTGTACTCTGTTCCTTTAGTTGGAAAAACAATTTTAGTACTCATCTACAGTGCAGGTAAGGGAAGGATGTGCTTGCTTGAATCAGTTTCACATGACCTGACTTCCAAACTAGGCCTCGCCTCTCTCCTGAGGTAAATGCATGTGGCACCAACAGTTTTGGCTTACTGTAAAAAAAAAAAAAAAAGTAATGTGAAGAAGCACAAAATACACAGATGTATTTTTGGAATGTAAGATCATGTAATACAAATTACTAACATTTGAATCATTCTGTACGTCATTTCAAACTATCATAGTCTAAAATTGTGGATTTTAGTGCTTGCTCAACAAGCAGTTTCGGGATTCCTTTGTAATTAATGAATACTTGGCTCTCTTCCATTGGCCATTAGTGCATTCTGGACTTCTTTCATCCCTGGAAAGATATGTCCTGCCCACCAAAGAGGGCAGAGTTCCAGAATATTATGGTTTTCTGCATCCCAGTAAGGCTTCTTGTTTTTGGGGGGGGGGTGTCTCTACTGTCCTTTATTTTTCTGTACTTCTGAGAAACTCAGAAGCAGCTTCTGTATTCCCCTTCTGTTTTCCTTTCAAAGCACTGCTGAAGCAACTGGAGCATTTTCACTCCCTTGTTTTCAAGGCAGGAAAGTCTCAGAATGTCTGGTAGTTCTGTGCTCACCTGCATGTTAAGTGGAGAACTGTGTAATAACTACAGCTTTTTATATTTAGGATGATGAGGACTGTCGCTACAAGGCAGAATACAATGCTGCTAATGACACTGGCTTTGTTGACATCCCTCAAGGACACGAAAGAGCTCTCATGAAAGCAGTTGCAGCTGTGGGTCCAGTGTCTGTTGCTATTGATGCAGGCCATACTTCATTCCAGTTCTATCAGTCAGGTGAGGATTTAATAACTTCCATTTCTCTTACATACGTGTGTACTTGTCCCTCAGTTTCTGCCATGATACACTTATGACTCCTTCCTCTGACTTTCAAGAGGCTGTGAACATTTAATTTGAAATATACAAAGCTTCTGGTGAGGGGGAAGGGTTTTCTGCTGATGAGCTTGTTCACATGTGACCTTACGCCTTCACAGGTATCTACTATGAACCAGATTGCAGCAGTGAAGACTTGGACCATGGTGTTCTGGTTGTAGGTTATGGCTTTGAGGGGGAAGATGTAGATGGGAAGAAATACTGGATTGTTAAGAACAGGTAAGATCTGTCTGTCATGTACCCAGGAGAGAAGGGGAAGGTAGTTTGTCACTTGTTGGGGGGGAGGTAGGGAGACTACAGCAGTTAAAAACCTATGTGTGGAAAATCTGGAGACTGTTTTCAGATTGTATTCTGTAACAAAGGTAAAATCCAACTCACACTGATGGCAGCCTAATAAAGTAAGCCCAAAGCGGCAAATTCAGTCTTCTGCTTTTTCAGTTAATTTAAGGAGGGTCAGTACTGAAACAACTTGTGCAGCTTGTTAGACATTAAAGAAGTGGGGCAGAGGGGAGCAGGAGGAAACCATATTGTGGGGGTGTAATGGATTTATTTTTTTTTGAAAGCAGAGTGCTTTTCACTTGTCTGAAGTAGGATAACACCTGAACTTAATTAGCTCCTAAGTTGGGGGAAGACAATAAAGTAATGCCAAAGGGCACATCACATGAGCTTGCCTCATTTTCTCAGCATTACTGGAGCACACCCTCAAATGCTGCTTGCAATCTCTGACTTCCCTTAAAGTTGGCTGGGAGCAGTCTGAGCTTCAGGCATCTGTAACCAAAATTTGCACCTCAGTGTGACTACCTAGTGAGAGAATGGCTGTGTCCTTAATTTCTGTGAGCTTGGGGTGCCTCTTCTGTAACATGCATTTAATTGCTGGAAAACACTTTAGGTTTTGGCTGCAGCTATCTTGATTTTTCTCCATAAATGTGGAAGGCAGCAGTTTTCAGTTTAAACATTGGGGGAGTAAATAAGTATCTTCTGAATATATAAACAAACCCTTTGCTTTTGTTTTCAGCTGGGGTGAGAAGTGGGGTGACAAAGGATATATCTACATGGCCAAGGACAGGAAGAACCACTGTGGAATAGCAACAGCTGCTAGCTATCCACTTGTTTAATTTGAAGACTGAACATTTCAGTACAAGAGGGGATTTAAACTGAATGACCAAACCCATGTTCACACATGTGGTAGACTTGTGTCTTTCAAAACTCAACTTGATTTTTTTAACCTTTTGAAATATATTTTACATGTTGGTGACATGCCACTTGTTTTAAATTAATGTAAATGTTGGTATGTAAACAGCTTGTAATATTGCTGGCTTTTGACTGCTTAATCCAATAGATTCTTTGTATTTTTCCTTTTTTTAAATTGCAATGTGCCCAAAGGTTTACTTTTTAAATAAATACTTAAATTCCACTGTGTACAGATGACTTGGCTTTTTAGTCTGTGTTTTTTTCACTTGGGAACAGGCATCCTAAATCATACTCTGAGCTGAAGGCTATATGTGTGCCCGTCTTCATTCGTCACTAAAATGCAATACTATCTGGGAATGGCTAATAGCTGTTATGAAAAGGAGTGTAGGATTTATTATTTATGGATTATTACATATTATTTAAAATGGGAAGCGGAAAAATAGTAATATCTCTGGTTCTTTGTGTCTCATAACAAAGATCTTCAGTCTTGTCATCTTCTGCATGAAGCATCTGATCTTCACTTGCTTTTCATTCTGTCAGTGTTTTCTTAATGGTGCCTCAAAGTACCACACTGGTATAGTTTGAGTGGCTATATCCTTTTGAGCATTATAGGATAGAGCAGGAACACACAAAGCACACCTGGAGTGTTCAAAGAGCTTGTTTCTTAAATGATGCAGGACACGAAATACTGTCTTTCCCACCTGTACCAGCTTCAGCTGCAAAAAGAAGGGACGTGGGGGAGAAATTATGTCCCTGTGGAAAGTGAAGTTGGGCCCCTCTGTTTAATACCTGTATATATGCTGGCTGACTTAACTGAAGTAACTTATACTGTTCCCTGTACCTCCTTTTCTCCTCTGCAGGTTATCTCTGCTGCTGAAGCATGAGTACTAGCTGTTACATACTACTGTTATGTATGTTTTGGGTACCAGTGGTTTCTGCAAAGGATGGCAAATTGGTAATACCAAAAACAGCAGAGGGTGGAAGACCTACCTTGGTTTTTGGGTGCTAGCATCCCCTCTTGCTTTTGGGCTGTAGGCTAAGGAAGGTAGTTCTGCAGTGTAACTAGCACCAGTTCTGAGTTTATGGGCCAGTAGGTTTTTATGTACAATATCTTTTCAGAATCTGATAGCCATGCAGACAAGAGAACACTTAGACCACAACTTGTGGAAGATTAATTTCCTTATTGTGGGTATTATAAGTCTTAAGATTGCATTTAATAAACTTCCTTTTAAGGAAAAAACCAGGATGAGTTATCCATAACAATTTATAATTTTGAGCTGTGTATATGCTGCTTATAGATGAATTGTTTCGACCTGAATTTCCGTACAAGTTTGGGTTATTTATAAGAAGAGCCTCAGTCAGCCGAGAGGCTATTTAACAAGCCACAGAGCAGAAATACCGGTTAGAATGTAGCTATTTAAGTTGACTTGCTAAACCTGTTATGAAGAGCATCCACACTGCTTGGGGAAGCTATGGAGGAAATTAATGTGGAGCTCAACAGGTGGTCCTCTAAAGGCTGATATTCAGAAGAAAACAGCAACGGTCAGTACATTCAAGATGGGAGGCAGGAGATATGGCAGAAAATGGTACCAGAGAAGTGACTATGTAAACTCCATTCTTGCTACCCTAGAACTGGAGCTGGACTGAGACCTGTTTTCTGTGTTGGCTGAAAAAAGGGTGAGACCAGTATAGAGCCTGCTTGGACTTGAGCTCCTGAAAAAAAATGGGCAGCAGGAGAGGTGTTTAATTACAAAAGCTGAGGTTAAAAAAAGTTGCTGGAAAAACAAGATGTTTTTATAAACAGATGAGAAGTGAAAAGGAAATAACTTTCCAAAGCACATGCACATGAATGGGCATGTAGATCACAAAAGAGGCATCGGCCTCTGATTTTTTAGAAAAAAGAAAGTGAGATAGTGCAGTTATTTGCATGGATTAAAACTTGCTGACTGTTCTGGCTGAACATCCTCTCCTGAGTGGAATAATCAAGAAAGGGACAGGGTAAGAGAGGTCATGTAGATCACTTAATGTTTACACAGTCTTCTTAAATAACAGCTTCACCCTGAATTGCCTTACATGACACAGTAAACACTAAAATTCTGTATAAGTTGCAGTTAAGTACACTGGTAGAAATTTAAAACCTGTTACATTTCAAGAACAACCTTAACTTTGGTTTTGTGATTCCATTGCAGTGGCCCTATCATCTGTAAAGCTGTTTCATTTACTTAACATGTACTGTTATAGGACTGTGGAATCATTTGGTACTTTATATGTCCTATTGGGGAAAGTGTCATCTCTCTTTAAAGTTGTTCCTTTCTGAAAATACAGCAAATGCGTGTTATTGTGTGGACATAGAGAGCTTCTGAGTTCTTCCCAGAAAGATATGGGTAATTAAAGCTTTTGATTGCTGTTCCAGTATTTTTTTCCAAGGCATTCTTTGGTATTTATATTCCTACAGATACCTGAAGTTGCATTTATTACAAGATGTATTGTTTTTAAAGATACTAGTGCACATGTGTTATCAGAAAAAAATCCTATAATTACTGCCCTGTTTAGGCCCTGTGTAAATTACAGCCACTGTTGTTAATGGGGTCTTAATGCATATCTCGATATGGGAGCTGAGCACTATGTTACATGCATGGCAGATGGCAGTTCTGTACAGTGATAAACCTCTGCAGTCATTGTTTGCTAGCATTTTAATTGTGCAAATGAGCAGTTTTATTTAAATGTGGGAAGAAAAAAAGTTTTGTATTTGATTTCCATGTGTTGATGCTTCTTAGATAGTTTTTGTCCTAAAGGTCTCTTAGTAGTTTCTATGATCCAACTGCTGAGTGTATTCACAGTTGTTAAAGTCTGTGCTCTTGAGGCAAGGAAAGCCATGAAATTAAATTATTTAACTTACACCTGAAGTTTTTGAACTCTGGTGAGAAATGAACTTAACTATTATGTAGAAAACTATTTTCCCTTAAAAACAGTCAATTTCTCATCCTATCTGTGACTGCTAAGTAGAATGGAATTCTGGTGGGTTTTTTTTAATGTTCATTGTGTTTTGTCTTTGCGAATATTAAATCGATTTCCACACATTAACAATGGAACAAATAAGTTTATTATTCTGCTACACAATCCATGCAGCAATGTAGGGGGTGTGTCTAAGGTACGAGGGGATGTACCAGAGCAAGAGTGCCCGAGGGAGCACCCGCCGACATAGACAACCTTACTGGTCAAAGAAGTCACAGGGTTTTAAGGGATAAAAGCAGCACCGAATTTGAAATAAATCTCTTTGTTTTACCACCCCACGAAGAGCGTGTATTTTCTTTATTACGTAAAGACACGTGCCACCCTACACAGCAAAGTAATTTTCAAAATAGTCCAAAGGACCGTGGTGACAAAATATGTCATTTCACACTGTGGAAACCTTACAAGGAAGGCAAATGTGATAAATTGTATCAGTGAAGATTTACTATAGCGACTGATTAACTGGTGATCTGCATAACAGCACTCGTAGTTCTGAGACAACCACAGACATGGGAAAATGGGACTACCCACTTCAAAAAAAAAACAACACAAAAACTAGCTTCTGAACATCAGTTATGCAGTATTTGCTCTTTAATTAATCTCCTTGATCAAGTTAAAAATCCTATCATGTATCTCTTCAGCTTAATACCAATTAATCAGTTTTTACATATTAGAAATTGGCTGCAGTTTCTGGCTATTAACCAAGGAACTGAGCATACCCTGATGGCTGTCATAATGTAAGCTGATGCTTCTGCTGTCTAGCTCTTTTTGGACTTTATCAAGGTGTATGACAGATTGAGAGCCTATTTTTAATTGCAGTCTGTCCGATACCCTTTAGTCTTTTTGTTGGAAATTCATAGCAGGAAATGCTGACTTAACTAATATACTGTTTTGAAGGAATAATTGTTTAAATCACTGATGGGGATGTTTTTCTCTCATTCTCTAATCACAGTTTTATTGAATCAGCACTAAAATTTCAGGTAAGTACAGGGGCACCTAAAGTATTTGGAAGAACACAGACACAAAATTTCATCCACAATTCACAAAACCTAACCTAGGTGATACTCAGTAAGGCTCATCTGAAAACAGACAGGGAGCCCAGTCTGAAACTTCACTTTGGAGAGGAGGAGAGTAGGCCACATGGTGGAGACCTGATCCATGGATTGATTAGTTTAGATAGATTAGGAGCCTCAGAAGAAGTCACCTTTACTTGTGTGCACAGAGAACATGACTGCTTTATTTTTTTTTCCAAGCTGATTTGCACGAAGATTTGCTTTCCAGTAGTTTTAAAATAGGATATCTGCAATAGTTTTTGTTTCCATCACGCCTGTTATTTGTTGTAGAGCTATCGTGAACCTTTGTGCATAAAGGAGCAAAGAAACCACGAAGATGGGCATTTGTGAAATACTTACTGGGTTTTTTCATACAATGCGTCTTCCTTGTTTTGTTCACTGGCAGTTCTCACCACCTCCAGGAGATCCAAAACCTACTTCTGAGTGAAACCTGTTGCCTTTCCCAATAAAGGGTTGCTGGGAAATGTATTGTAAAAGTAACACCGTGTGTTGTCAGGTGTGGTGCTGCAGCTCTGATACCTGGTACCTTCTGTAGCCCTGGTTTGGGAAGAAGTGGTCAAAGAATGGAGCAAGGTCAGAGGGTGAGCTCTTCTCCTCCCCACCCACCTTCAGAAGGCTACTCTGGGTAAGGGTGGCTTTGTGAGGGCCTCCAGGGAAAGCTTGTGGTTGGCCTGAGATCTGAGCAAGGAAGAGATAATTTTCCAGCCTGGTAAGAGTTGTTCACATGCTTAGTAACACTTTGACATTCATCTGGAATTAACTTTGTCTTTCAAAGTTCTTTGTCTATGTTAATGTGTGTTCCCCTAGGGTGATAATGGTTTAGCTGTGCTCTCCTGGAGTGCCACCGAGGGACCTCTAAAGCTGTTACAGCTACTACTTTATGCCTCTACTAGGGAAAATTGCAGTCTCAGGAACCGATATGGAAATATTCTAATAAGTTGTTGTTTGGGTTTTTTTTAATTACTAGTGAAAGTTTCCTGCACAGCTTGCATGCCATGACATAGAACTGTTTAAAATAAATTCTGGGTTGTTAGACACTCAAACCGGTTTAGGGTGTCTGAGAAGTTTGTGCTGAAATGGGATATTGAGAACTCCTTGGGGCTGTAGCACATCTTGGAAAACTATTGCTTCTGCTTAGAATCCAAAGGTCAAATGAGGTGGCTTCAGAGCTGCCAAGTCACAGGTAGGTTTTCGCACTTAAAAAGAAAGTGTAAATGTATCTCTGTAATATATCAGTTTATGATCCTGGTGTAACAAATCACAAAAGAAAAAATTTATGTAGGGCTGCCCACAAAAC
The DNA here is from genome assembly GCF_001715985.3 of Manacus vitellinus. NCBI lineage: Eukaryota > Metazoa > Chordata > Aves > Passeriformes > Pipridae > Manacus > Manacus vitellinus. The sequence continues at coordinate 12,360,721 of NW_021939718.1, read as the reverse complement.
TCACTGTGTCTGCAGGTATCCAGTTTTGCTAGATATGCATATGACCAAACATAGAGCACAATCTTTTGCCATAATAGCACAGCAATGCAAGAATTGTGAATGCAAGTACTTCTCAATAGCCATCTTAAAATTCCTTCTGCTCAGCCATGTTTAGCAGTATTGCTTTCCTTATTCAAGCATGAAGCACTGTCTGACAGCAAGTTTTTTTTGGATCAGGAAATACATGCTGAAAATATCTGTGCTATGTTGTGAAATTGCATTGGCTTTTGGAGATTTATAATAATACTCTCCTGTAGTTGAAATAAACTCTCTCTGTGTATATTGAAATTCCAATTGTGCAAGGGTTAAGAATAAATCATGCTGTCTTTTTGCTATTTGTTGCTTGCTAGTCACAGGAAGAATTGAAGGAGGCCTGTGCTTTCTGATTCAGTGCTGTTCCAAGCCTTGATCACATTTCTCTCACAATATTATAGAGCATTTTAGAAGCAAACTTGTGGTCACAGGATGCCCATCAGGAATTGTTACGAAGTGTTAGTTGCAGTATTTCCAGACATCTCAACAAACTTTATAGCCCCTTTTTGCTAGGCACTCTGCAAACCAAGTGCAAAAGAAACTCCCTCCCCACTGAGTTTTTAATCTAAACTAACACAGAGCTGAAAAGTGGGAGAGGAAGAAGGCCAAAAGCAGTGAGGCCACCTGCCAGAGGCCATGCAGCTGATTAGCAGCTGTATGTGTTTATCTGAGAGAAGACAAGCCTTCCACTTTCGCTTTGTTTTCTCCCAGTGTAGCTTTAACAAAGCTAAAAGGTAAATATCCCTGTTCTTGTTCTTTTACGGAGTTTGAATTTCAGATCTACATTTACCTGTATGGCCCTTTCTACTTATCCTCCCTGCTTTTTTTTCATTTGTGCAGTATCCTTTTTCCCTTCCTGTGCTGGAATAATAAATCACGCTGCATTGTTAAAAGGGAGAAAATTGTCCATGTGGGAACAAAACAGGAAACCTGGCAATCAAAAGGGCAAAACCCAGATGGTGCATCACCTGGTACAGTGTCTCAGAGCTATGCTCCTCAGAGCATGTGATGATTGGGCCAGTGCCACAGCAGCTGGGTGTGTAAAAAAGATGACATCCTTTTTTCCCAGGTATGTGCCGACAGTGCTTTGGAGTGTCATGCTGAATCAATGAGACAGATGAGACATCATGAACAGTCATGCTCTGGGCTGAGATTAGGCTGGCCTTGCACATTCAGCTGGAGTACAGCTGATCAGGTAACTGAGCAGGTGTATTATCTCCTTCATGGAGGTGTCTTTTCAAAAGTAATAGAATATTTACCAGGTAATATGCTCTGCTGCTGACAAGAATTCTTAGGCCAAACTCCGTTTATTGACGTAGGAGTACATAGCTGTCTTGGCCAACACCCTCTGCAAGCTGGCTCGTCAAACTCAGTTCACTGATTGCAGTGGTCAGAACCACAAAAGCTGCTACCAGAAACCAGGCTGCTCATCTCCTGATGAACAGATCCTGCAAAACCACAATGCAAATGATTGCATCAGGTGAGAGCAACCTCCTCAGGGCAGATCTCAGTAGGAAATACTATGTCCACATGGTATTGAAATCAGTTCAGTGGAATTACATCACATGCTTGTTTTGAGGTTTTTACTTTTCTGTTTTATGAAACTACATCTATTTGCAGAAAGCTAGGAACAAAAACTGAAGGTGTTTTCAGTAGCAATGCATGGGATTTGTGAGCATTGTCCATGATGATACGAAGCCTGAATGGTAGGGATTGCCTCTTCAAAACTTCAGGAATTCTGGGTAACTGTGTCCAGATCCTCTGTATCAGTGTTCATTTTATTCACTGCTATAACCCTTTTTTGGGTCTTGGATACCTCTGGAAAATAGATACTTTTACCTTTGCAGTCCTACAGAAGTTAATGATTATGTAATCTTTCCTCTTATTAAACCCCCTCTTCTGTTCCACAAGCACCAACCACCCTTTTCTCACAATGACTCTAACTGTGTAGTATAATCCATATAAACTAAGAGCTCTTTCTTGTTCTAATTAGCTTGCATTTTATAGATGAAGGAAAGTTTTGCCTGACTTTTCCAGAAATATGACTTTAATTTATCAAAAAACCCAGCAGAATTCCCTCTGTGTATGCTTTGTTGGAAACAGAATTAAGTAACAACTTTTGATACAAATGCTCAGAGACACACTTGATCCTACATTTCAAAGAACGCCTGCATTTCTGCTGTCTTGCTTTCTCAGGGAAGGGTGAGGTCCCACTGCGAGGGCCTGGCATCAGCTCCTCGCAGTGCTGGCCTGGCAGGGCAGCAGCACAGGCAGGCTGCGTGCCACGAGACTGGTGGGATGCCTGCCAGCCCCAACCTGTTCTCTGATACCCCATCTTGTGATTGCAGTCACAAGGCTGCCTCTCTGCAGCTGGCTGCTCAGTCCAACTTAGTTCTCAAAGTAATTCATGAACAACTGTTCATTTATTAAAGACTAGTGGGGGTTTGTGTTTTCTTGTATTATTGGATAACACCAAGTTTAAGTAGTTTGCCTTTGTTTTACTTCTGAAATAGGTGCAAAGGTGTTCAATAATTGGAAAGAAGAATTATGTTTGGCAACCAGTTTGGCAATCTGTGCTTTAACAACAGTCATATCTAGTACAATACAAAATAGTATACTTTCCACCTCTTCTTTCAAAAGTAATAGGAAATCTAATAGGCCTTGGTTTATTTATATATAATATTATGCCCAGAAGCTATTAAATTCCGATACAAAGGCACACGTGAAGTAATATTTAGATGCATGTCTGTTACTTCATGTACTTGATGTTTCCATGTATTTTCAATTTTCTATCATGTTGATGAGTATCTGAGGAATAATATCAGGCATTGCTGACTTCTGTGTACGGAAGCAGAGTCAGAATACCTTCATCATGAAGACTTCATGCTTCTCCTGGTGGTATTGATGGCAGCTTGTGGTGTGTCCCCTTTCACACCAACCACTATGTTGACTCTGATTCTTTAAAAAAAATAAAAATCTATGTCTTTGTTTTCTCAGCTGTACGAATGCCCTCAGATGCCCTGGCAGCTGACCACGAGAGGAAGTTGTGGCTCAGTGTCACAAGGCCTTGGTAGGTTGTGTCCCTTCACCCTGCGGTTTTGTCAGAGAGCTCTGGAGAAATGGTCTGAACTGGTATCACTCTGGAAAGGGAAACTTTAAACGTCACCCTGAGCATTTAAGATGGACTCTATGGAGGGCTGCAGGGTTGTTCAACATGTAGCAGAATACATATAAGTACTTAGGTAAGTGATGTAGGTCTAAGCCAGACTCCAGCAAACAAAGTCCAGGTTCACAGTGAATAAAGCTGGTGCTTTCCTTATCTTCATTTGAGGTTTGTATGGGTTGTTTACACAGGAAAGATACAGATCTCTTATAGGTATCAACCACATAACAGCCTACAAATTAGGAGCCTACAAATTAGGTTGTCATTTAAGCATCAACAGCCACCCAAAGAGCAGCTGTTTATCAGAGCAATCCCAGTGCTAGCCCCTCCACTAGCAGGTGCTTCTGGTGCAAACAGAGGAAAAAAAATAAATCTGGGAAGGCTAGCAGTTGGGTATATATGCAGATTTTGCTCTGAAGCCATAGTGAAACAGAGACAACTTGGGTGCTGTTACGCTGACAGCAAATAGGGCACTGAATGACTGACACATTGCAGTACGCAGGTATTAACATCCTGCAGGAACGCATCTTAGTCACTAGACCATGTATACCCACTGCAATACAACCTTACTTTCAGCATTTCTCAAAAAAGTGGTGGTTTTTAGAGGCCCTGTGGTTACACTGAGAAGTGTCGAGTCCCTCTTCTTGCTGTTCCCTTAATCATCTCTCCTGACCCCTTGGGAACAGGACCAAGTCAAAAGTGATCCTGCTGATGTAGTACTGGTATAGTTAGTTTAATTAGACTGGCCTTGAATTATGCTTGGTTTTATGTTTCCGATTTAAAAAATGCAACAGAATTTCTCAATAAATTAGTGACATCAATGTCTGTTTGTGTTCCTATATAGAGACTGTAGAGAGGGAGAATGACTATATATATAAAAAAAATATATGCATAAAAATAATATAGGCACACATATACAACGTCCTTTTTTTTTTTGGGGGGGAAACTGATTTAGTAAATTTCATAGCCAGAGTGCACAATTGCATCATGCAGTAAAAAGCTGGCTATAACCTAAACCCTAGTAGTTTTTTCTGCTTCCTCTTCGATCACCAGGATTTAAGTGTTGCCTATGTTCTGCTGTTGATAGCAGAGTTTTGGGAAGCACATGATAAGGAACAGAATAAACAAGTACATGCTGTTCTTGCTGATCCTGGGCAGTTGTCAGAGCTATAGAAAGGGGGGAGGGAGGCAGGGAGGGAGGGAGAGGGAGAGGCAGA